>NC_052536.1:48602329-48903709 GCF_016699485.2 Gallus gallus | reverse complement strand
GGAGTGTTATTAGGTAATTTTTATTTTATTTATTTTGAACCAAGCAGCTCTCTGAGTACTCCTCAAAGACTGGGAAGGCTGTGGCCATTCAAAAGCTATTCCTTATGATTTGATTGAGTTTGTACTATTCACTGAGCCACTCCCCATTTGCAGTTTGTATCACTTATGTTCAATACTTAAAAGTTTTGTTTCCAATTATAGCACTGATATCAGCCACCCTTACTAGTAACCACAGTTTAATAAATACTGTGTCTGGTCTGCTAATGTAATGGGAACATAGTTTTTTCAGAATCATAAAGCAATTCAAATTGCAAGACAAACTATTTTCAGCAATTCCTGGCACCAGATTTGCACAAACAAATACTGTAATGGCAGAGTTTACGCCAAAATCAGCATTATTTATCCCATTATTCTTCTTGTGAAATAACTTCTAACATACCACAGAAGGTATCCCCAGAAGTCAGTATTATGACCACAAGATAAGCCTCAGAGTCCATAGGATCAGCCTTCTCCCCTTGTTCAGGTATTTCAGGTCTTCCCTCATTTCAGTCCCTGGGTAATTGCTGCATCGACTTACCCAGCCTACAGACAAGCAGGCTCTGCCTCTTTATATTTAGTGCTATGGGTTCTGAATTAACTACTCCATTTAAAATGCTCAACACCACCTCAGACTGTGGCCTTGCCAGACAAACTCGCTGATGAGAATAAAATACCTTCCCTTCACTGTACAATTGGTATCAGCTGTACTTTTACCATCAGGCTGAATACAGCAGTCTCACACTCAGACACAAGGTGCTCAGCTATCAGGACAGTTACCAAAAGCCTTGGCAAAGCACAGACAATTAATTGTGAAAGTCAAAATTTGAACAGAGTTCTATGAATGTAAACAAATTCCTTGGAAGCTCCAGGTATTTCTTCAGCAGTGATTATGTGAATTCATTCACTGTGGTTTTGCAATAAAGTGTTCCCACTGATAACTGTCCTCCCCCCATCCCTGCCTGCTTCTCATCTGGCCTGGGACACCATTCTGCACCCAGGGGCTATAAGCTACAACTTCAGAACAGATCACCTCTTAAACGGTAGCACAGCTCCCTCCAAGAACTAAAACATCACTACGTGCTAACAAGTCAACAAAACTAGTATTGAAGTTAGGTTTCTAAGTGCCTGGACATGCATGCAATATTGCATGACATTTAGGAACTGGAAGGCTGTAGAGAACAGACTGTTCTCTGCATAACTTTTTTTTTTATTCAGACATAAAACAATCACATTTATAGTTTTGTATTTTGTATCATTACTGTGTGTCCATGATTGCCCCTTTCCACAGAAGCTCATTTTTCTATGACAGCATTTAACAGTTCCTGAATGGAGGCTGTAAGGCAAGACAGGGTAAGCCACACAGAACAGCTGTTTGCGAGTACAGACTGTAACCAAAACAAAGCGAGACACTGAAAGTTTCAGGTTAGGTCTCCACAGGAATAACAGTTGATATAACTGCTACCACAAATCTGTGGTCAGTAGAACTCACAGCAACATCATTTTGAAAGCAGAAAACAAGAAACACTGGTGATAATTTACAGAAAAATACATGCAGGAGATACAATTCTTTTTCCTTGTATAAGCACTTTCTTACTTGTTTGTAAAGGCTCAGCAGAGGTATCAGTCATAAAAAAAAAAACACTGCTAAAAAGCCCATGCTGAAAGTAACTGCTTCCTTAGGACAAATGTGTAGAGCAGAAGTCCTCGCCTGACTCCTGCTTGCAGATAGATGGTAAATCTTATCAAATGTGTCTTCAAATCTACTGAGAGGCTACAGCTTTTAAGTGATACGAAGAAGTGACATTTAACTGTAAGTTAGGGTGCTCTCCAGCACATACCACAAAGCATACTGTTAACACATTGCCCCTTCCGGCAATCAAAAGCAAGTATTAGTGTCATTTAAATTGGATGTCATTAGAAAAGCAAGCAGCATTAGTAGTGTTAGTAGAGCTTTGCAATTTGCACTACAGCTGTGCCTCAACGTGACGAGTTTGCTATATTGCCACAACCATTTTTTCCACAGAGATTTCAGCTAATATTACCATGACAGCATTTTGTTCGAAGAATAAGCAGCGTTCAACATGCACAGTAGAGGAAATGGAAGTTGCTGGACATGCAGGCAGGGGGACTGCAGAACATGAGAAAACGAACACAGCTTTAAGAGAATCATCATTTTTCCCTGAACTAATAATCAAGTCTTAAAAAAGAATCACAGGAAGATGGCAAGATGACAAAAGCCTGTCTGACATTTGATCGAGTTCAATTTAAAGTATCTACCTGATTTTCAAATGATTAAATTACTGTTCAAGTCTCAATCAAGAAATACTTCTTTGGATTACAGAACTTTCACTGCATTCCTATTACTTGACATACTCATTACAGTTCTCTTTGATTTTCTTCAGCAGATTTTACTGAAAACATGACAGAACTAATTAACGCTAAGAGACGTAACTCCCCTAGATAACAGTGTTTTATCTTAATAGGTGATAATAGAAGTAAGGGGTTTGGGAGGAAATTTTCCAGCTCATGCATGGAAAGTTTAATTAATGCTATTACTTCTAGCAGAGCTTCAAAATACACTTAAGGAATGCAATAAATTACTATAATGACATATAATATGCAATACGTTTCATACAGTAACTAGCAGACCTGGGAGTGGGAGTTCTGCTGCAGACTACTTGAAACAAGCAAGATATTGCGATGCATACAGTGGGCTGCAAAAACACACAAAACAATATCAACAGCAAAATGCTTTATGTGGAACTCTACTGATCCTATAGAAATATGGGTTTTGTTTTGTTTTTTGTTTGTTTTG
This sequence comes from Gallus gallus, assembly GCF_016699485.2. Classification (NCBI taxonomy): domain Eukaryota; kingdom Metazoa; phylum Chordata; class Aves; order Galliformes; family Phasianidae; genus Gallus; species Gallus gallus. The sequence goes on along the minus strand of NC_052536.1, from coordinate 48,900,855 downwards.
AGGGAGGACAAAAGTGACACTTAATAAAAATGACCACAGTGATCAAAGCCACAGGAACACTGAAGGAAAAACACCATACTTGTATTAAACTCAAGAGAGCATGACATATAAAAGTAGTACACAGAAAAAGAACAAACTTCTATCTCACTACTGAACATAAAAGGTACATTAAGTGTCATACAAGAACTGCAGCTGAGTCTTATTACAACTCCATCTGTCACGTTTGAGGTCTTACTGCAATTACCATATATTATACTTGTGCTCATTCCTACTGAGAAGTTTTTCTCCTTTGTTTTTCAAGAACATTTCCTGTCAGAAACAGGATGCTGAAGGTTAGATGAACATTCAGCCTGACCCAGAACAACAAAGCCCGTGATTCTCCAGCAACTCCTGCTCAATAATTAAAACTACAGGCTCTCATAGCTTCTGCAAGGAAAACAATAAACTGCTTTGCTAGTCTGAATAGCTAATATAGTTGTTTTGTTCTAGGCCAATGAGAAGGTGAGCTGAGACCAACAGATGGACGCATTCCACCTGAACTGATGCTCATGCAGCAGCCTGAAACTTCACAAGCATGACCTGCTGTGGGTCACCTGCTGCCTTTATGCAGCATCACAGTTCTCAGGAGCATTCCAGGAGAGAAATGAGCCACTGCTTACAGCTGCTTCTATTTCCACTCCTCTCTGCCTTCAAGGAACTGAGCTGCTGCCATCAATACCTTTTGGCTGTCCTCCAGGTAACAGAAATTTGTAACTGGTTTCCGTCTTTGGAACTGCACTGCTCCTCACTACTCTGTTCCATATTCTGTAATGCACTTGAACAAGACCGGCACCCAAAATATAAGTATTCTTCTATATATGAAGTTTAAAAACAATGCTTGAAACAACGTACATGTGGCACATTTTCTAGCTACAATTCAAAGCTGTATTTCATTTTCAAGTAGTTCAAGCTTCTGGATGTTCAACTCTATTTTTATTTCTGTTTTCTGTTAAAATCCTGGCTAGTAGAGAAAATCCAGCTTCTATTTTTTTTTTCTACTAAAGCAATAGCACTGGCTTTGCTACCATGCTGATCTGCTGTCTGAATCAAACACAGTCCACTTAAAACAAAAGGTGATTCCACCTCTGACAATTTGTGCCTGAAACTGGTCTTAATCTCACAGAACAGGCATTGGATGGAGGAGGAAGGAGGAGAAAGATGCCTGAAGTCATAAATAAAGAGTATTTTAAGTTTTGTGTTTCTAAATAAAGAAATCTCTTTATTCAAATGAAAGGTTTCTCACCGGATTGCGTGATTTTCCTTTTCTGAAAGAATACAGTCTTCCACTTAATGGAAAAAAAAAATACACTAAGGACTGCTAGAATTAAACAAGCTATCAGACTACTAACACCAAACCCTCCCCCTCAAAAAAAACCAACAAAAAACACAAGAAACCATCATGTCTTAATAAGCTTAAGAGAGCCAGAAAGTCCTGAGAAGCACACGCGTTGTCAGCAAAGCTCAGAACAGGTGCTTCACAGCACTAATCCACTGTGAAAGCTGCAGTCTTTGGGGAGTCCAGAGCTGAAGGCTGTTGCTGGTGGCAGCAGTAACAATGAGACTGAACCGTGGCTTTGATGATAGAGAAACTTTACGTAATGACATTTCACTGTCAAAGATTTTAAACGGGAGATTAAGGACTTTAACTTGTAATCAAGTAGAAAAAAAGCTTGCTATCACCCTATGCTGTCTGGCACAATTTTAAATATTAAACAATCTGGGGCTCTGAAATGACTTTCAGCAACACCTTTTTCAGGTGCACACGATAACTATCGATGAGAAAAGTGGATCAACAGCAAGTAAACTGCACACCTCATTATGCAATGACTCTTTAGAAGTGGAACAAAATCACCCTGCCTCTAAAGACCTGCTTTAAAAAAAATGTTATCACAAATCCACTATTTTCTTTGAAATCTCATGAAATTAAAAACAAAAAAGCACCTTGAGAACAGACGTGTACTTCAAATCTAACTGAAATAAGCATTTTTAGCCTAGGTTAAAGCATATTAAAAATTATAGAGAAGAAATCACAAGTGCATAAATACTTGAAAGGCAGTGTACCATAAAGAGAAAAAAAACAGGAATGCTTGTACAGAAAATGACAAGTGTAACATGCAGAAACGGGCTTGAGCTAATGAAATAAAAAATCCACCTGAAAATTAGGGAGAAAAATGACATTGAGTAAAATCAGACAGACAGTGGAAGGGAAAAAAAAAATCCTAGTCTTAACAAGGGAAGAGGGAAAACCAAAGAGATAAGGAGCTGTCAGAGCTTCGGGGCACTCACACCGTTAATAAGACAGTAACACCCATTTTAAACACAAAGAACTTACTGGTAACGTATGGGAAAATCCTCTATTTCCTAGCTCTTAGATGTACTTCACAAGATGCAACTAACCTTGTGTCCACCTTCCATAGAAGCTTTGTGGAACAGGCCTATTATGCAACATCTTCAATTGCATTTGATTTTATTAAAGGTAAGAGTTTTATATATTACAACTCTCCTAAAATAAATGAAGAGCTACTGCCAAGGACATTGGTGAAACCAGATTTAAGTTACGTTAACACAACACAATGCACAACCAACCACCAAAATATAAAATACCTGGGCTACTTCCTAAACAGCCTATCAGCCTGCTGCTGCTTCTCCCTGTTCCACTTGCTAAACCCTAGAATACTGCTCGTCTTCTATTAGGCACTTCTGAACAATAAAGTATATACATTTAATGATGGGATTCAGAATAACTACTAACAGATAAAATACGATGTCGCTGAAGAATGCTGGGTCACATGCTGGCTTAGAAAGAGATGACATAAAAGATAAGAAAGCATGACCATGGTTTGTTTTCCTATATGGCCAAAGTTAAAGGGTTCCACATTCCAAAGCAAGGTAACTTCACTCAAGAAGTTTAGTAAGTTGTAACATGAACAGAGCTGCATGTATTTGCCACTTTGTCATAAGCTGATGTGTATTTTTACATTAACCAAACACACCCATAACTTCCTTGGTAAAAAGTCTAAATGAGCTTTCCAAATTCTCCATTATTTTCAGAATTAGAAATAGGATGTGGAAAATGCAGGTCTTTTTGAAAAGCCTATCCATGGGAAGGGCTGTAACAGTGAAGGTAACTGAATCTGCATGCAAACAGAGGTTCTGAAGGACCTTTCAACAGACGCTAAGTCCCACTGAGTGTACTCCTGAAACATCCTACTCTTCAACTCAGCAGAGTCTTTCTGTTATTGGTATAAGCAACATTCGTTAGCTCCATAGGCCTGTGAAATTTAGGAATCTTGTGTGACGCATCTCAGGTAAAAGAAACAGTACGGCATGATAGCAGCAATGTTTTGGAAAGTAACCTTAGAACTAACTAGGTCAGTAACTTGCTTAGCAGCCACTCCTTGCCATGTCAACAGCCAACGACAGTTATTTCAAATACTAATGACAATTACCAGCAGATCCCTGCTGGGAACTAAAATTCATGTTTTAGAAAAGGAAGTTTTGACTCATGTAAGAGAAAGCCAATTATGTCCACTTGAAAACGTACTGAAACACATGGTTTCAACATTACCATGTTTGAAGACAGATAGATATTGAAGACAATACACCTACACATTTTGTTAGTAATGGGTGCTTAAGAATTTTCCATTTAACTCAATTCAAAACAATCACTACTGCACAATACAACATCATTTCTTCACATACACTGACAAACACATTTATTCCAAAAAGATGCCTTCAGTCCCGTGTTTACTCTGATTGAAAGGTCAGCAAGACCTTAATTTCCTACTGGGAAAGGAACAAAACCAAAATATTTATATCATGCACATAACAGCACACAAACCTCATCTCCCCCCCCCCCAAAAAAACCCCAATAAAAGTAACCAAAAACACCCCGTGCATCAGATTTTGGATTTTAAGATTTTTAAAGATTATATGTAAATAGAAGGAAAAGAAAGTTTTGCTTCTCGTTCCCATCTGGGAAGAGGTTGGAAGAAACACTCGCGTCTAAAGGCTTATTACAGTTCCTTTGGAGTACATCTTTGAAGGAAAACCTATTTTACTCAAAGAGCAGATAACACACTTTCCTTCATCTATTTATGGAAGTTCAAGCTCTGATCATCTTGCCAATTTTCATTCCAGTATAGGAATGAACATAGGAAACCTCTGAAACAGCACTGACATTGATGTGCTTTCACTTTAAATAGAAAAGCAGGAAGAATTTGCTTCTAGAAGCTGTGTGAAAAGACATATCTGGTGGCTTGAATTTAGAAATATGTTAAAGAACCTCCATAAAACTATTCAAAATAGAAAGTGTTTGAGTAGACTGCTACAATCAACTAAAAAAAGTAAGAAACGAGTCATTTTTTAGTTAGTTTTTAACATCTTTTAGCTTTCATAGTTCATCTTTACCTTACAAAGAAAATATTTACTTTACAAGATTCAGACACGTATCAGTAACAAGAGCAATTATGAAAATTGAAGCACTGAAGCCTGACAAAACTGTCACTTCCACCTCTGATAATGGCTCAGAGTCAGCCTCCACCCCTAATTTTAACTGCATAAAAAAACAAAGAAATCTTAATTGAAAGACAGTAGAAATAAATGTGCTGTTGCACAACCTGTATGCACAGAGGCAGATTTGGCTTTAAAGCACCACACATTCAGGACATCCTTTAACTCCACTGTGTGGCCTTTAAAGACCAGCGTGTGGGCAGAAGCCAAGCACAGACAGCATTGTACTTGCACCACTATAGGTTGTGTAGGTCAGGCATAAATGTTCAAATGCAAAAGCCACTGCCATGAGTGGAACATCTTGTCTGTACAGATAGTACTCCTGTATCTTAAACATCACTGGTGCCCACCAAACCTACATGGTTTCAAATACCGTTTCAGTAACTAGCAGTAGTTACAGGGATTCAGCTGACTCAACAGAAGTTAAAATTCATTATTAAAAGCTTTGAACAGAAATAGGGACAAACATTCTTTTCAGAAATGATCATATTGAATTTTCACATTAAAATGAAAATCACCAAACAAGAATTTTGATGCCTGAATAAAGAGTGAAGACAATGTGCACTTACGCTGATATAATTTCGCTTCCTTTGAAGGGAGTGCAAATTACACCGTGACTCAATAAATAGAACTAAAAATTCAAATGACTCTTCCTTCCTCTAATTTAATGGAATTTTGAGTACAACAGAGAGTCCCCTCCAAAGACTTTGTTTTTTATATACAGTTGTACCCTGAGAGGTTTTAAACACAGCAAGAACACTTAACATTCTCATTGTTTCCAGCAGTTTAGTTTATATATGCACACTTCATACATGAAGATTTAGACAAGGACTAGAAAAGAAAATAAGTGCAGCAGCAGGAGTGACAGAAATACAGAATATACAGAGAAAGAGCAGCAGCAAGATAAAATATATCCACAGATACAAAGCGAAGAGTTAATAAGCATGTCATCATGCTAAACCCAGCAGGAATGATAAGTAACAAACCTCCTTAGATCTGCTCTTGGTCAAGTATCAAAAATGTTTCCCATGAGTTCCTTCAGGAAACAGCAGTTTGAAAAACCACCACATCAGTCTATGTCTGCTATGCACTGTGGCTATGTCTGGATGTCTTCCTAAAGCCATCCTAAGAGGCAGAATGCTGTTAACAGTCATTTATATGAAATATCAGTCCTTTGGTAATTACCTAATGCTAACCAATGAAACTCACAGTATGCATTTCAATATCTTATATCATAGATGTGAGACGGAGGTTTGTTAAGAACAGAACTGCTACTTGTTCTCTTTCAAAGCAACACTTTCCAAAAAGAATGCTAGGTGGGTTTCAGTGTACCACTGGTTACACAATGCTAGGGAGCAGTAGTGGCCAAAAACATGCTATGAGGATACAGGAAACTCCAGGAGTGAGGCTCAAGATCAGAGCACGGGTGGCTCAGTGAGAAGGAAAGGCTATCAGCCCAAACAAGTTGCCCGTGCTCAAACCTTGAGATTATCCAACTGTAAGTTGGGTCCCTCAGCTGAGATCCAAAGCCAAAAAACATCTGTGACCCATGAAAAGGACAGAAAATGCGTGCTGACCATGGAAAGTCCCATTAACTGGATTAGCAGGTGAGGAAAGAAAGATTCCTGTGCCAAAGGCCTTTGAATATTTCCACTAACTAAAAAAATACCTGCAGTTTCAAAAGTAGTTGTCAACGTATTTTAGATTCACTAACATAATCACAATGGTTCATTTGTGATGGAAGCATCTCTGTCAAAAATGATTAAGAGGTCTACTAATCCATGCACCCTCCTTCCTAACATTTTACTCTGACAATAAAGACTGACTGGACCCTAAATGTGTACTAATAAATGTCTTTAAGGATTAAAGGGTATTAATATTTAAGTAAACATACATAACTCAAACTAGTTAAAGCTATATTATGTTTATGAATTCTAGCTTACTCAGAAGATATTTTAGTTATCCACGTTCTCTAAAAACACATACCTGCCACATAGCTTTTAGACTACTGCTGAGCAGCTAACAGAGCATTAAGAAACAAACAAAGCAGTGGTTTTGTGTGCTATTTTTAATCGTACAAGTAGTTCCTGCTACCCTATCTTTAGCACTTTGCAAAAACAGTGAGAATCATAAAACATCATAACAGTTTTCATGAAAGCAGCACACAAAATTCAGAGTTACTATGGATGTAAGAGTACTAATAGGTACACTAGCATCAAACACATTAAGGAGTCTGCTTTAATAACTGAAGGGACATATTGCTCTTTGAATTTGAAAATGTACACATATATATATATAGATATAAAATCTATTTTAAAGTGACAACTAGGCCAGTCATTTTTTGTCCTATGTGCAACAAAGAATTACAATATCATCACAAAATTCTCACCAGCAGAAGTAGCTGCCTCATTCCCACTAAGCTAATTCCTCCCCTCAAAGCACTGCAAAACACAGATGGAACTGCTCATATTGTCCAGTCTTGTTTTAAGCAGAGATTTCACACTCCCTTTTGCAGTCTTGTTCTCAAGTTTAAATGTTTTCACAGTGAGACATTTTTCTCTTTGTATTCAATTGCAATCTCTTGCGTTGCAGTTTGTACTGGTCACCTCTCCTCAAGTACCATGCATCCCTGAGAAATGCTTGGCTCTGCTTCCCAATCCCCTCCCCTCCTGTCAGCTGAAGAAAAGATCACCACTCAGCCCTTCCTTCCTCAGGCCAGCAAACCCAGTTCTCTCAGCCTCCTTTTGTACACTGCGAGATTAATGGCTGCTGCTCTTCATGCTGAATTTACCCTGCATTACTGCTGAAGTGTGAGCTTTGGCCTCTACTTCCATTTAATTCATTACTAAATTGATTAGGTTTTTTTTTTTAGGCTCAGAAACAATTCCTGAGAAGTAAAAGCCCTCATGATATTTCGGGAAGTACTGATAGATAGAAATATCTACAGGCCAATTATTTTTTCAGGAAAAAGAAACACAAGTTTTTTTGTTTAAGTGAAATAAATGAGCAGCTCTCCTTTAAGAAAAACTGTGTATCACAGGTTCAACTGCATTATGCAGCTCACTTAGAAGCTGTTTCAACTCACTGTCAAAGGAACTTGACCTTCCCTATTGAAATACTAGAATACAAAGTAGAAATGCACCTTTCAATAGCTAGAGTGCTCTTGGTTGCCCTAAGGTGATCCAAACTTAGGGAAAGCACCAACAGGTGCTCAACACTGCATTAATACCAAACCGAACCAGCAGTTTTCGTTGGGCTTTTACAAGAATGCAAATTCCCATCCAAATCCTCAGATATTTGCATCAAAATAATGTTACCACTTATATTTTTGGTTATATGCTGTAGACGAGCATGACGGAAGGTAGTTTATATTCCAGCTTCACATTATCCTTTGTTCGAGATTAAAAGGAACACACGTAAAGAACAGGCACATGTGAATCACTGCACTTTTCACAAAATCTGAAGGAAGTTGAATAAATCTGAGCCCATCAAAAATGCAAAATTTTTTGCTCCCCTGGAAAGCAGAGGAGAATGGATGACAGGATATCTGAAACAGGTGATGGCCTACAGGAAGCTTCAGCGCGAGCTGACAGGATCAGGGCACGCTCATCCTCCTTCCCACACAACTTTCATCACGTCTTGCAAAATATCTTGAAAATCATTTTGAAAAAGCATGAATAGACAACATTACCAACTGCAGCAGTCAGCAAGTAGGCCACTAACGCAACTGTTGCACTCTGCTAATGATTCTGCCAGTTCAGATCAGAGTTTCACCAATATTTTGTTCAAATATCTGTCCACATATTGAGTTCATAAAAGCAGAGCCATTAGGGCTACTTTCACACTACTGATAAAAAAACATTAAGATATTTGTCTTACAGCAGTCAACTGTATTCCTAATGAAAAATACGTGCCCCTCTCAAATGAATAAACATCTATGATCCGCCTACAGAAAGAACCAAGATCGTTTATTTACTGACGGCAATCTGTACATTGTGATCTACAGCTTTCAGCAAGACTGCTCAACAGTAAATATGAACTGCTAACTCTGAAGCCTAGCGACAAATGTTAACTGTTTGCCCTAATCTACATTGCTTTCACAGCTGCTTTCTTTGCTTAAAGTACTGAGATGAAGGCCCAATTCCTTGCCCCAGGCCTCATCTCTGTTACTTGAAACAAGGCTGAGTGCACTCCCATCACCCTATGGGGTTTAGCTGCCAGAAGGTCTCCATAAGAAGAAAGCAGCATCTCGAAAACACCACCCTGCTTTGCTTTCCTCCTGCACCTTCTTCTCTGCTGTCCTACTATCATCTCCTGGCAAAACATACACAGACCAGCTGCTTCACCTACTCCATCTCCACTTGCTTCTCAATGCACACAAGTCTCTATCCAGGATCATGAAACACAGCAGTTATTCCATACTCATGACGGCTGCTCTGTGAAAATGGTGAATTTCTTAGTTTGAGCTTGTTCCAAGATGAGGTAAGCTTGCAGCTCATCATGATCACTAATAACGAGCAGTTCAGCTGACCATCATGTGCTATCTTTGTACTCTAGAACGATCAATGCAGCAACAGCACAACTGGGATCTCCTGGAAAGCCTGCTGCAGGTGGAACGACCAAAGGGCTTACCACCCCAGTAGGCCAAACACCCCTCCTGAGCCTGTGCTTTCAGCATAAGCAAATAAGAGACCAAGGGCTGCATGCCACGTGCATTCACTCTGTGGCTGTACTCTCCTGGTGTTTGGTGTTTTCCACAATAGGTCCAAAGTCATACTCTGCAGGCCTGATTTCCACACACTGGTCTCGGGCAACCGCCAGCAGTCTGACTGTGACAAAGGGCAGAGCACCAAACCAGGAAAGGAGAACAAATCTAGTGACAGCCATCAGGGTCAGCCAACAGGTCAATGTTTGCCAAACAAGTCCACAGTGACTTCAAGTCAGGTAGTCAACATATCAGGATCCAGAGAGATGAGATACACAGCCAAAGATAAAGCTGCAACCTGGATGAGGCAATGACAAGGCCAAGGGCCTGACCTTAACAACAGCTCCAGAGTGAAGGACTGGGCCTGACCCTTACACTGCAAAGGGAAGTAATTCTACTAGGAAAGCAATCCCACACTGCAACAGGTGATGTAAAAGGACAGCCGTAACAGAAGTATGGATTGAGGCAAACATTAAATCTTTGTCATTAGGCTTCAGAGTTATCAGTTCATTTTAATTATGAATTATGTACAATACTGTTCTGTGAGGCTTCATTTGGGAGGCGTACAATTAACAAATGTGCAGTTAGAAGAGTGGTGTGGTTAGGATGGTGTTTTACAGGTTTATAGTTAGAAAGATTATTGTGGTGGAAAGAGACAACCAAAAATAAAAGAAATGCTCACCCATGTTGTAGGCTCACAGTAGAAAACTCCAAAGGGAGGGATCTCCAGAAAGAGATCCTTCCCCAGTGGCAGTCAGCCCGTAAATGGGGTCTAGGAGAGGTGCAGCCAGGCTCCACCCCTTCTGGTCACACAGCTGAATTGCCTTCACCTGTGCTCCCATGGCTGACTCAGTGCTTGCCTCAGGAGGTCAATCAGTGGTTGAGGCCATTATTCAACAGTTCCCATACAGGAGGCAAATCAGTGTTGGTCACATCAGAGCAGCTAGCAATATGAGGTTCACAAAAGAATGAAGTAAATTCTGTGTGTATGGATGGAAGAGATGTATTCCCCTCCCTGCTCCCCATGGTCTCCAAAGAAATTCCTCTGGGCTATAATACCAGACACTCATCTAATTTCCAGCCATCTGAAAAATGCTAAATTAGCTCATAGTACTTTCTTAATTGCTTACAAGAAAGTTGACTCTTCACTCATTAATAAAACAAAACCAACAAAAACCCACAAACAAAACGCAATCCTTAGCCTCAACCTTACTAGAGTATTACCATGCATACCAAAAATGTTGCATTTAGGAAATTTCAGAAGCTTCTTAAAATACACTCTCACAATTACGTATTTGATCTGAGCAACAAGAGGGATAATAGATTCACCAATGTGAACCTTTTATCACACCAAGACAAAGGATTGTTATGGCTCAGCATTATAATATTTCATAGCTCTGCTTCAAACGTTTTTATTTCTAAAACAGATTTGCACCTTTGAAAGATGGGGCTTCTACCCTCCCAAAAGGCAGCACGTATCATTAAATTAAGGTGATTTGTGCAGAAGGAAAAGCTACAGCTCAGGCAGTCACAGTTATATTCCCTTGACAACAAGCAAAGCCCTTATTCTAACTCAAAGGAATTTTACCACATTTCCCCCCACTCACAGACCAAAATTAGAGTCTTCTAGAATACATTCAGTCTTGCTTCAGACAGAGGATAAGGCTCTTTCACAGGTAAAAAGAAATCATGATTTTGCCCACGTATGCTGACAACTACTACTGTTCAGAGGAGCAGGCTTCTGAACACTGTTTGTTTGTTTAAAAATGAAACTTCCAAAGCAAAATATTTTCAGCATATGGAATACTCATAAAACAATAATTATTTTCAGTACCAACAGCTAGCCTGTGCCTAAGCTGAGAAGCAAAAGGCAATCACAAGCAGCATCAGCTGTGTTTCTTCCAGATAAGTGCCATTGTTCAAGGTGTGATGATCTCATCTATTAGACGTTCTGTTTTCAGAAAAAGTTCTAAAAACAAAGCCAACTTGGGGAAGATGTTAAAAAATAAATGCCTTGATTGGTTAAGAAGCTTGTTTGTAGCCACTTAAAAAACAGAAACAAGTCACAGCGCTACAAAATTTCACTAACTGCAAAAATAAAGACACAATATTACGCAGAAGCTTCCTACCCGAATACATTTTCCCTACATAACACGTACATTTACAATGCTGTAATTTTACACACCCAGGAGGACACATCCTGAGGAGCAATTTAGCATTCAGCACCGCACGAGCCAACGGGCACATAAGTGCTCGCTTGTTAGGGCTGCGCTGCGTCTCTTCCACGAAATGCCTTCTGAATGCATAAAGGATATTTTCCTAATATATGTCACATCTCTCTCCCTGCCCCCCAACAAGACCAATTCTTCCACACGCTGCAGTGCTTTGAAAGGCGTTCCAACCAAGCAACGCACACACGGCAGCCCTGAAGCACACCCACCGTTTGTCCCTATTCTATAGGAACTGTATATGGATAACTTGGCTCTTCCCTCCCCCTCCCCCGCTACCTTTCTGGGGTAGTGACTTCACATCCTTTGACATCAGCGCTTGCTGAAAGGGGGATGGGAGAGTTGCAGCAGAAAGCAGCAAAACCTGCTTTTAGCAACGCGTGCGATGCCTGCGTGCGTGCCCAGCCTCCGTGCGGAGCTCGGAGCCGGGTGCCCGGCTACAAAGGGCTCCCGCAGGAGCCGCACCGCCCCGGAGCCGGCCGGGGGGTCGCGATCCGCCACGACTCACCTCTGATGTGCAAAAGGGCCACGGGCTGGAAGGGCCCGTTGGAATTGGCTGCGTCAACCACCATCCTGCTGCCGGCTCTGTTACATGTCAACATCTAGGCTCCGCCGGGCAAGGCAGCGTATTCCTTAAGGCAAGAAACCGGCCTCCATTTTAGTTTAAAAAAAGACAGAAACTGAAGCGCTCTGCAGCTGGAGGGAACTGGCTGCTGGGTGATGTCAGCGGGCTGCAGGAGCCCCATTGGCTGAGGGCCGCAACTTAAAATGACACCGGGCGAGCCGCGAATGGGAGGCGGCCGGGCGGCAGGCGGAGCGCCCCCCAGCGGCCGGGCTCAGGGAGCAGGGCAGGCGGCACGGGGCAAAGGGCTGCGCCGGGACCGGCGTCTCAGCTCGGCTACGGCTCGCTGCTCACGTTCACTAATGGCTGTTAAAGCAGCGCACGCGTTACTTGCTTTATAATAATAATAATAATAAAAAACCTAAAAAGTTTAACGTTTCTTTCAACAAGGCTGCCAAGAACCGCCCCACAGGAGGCCAACTCAACATTGAGAGCACTGTCTTCTACACCTTTACATTTCAAAAGCCATACGAAAAGCTGCTCCCAGGGAGATGGATCTTTGCCTTGTTTTTAGCAGCGGTTCGTAAATAGAAAGCCCTGCACACGCTCCAGTGAAGTGCTTTATGGCTGGTTGCTGGCATGGGTTTGTCACAGATGAAGCCATACACACGGCATTTGGGAACTGAAGAATACACACTCCAAGCTCATGTGAGCATTTCTTGCCCAGAAACAAACCCATACTTAAGCTTTACTTGCTGGTAAAGTTGGACATGGCAGAACTCAGGTTTTCATTGTCATTAAGCTCAGTAGAATGGAAGTGTGACAGCAGGAAGAACCAGGACACAGACACAAAAATGTTGCTGCACAAAGCCAGAAGAAATACAAAAAAAAAGCAGCATAATGATTTTTGAACTTTTTACTTAAATTACTTCAGGTATTTGTAACAGGACTGTAAGGAACCTTTATCACAGGAGACTTGAAGATGTGTTTTTACAGAGTCACCTGAAGGCCCATTTTGTCTCCTGGATACCACGCATCTGGGAGTGCTGTTCAGAGACACAGACTGCATCATCTATCTCCTATCCCCAGATCTGCACTGCTCCCCAAACACTATTTGCAGCAGCATATCACCTTTTTTGGTATTCAAATTATTTGATCTACTGCATTTTCCTATCTTATGATAGAGGAGCACATCCAAAAGAAGAGATGCCTTTCAGTTATATAATTTGCTTATGAATTTTTTGAAGTAAAATCATCAGGCATATGCACAGCTGGCTGGAAAAATTGTAGTGAGCTACAATAATACACTGCCAAATGTAAGTTAGAGCTATACTGAATATTACTGACTTGGATGAAGGGAAAAAGAGTAATTGGGATAGGTAAGAGAGGAGTATTTACTCGTGATACATGAAGGAATCAATTAGGTTTACTGCTGACTGGGCCTGATTTAAAGTAGTACCTCATGGATGTTCAAGAAAGATGCAAAACTGATGCAAAAGCCTAAATGAGAACAGTGTAGAAATATTACTGAAAATATCAAGTGGGTGTTTTTTGTGTTGTGTTTTTTGATATTCTTTAATAGGAGGGTGAGTGAGGGTGGGTGGCTGTTGTATGGAGTTTTTTGCAGGGGGAGTAGGGGAGTAAAAATAACCAGAGAGTATCCAAGTGTTTTAGAAAGTAATTATGGAGTTGGAGGGAATTAGTTTTCCTCCATTCACTACAGACAGTAAATTCCTCCTACATCAAGGAGGATTAACTTAAACACTAAACAAAATGCTTTCACAATAAAAACAGTGAAGCAAACTAATACTGCAAACTTTTTCTCCAAATTAAAAATAGCCAAACATAGTGAGTGATATAAACGTAGCAGATCTTGCTTTTAAGTGCCACTTGTGGAATACACAAACTTCTGATGCACTTTTAAGCCTCTTCTCTAAGACTGCGGAGATTCAGATCATACATTCTTCCGGTCTAGATACAAACACAGTAGATACAGTCTCAAAAATGTCAGTTTCTATATTCATATATTCCTTGGGTATACCTTAGATTAGAAACTTCAGTCTTCTAAAAGAAAGTCTACCGCAGAGAGCCTTGTAACAAGACTAGATTTAAAACCAAAACCAAGATTGAACCCAACCAGAAAGTGCACTGCAAGATCTTGACAGATGAAGAAGGAAAGAATAGCTCAATATTTCTGCAGTGTTTTCATATGTAGAATTTTATAGTTAAATTCTGTTTCATTTTCATATCTGAACTGAAATTAGACTGTTCTATAATGATAAGTCTCAGTATGATGAAGCAAAAACTATGTTTAAAACTGCAGTTTTCTGGTAACCTCATCTTTATAAGGCAGCTGCTGTCCCTCCTCTCTACTTGCATCTTTGCTGTAATGGTCAAATGCTGCTTCTGTTTGTTAGGACCTCCCTGCAAAGATTGAAGTAGGTAGGTACGTATGAAGAAACACAACCACTGTACTGTAACAACAAAGCAAAGATGTTACCTCAGTTACAGTGTCATTTTCTATTTTATTCATAAGCATGGCTTGAACAGCTACAGATTCATTTGTAAAATTTCTGTAATGGCTTAAGGTCAACCCTCTAAATTGTTCAAAAAGAGTAAATGATAAATGTCTACTGCTGGCTGTAGTACTGGTGGAGCACTACATCACATTCAAGTAAGTTCTCTTGTGAAATACCTATTTCCTGTTCATGTTTCGTCCTCTGCAGGACTATCTCAGGTCACATACTTACTAAGCTATCGTGCAACTTGCTCAAACAGCCAGAATTCCGTATATTTGCTTCTTGCAAAGCACTAGTGGAGTTGGAGAACTTCAATCTTTACAAAGCTTTCACTTCATTCATTAAATTTAACATATTCTCACTAGTTACAGATAAGAGGTACATCCTGCTAGGAAGGGTCATATAGCTGCTCTATACTTCAGTCTTAAGACATTTGATTTGCCACCAAAAATAAACTGAATTAGGAATTGATTTGCTAATGAGAAGGGGAAGAATATTAGGGCAAACGGAATAGTACTAATGAATATCAATGAGCGGAAGAAGAGGTCATTTAAACAAATTTCTGAAGACAATTTTGTTGCAACAGAATAAAAAAATACATTAATTCTAAAAATGGGTAGCTGAAGTTAACAAATAGACAGCAAATATGCATTGACGGTATAGCAAAATTGTAGCTGGAGCAGTTTTCCTCTGAACCCTGCTCCTCACATCAAACTTCCTGACAAGAGGAATGACGGAAAATCCTATCAAGATCTCAGGATATATTTAAACGTGTTACATTCAGGAGCTAGCACTGTAGCTGGCGAATCCTCTTTAGCCTTTCAGCATATCTGGCATTTCCTTCAAAACAAATGCTCCATTTGAGTTGTCAAGTAACAAAACAAACAACAAAAAAGCCACACAAAACAAAACAGAAAGCCATCAACAGCTCTCCTCCCAAACAACAAATTCACCTGGACAAAGCTTGCCTTTGCTTCTCTTCTGGACTTCATGTTCTTTCCATGAAGACACCTTAAATGGTTGCCTCTCACCAAATGAGAAGTAGGGACCTCTGGACTTGGAAAGGGAGGGGTGGGAGAGGTGCAGGGAAGATGTTATTTACGTTGAATTCTAAAGATACTAAAGGCATAACTCCATGACTACTGGAGCCACTACTCCTCAGCAACCTAAGTCAGTCCAGTTGTAGACTGCTTTCAGTCCGCATCCTGCGTTCTCATCTACTTCCATGGTCTTCCAACCACAGAAGGAAACGAGTTGGGGTGAGTCAAGTCATTTCCATTATCTGGTTCACCAGACAGCCATACAGAAAAGGGATGGGAATAAACAGGACCAGGTTTTATTGTAGGATTGATTTAATTTTCTTTTCTTTCCTCCACAGAATCACAGAATCTTTTGAGTTGGAAGAGACCCTTAAGGGTCATGTAGTAGAGCTCCCCTACAATGAGCATGGACACCTACAGCTCCATCAGGCTGCTTAGAGCCCCATCCAGCCTGACCTTGGGTGTCTCCAGGGATGGGGCTTCTACCACTTCTTTGAGCAACCCATGCCAATGCCTCATGACTCTCACTGTAAAAAAAAAAAAAACAACAACTTTTTCCTTATATGCAGTCTAAATCTCCCGTCTTATTTTGAAATAATTACCCCTTGTCCTACCACAACACACCCCGCTAAAGAGCCTGACCCTTTCTTTCTTACAGCCCTCCCTTTAGATACTGAGTGGCCACTCTCAGGTCTCCCTTGAGCCTTCTCTTCTCTTGGCCAACACAGTCTCAGCTCTCTCAGTCTGTCCTCACAGGGAAGGTGTTCCATCTCTTAGATCATTTCTGTGGCCCTCTGGATGCACTCTAAAAGGTCCATGTCTTTCCTTTACTGACGCAGTACTGCAGGTGAGGTCTCACCAGCACAGAGACAGAATTTCATCCAAGAAACTTTTTTTTTTTTCTTTTTCCTTTAGGCAAAATGTATCACTCTCACAGATGATGTAATGCTATAGAAAAGGGTCTCCTCCCAGCCCTGAACATTGAGTTCAGAAAGTTACTTGAGGACAACAACCATCTTAGGGGAAAAAAAAAGACTGCAAGTGCTATACAGTCTAGAAAAGAAGTTGCATCAGTGGGAAAGACACTGGATCCCCTCATACAAGGTTCTAGCTCAATTCCAAAGGACAGACAAGAAAAAAAAAGTTCTTCTAGCAAACAGAGGCAGTATGCACTAAATATCCTGGTATCAAGGTAAGAAAAAAAACATTACTTGGGTAAATAAAACAGATCTGAACTATCATTTAGCTTCTCTAAAGAATTCCAAAGACAAAATCATGGAGAAAAGATGGCATTCTACACTCAGTGTCCAAAAACCATTAACAGTTACTTACTAGTACGCAGGAAAAAAAATAATTAAAATTGAAATTGACAAACATCTACCTAGGCTAAACTTGTCTCTATCTGCATCTCCTTATATTTGCATAGTCACTGTAGCACAAAGACTCAACGGGACCAAATTTTTCCTCAGCCAACACCATATACTCAGAACATTTTGTATGTGGAAAAAAGTTAAAGAATATATAGTAAGTTCAGAAATCTGCACAACGAAATAAAAAAAACATTCTTTACCTTAAAAAGAACCATCTCTTAAAAACATAATTTGGTGCAAAAACATACCTCCCTGGGCAGATAACAGAGACTCTTATTCAAGCCACTGACAACCTATTTCAGCCAAACGGTGTATATAAGCCAATGCATACCAATATTACTCTCATATGTGGTTTTATTACATAGATCACAAGTCATTTTCAGGAAATGAAGCTTAAAATCACATTTAAGAGTAAAATCTTGAAAGCATGACAGTTATCCATCAAACACTCATATGTTCATATGTATAAATATGAAATACAATGTTTGATTAGTAGATGTCTTATGAAAGGAGATGTTTAGTGTGATAAAAATGATGTTTAGGTCTGACAATAATGAAAACCTGTGCAATGGACAGAATGTTCTCTTTATAAACATGAGCATAATAAAAGACATTTTAAGTGATTTAAACTCTGAATAGAGAGGTTAGAATATACAATTTAAAATATGGTATTGTCTTATTTTCTATTTTCATGGGTTCTATATAGGCTTGAGTGGAAACAAGTTTGGTAGGAAATGCTGCCAGTGACAGATGTAAAGCATTCTTCTAACACTTTCAGCTGCTGACTAATGAGTAGGTGTTGGATAGGGCAGTTGAAATGAAAAATGGCTCATTAATCCTAGCCTATGATTTCATGTAAAGCTAACTAAAGAAAAATAATCACTCTCAGGCAAAGTATTTCTCCGTATAACCTTTTTTTGTGTAGTTATTATACACTCACAAAGGGCTTTTTATCTTTAGAATGTTACAAAGTCGCTCAGACTGGATAGCTGCTAAATAATCTAGCACTTTCATAACGATTAGAGTATTTACTCATTTGATTGTGTATTTTCCTGTACCAACATTAAACAACTTTCTTTTTTTTCCATGAAATTTCTACTACTTCTGCGTATACCAACATTGCATAAATTTTATCTCTCAAATTTGTTTCAATAGTTCTTCCAGACACACAAAGTTACTAAATTAACATGGCAAAGAAAACCTCCAGCCTTCTTTCATAAGATACAGTAAGTACATTCACTGACAACTAAGCACAGTGATATGGGACCTTTTGCAATATTTTCATCTACAGGCTTTTTGTTTCAATAAATTGAACAGAAAATTAGGCTGCCAAATATACTAAAATAGCATGAATGCAGCCAGGATCAGAAGAATAACACTTAGCATACTGAGTTAGCCCAATGTAGTTCATGTAAAAGGGAGAAAACATCATCTGTTTGACAGGACTGCATTCAGCGATGCTTTGCATGACAATGAATTTGTTTTGCCTCTGTGTTTTGCCTTTTAAATGCATTATATCTCAGGGCAAATTATCTTTTAGAGCAGCATAATCTTGTTTAATCTACTACCTTACTTTGCATAAAACTGCAATGCTACCCCTCTTGCAGCTGGACGAAATTCTTTAATTGCTATGCATGCAGACAAGAAGCACAATTAAAGTGGAATGGCTGAAGTACTGCACCTTCGTTCTAATATACAACTGGGAGTAGACTTCTGTGACAGAAGTGACGTTAAACATTCAGATTTCCTGTCTCAATGGCTTGTAAGGATAATGCTCCTCAAAACCTGCAGAAAGTCTCTTACCTTCAAGATTCCCATAAATCCAATATTACAGATACCCCACCTCTTCTGTATCAAGAAAATAGATGATAGTTGAATGAAAAATTAACACATGCTGCTTGAGTTTTAAATTATCCTGACGTGAGTTGGGGACGTCACCAACATATATTGTTGAATTTCCCTACAGAAAGAAGGGCAGTACTTCATTTACTTCTTTAATTTACCTTGACCTCAATTTTGCTTAGCTATCTGTTCTGCGTTGAGAAAAACACACAATAGTTTTCTATTCCTGATCTCTTCAGAAACTCTCACTTTTCCCCTTCCTCACTGTTTGAGGAATTAATACTTGTTCTCCCCCCATCTACTTTTTAAGTGCATCAGAATCTTAGGGTGGAATCGCCTCTTCTGCAATTTTCATCAGATTTCAATATTGCACAGAGAAAGAAAACAGAACTCTCTCTTACACAGCCACTTATGACTTAAAAGCATTAGGAAAGCCTTAACAACACATGCCTCCCTATCAGAATCCTATATCACAGGCAGACAAGTAGAGAACTTGAAAATGGTGTCCCCTCTTGCATAAAACAGACTCAGAATTTGGTACACCTATGAAGTGTCTTCTTGGAGAAAAAAAATCTACCACACTCCACATGACGTGCATTTAGAAAATGGCATCCTTATGACCTGTCATTTTTTTTCTAAATGAACAGATAATTGTTGTTGTTTTTTGTAATTTCTAGCCCAATTTCATCACTAGAACTATTAAGTCAATAGAACTATTTCTTCCTACACTGAGATATCTATGTACATACATGTATGAAGGGGTGCGTGTTTGTGTCTGTAAGACATTTTCCAAGACAGGAAAAAACCCAGCTCCAAGAGGAAAGAAACAGCTTCATAAACAAATTAGGAACTGAATCTGAAAACAAAAGCTGCATTCAATTGTCATCTTTAAGATTATAAGAAAACAATGTTCACCTTTATATACAAAAAAGAAAGCAGCAACACAAAAACATGACACTGGCATCACGGGAGTCCACCATGAGGCTATAAAACCTATTTCCATCCAGCTTGAAAAAACAGACATGCTATAAAAATAGCATTTTTGAGTTATGTCCAAATTTACATATGCATGACTGACACATGTTCATAAGGGTATTATTTAACACTTCAGAATATTACGGAGCATCACATTCTAAGATAATGATTCTAGGACTGACAGAATATTATCATTCAATGAATATTACTTGCAGATTGTAGCTGGATTTGTGACACAACTGTATCTGACCATGTATGAAGTGTTTTATTCCACTCAGGGCATCTTAGCACTGCATTCAAGAATCCTCACTGCAACATTGTTTTGTATCATAAGATTCAGATCACACCATTACAAAACATCACCACTGTGTACAACACCTCTCTAAACACTGCACATTTACACAGTTGATTAAAAATGAGCACATTCTTGCAAAGTAACATCAACAAATACAACTACGCTAACCACTAACCTTAAATTTCGCTCTTGTGTATCAAATCTTACACAGCAGAGAAAATACAGTAACACAAAGGTGGCCAAGTTAACTGTTTATGAAATGCCATCAACAGTTTTGGCTATTTTTTCCATTCCTTTCCATCCTTTATCAGTAACTCAGCAAATCCAGAGCAACACCTCAACAATTCAGTCCTTCGGATGCCAGTGTTGGCATGCTGTTCTCATTCAAAAAAGGTCGCTATGATCTCCATAAAGTCAGAGAGGAAAAGTAGTCTTTTAAACATGTTTGCAAAAAATATTAAGCCCTAATGATTCAGATAGTAAACTATGCATACAGAATTTGCAAGAGGTTGCATGAAATTCTCTTCTTAAAGAAAGCACTTAAGGAAAAAAAACCTAATTTGGAAGTAAACATAATTACTTCAGGCCAAAAGGAAGAAATGTCATCCTTCCCCTTCCCCAGTATTGAACTTAAATCTCTTTAAAAAAAACATTTATGGCAACTTGATTTGTATTATGTGAAATAGATGGAGACTGACTTCTTACATGGCCTGACAGTAAGAGGGCAAGAGTGAACAGTTGTAAACAAAAAGGAAGGAGGTTATTTAGATGTTATGGGAAAATTCTTTACTCAGAGGGCAGTGAGGCCCTGGCACTGCTGCTCAGAGAGCTGTGGGTGCCCCATCCCAGGAGCTGCCCAAGGCCAGGCTTGATGGGGCCCTGGGCAGCCTGAGCTGGTGGGGGGCAGCCAGCCCATGGCAGAGGGTGGAACCACACGTGCAAGTTGTAGAGCTTTTTCCAGTATGTAATGTATCTAGGTGTCAGAAGTTCATATAGTTAACCTAGATTAAAGAATTGAAGTAAAATCCACGACACTAGCAATTAGCACGGTAACTGCCAGCACAGGGCAAAGCAAATCACAGACACTCTGGGGTTATTTGCTAATTTAACTGTAAAAAAAAGATATCCACAGTGCAAAAATGAAATACAGATTCTTCTTTAAAGTTTAAGTGGACAGTTGCAAAGAACACAAACTTCACTGTAACAGCAGTCAGGTACATACAATAAATGCTTGTACATACTGAACATTTGTGCTGTTTGTGTCTCAGAACACACTCTAAATACATCAGTTTAAATACATCCTGAATTACAAGCCATTTTCTTAACAGCACTAAAATAACGGTAAGCTTCTGGAGGCTGAATCACCTTTAATTATTTATACTAGCTATAACCAAAGCAGTAATCAGGAAGTTTTCAAACACCACAAAAAAACCTCACAAAACACTTGATTAGGCCAACAAGCAACTACCCCTAGACAATAGACAAAAACAAGACCAACCTTCTGTATAAAGTACCCATACTACAAATCTTAGCAAACGTGGTAAAGCAGATAAACTGAAGTTAACACAACACAAACTTGTAGGCACAGAATTTTTTTGATTCAGTGAGAAATCAGCAAGATCTTTTCACACCATGTGACCTTAGATTACAGTGCTGGAGACGGCCCTCCTGGGATACGTGCAGGCAGATACTGCCTGTTCTACCTGCACTGAGTCAGGCTGCACTTCAATGTGCTGCAGGGATCTTCACTGGCTCGCAGTTTTGCTAATGCATGCATGCCTCTGCAAAGCAACAGCACCCCACACTTCTCAGAAATTCTATGTTTATTTCTATTCTTAGAGCCTCTTAACTCATAATTTATTTCCTTTTCTTTCTGCTAAGCTATGCAGCTCCTCCGTTTCCTGAATAAACTGAGGGTTTACAATGTTAAGCATAATCTGCTCCAATGAATACAAATCACACTGCACTAATAGCAGTTAACAGGGCAAACATGCTGGTATTTCCAGAAGCAATTTCATGCAATATCTAACAGAAAGTTAGCAGCATACCTGAAGGCCAAAAATTGCAGCTAGTTCAGATTAAAAGGCAAAGTGTTTCCCATGTAAGAAACACTGACCAAAAGCCACTTGGGAAGCTCCCCCTCTCCCTCTTCATTAGATCAAGAGATCCACCAACCCCAGCTCCAGTCCTACAGCACAGAAGCAGCCATACTTCAGCACTGCTGCAGGCCACTAAGAGCCAACCAGCCACAAGCTTCCACAGGTCTAACATAATTTTGCATACACAGAGACAGTTCCATTCTGTAAGTTGTGTTTTTAATACAACTTTATATTAATACCTCACACCACACCCAACCCAGTATTTATGAATGGAATGCACATCTCTTGGCCTACTACATGTGGAAGGAAGGCTTCCCAATATTGTAGCTACAGAAATACAGCTCCCCTTAAGAGTTTTAACCAGCTTCCAAAACAACTAACCCAAAGCAATATTATCTTCATGCCAACCTTTTACTCAAGTCAAACCCGCCTTAATCCTCTTGGTCTTTTTAAATTACAGCCTGGCCAGTAGGCTTTAATTCCTGTCCAGACAGTCAGGAAACATGCAAAAATCCCAAACACAGAACAAGAAAGTTTAGGAAGTCCAATAGCCACAAGCAGGCACACGTACTGGGAACGGCGATCATACAGGTACATGGCTATGATCCATGAGACTGGATATACCATATTAGTAAAGGTAGTAACTATTATCCATCACTACATCACCAATGGTACTAGTGTTTCATAACAAAGTTTGACTTTCAACAGCCTAGGGACACAGCAACATAAGATATCCTCCAGAGCTAAGTTCAGCATCTTCTTTCCTGTCACTTGAAAGTAGGGGAAAATGATCACAGCTTGAAAGACAAAGCATATGCACAATATATTGCTATCGACATGTAGGTACATTGCTTCAGAAGCATTAACACATCTTAAACACATTAAGATTTTTTTTTTTTAATTATTGTATTCCAATCAGGCTCTCTTTTGCTATTTATTGGCCTATTAATCTGCAACACAAAGTGGAAATGGATCCAAAACTCCACATTCAACTCCCCAGTATTTGGTGGGAATACCAATGATACCTTTCAAAAATTTCTGTCCATTCACCCCATCCTCCGTGGACTACCTGTCCCCTCTCCCATTCACACTCACTTTTCTCATTCCATGTCAATATCCAACCTGCTTCCAATTGAATACTCAGTCTAATCTCACTGACCTGACAGCTCCAGACACTACCAGAAACACACTATTTACAACTGGACAGAATGGAGGTTCTAGGAACAACTTATGAGTATTTTTCTTTGCAAGTGATTCTCTGAACAAAGGAGTATGCCAGTCAACAAGGTTGTGTGCAAACCTTTTCCAAAAAGCACTACTTTTATTTAGTGTCATTTGCTTATGTCGCACCCCAGATGTGACGGCTAACTGTATGTGTGTGAACTTGCCCTGTCAGTTTAAGACATACAACATACCCTTCAGTCATCTGTGATGTTACACATTCTTATTTAGAAATTTAATAAAAGAGATTGAAATTTATGGATTAAACTGCATTAAATCTTGAAGGCTCTTATACAGATTGTCATACTAGCACGATGAACGGTATTTCATATTCTTTTCGTAAAAACAGTATTCATGAGAGAAGAAGAATGCTGCAGCTTAATTTTATCCACGTGAAGAGCAGTACAGTTCATGTAAGCTGGGAAACTGGGTTCCTTATTGTCAAGGAACACTAATGCATTATATTAAGAGGAAAATTACTGTCTTATCCCCTGACATTTTCACATTATTTACCACTGTTCTGCTTAACATTTCAGTGATGTATTGGTGTTTCCACTGCCAACTTTGAACATAGGAAAGCAGTATGCATTGCATTCCAAAAATGCTTTTTTTTTTTTAAATAAACCTTCAGAGCAGATCAGTTTCTTGTAACCTACAGATCAGCACATCTGAGCACATCTGGAAAACTGCACCTTAAATCTACAAGGTATCATAAGCACAATACACTGACATGCTAACAAAACACAGAGAATAGCTAAAATGAAGATAATAAATACCACATTAGTGAGAGAAGACGCATCAATTATTATTATTGTTTTTCCATCACAGTAAACATACTTCTGTATGATCACAAAACTTTAAAATTGACAAAAGAAAAAACTGATTTCACCAGAAAGACACAACTCTGTCTAGTTCATGCTCAGGAAATCCGTTCAACAAACAGGGATAGACCTGGCCTTCTCTCAGTGCCAAGATCTTTGTTTGCACAAAGCAGGGTTTGAGCATGCCTCATTGAGGACAGAAAACTGATGTTTTGCAAAAAAAAAAAAAAAAAAAAGACTAAATATTTTGCTTTTATGTGAGATGGGTGAATTTACTTTCACATAAACCCTTCTGGGCTGAAAAGGCTCAGGTATTTCCTAAACTGACTGCCAAGATAGCAACAGACGGGAAGCCTGTTTGCATATGCAAATATGTGTAAGTTTGCATACACCAATATTTAATATATAATATGCTTTTCAGATAAAAGTGTCAGAGTAGAAATGCTTCTGTCTCATGCTCACATTTCCCCACAAGAGTCATTTTGATTTAGAAAGACATACCTTTTAAAGCTGGCAGTTTTTGAAGCTCCCTGTTATTGCTGACATTAAACCTTGATGAACTCTGGCGTTTTTCCTTTTTCAGTACTGTCTGGGGTGCTGGTACTTTGATTTTAGATAGCTGTGCTGGGGGAGGAGCGCTGTTTGATTTTTTGTTTGACACCTGTTTAAAAAGAAATGAAAACAGTTAACAGTGGGACTTGGAGCATCTTTTTGTTGTCTTTATAGAAATTACATAAAATAACTTTTCAATCAAAACATTCTATTTGTCACCCCCTGAATGCATAGCTATTTTGTTCACTATGTATATTATTTCTGTACCATAACACTCACGTAGATGGCAATTAATCATTCTGTTACATGCACTCACCCATTCATTCAGGTATCTGCCAACCTAAAAGATATGTTACAATGTAGCTCCTCAGCTATTCCCACTATCAGCATAAGGAGCCCAGGTCTTCAAGGTACCTGGCTATCTGACTTGAGCTTCAAAAGAATCAGGACCCTGTCAATTTACAGCAGCCGAACTTGTATTGTGCCTTGCAGTCAAGACTCCTACCTTGGCCAGGGTATTCAGACTTTGATAGAAGTTGAGAAAATAAAAAGGATGAGTCTTAATATTGTAGCAGACAGAGTTAGGAAACTTCAGCAGCTTCTAAAACGTACATGTAGCAGTTTATTGCCTATTCAGAGCAGGTGACTTTTACTGTAATATTCCTTACCATATTGTCACTGTACCTCTGTATAAATTAAATAGCACAATGAGAAGAATGGACATTTTTGCTCCATTTCCCATACTCGATAGTGCTCTCAAAGCTAAATAAAAGGCATCATTAACAAAAGCCTGTCAGAACTTGTGATGTTGCTTTTCTCAATTCCTTTTTTTTCTTTTTTTAAAGTAGGCAATAGTTGACTGTTTCTAAACATGAATAACTTCACAGGGCACTTTACAAGAATGATGATACATCTAGAAACAATCTACAACAGGAATGTAACAATAGCTAAGTGAGAAACCTTACTGCAAGTACTGCAGTTTGGTGGGTTTTGGTTTTGTTGTTTTTAAAAAAATAGGATCTTAATGTAGAAGCTTTTCAAATTTGCAAGCTATTTTACACTGCAGCAAACTACTGAAAAGACACTTTGGCACTTCTCTCTTACAGAGAGAGAACACAGCCTCCTTTTCAGATATGAAAGCTGTGTTTCAATCACCAAACACTTTCATGGGGATGTATCTAAAACAACAGAAATCTCTTCTCGTGTTCTGAAGAGGATTTCCAGCATAGCTTATTCATCAGCAATTTCCCTATGGCCTGAGCGTGAACACAATCAGTGCACGTAGAAATGTTACCATACATCACCATTCAGAGAGTCTAAAGGTAGATAAATTGAAGACAGTCATTTTATGCGAACCTTTATCTAGAAGCAAATACTCTTTAACCAGCAGAGAAGTATCAGTATTGCAACAGTACAGTACTGTATGTAACAGAACAGCTCATGCATTGAAAATGACTGAAAGCAACATTTAGTTCTCATTAAACATCTAAGATCCCTGTTCCGCAAATTTACTATTAAAAGAGGAAAAATACAGAACAAATAAGGGAAAGGAGCCAATACACTGATAACCACAAGTTACCAAAAATATATTCTAGACTTCCAGTAAAAATGGTGCAAGTTCACAAGTTAAGGGCATTTACATACAAGTTTTACCCGTTTCCTTGCATTAAATAGATATATTTTACTATTTCCCTAAAACAGTAAATGCTCAAAAATCTTTTTGCTGAAATACAAATGATCCATAAGGTAAACTCTACCCCTTAACTCAAATTAAAAAAGAGCGTTCTAAATTATCAAGTGACAAAGCAGAAGGAAAACTAGCACTAAAAATTAGGAAGCAATGATTTGCCATGAATTACGCAATTAAAGCTAATTATAATTTCAACCTATTATAAGCAATATTACTACACAAGATTTTATACTTTCAACATTATGCTTGAGCTTAATGTTGTTTTTCTGAACTGGCTATCTTCCATTACCACCTGTTTTTTGTTCATTACTTAAAACAGGAAAAGTCACTTTCCTGCTTCCTCTACTCCCAAGCAAATTCTCAACTGTGAATTAACAAGTACTCACTTGTGCCTGCATACACACACACACACACTATGGCACATTAAGGTAACTCACTCATCAGGAAACCATGCATTCTGAATTGCAGATAAATTCTAAAATTAGCCGTAAGTGGTTATTGAAAAGGATGGGCAACATTTCTAAATAGAGGCGTCGAAAGACAGCATTTTTTTGTTCCTATGGCAACTTCCAATCTTGCAGTGATGGCTCCACGCAATTCCAGCCCTGAATCACCAGCCCTTCTTTTTCACCATCAGCCCTGGCTATCCCTGTATTTCAGCTGTGCTCCAATTGTTTAGCCATCACACACCAGAGAGCTGCCAGAACACCTTACAGCTCTTGGTTATGTGAAGGCTATACTATGCAGCAATGACTGACAACTTCTGCAAGTGGCACTACGATGCTCTCAAGACTGTACTCACCTCCAAAACTGGCACATAAGCAGCCTTCGCATAGAAGGGCACCTGACGAAATTATGTCAATTTAGGCAGCACATTTCAGCAATCTCAGCCACCTCATCTTTTACTTTCTGCATTATGAAGCTGCAAGCCTAATGAGAACAACTCAGACTACTTCACTTTTTAAAAAGATACAGTGCTCCATAGTTCTGAATGAAGACCCATGTTCAGCTTCCTCCCCCCAGTAACCAAACTACTTCAGAAAAACTACAATTCCTGAGGAAAACTGACAGGCATTTGGCTAGGAAGAACAATTATTTGACAGTAGAACAGACAAATTACAGATACACTCTTATCAATTCTTTCAGTAATTAGAATGGGAAATACCTGTTCTTACCCTTGTTCTGACAAACTGCTCCCTCCTACCCAAATGTTTATACAGTCGCATTCAACTCTAAGTGGCTGATAAACCCAAAAATGTGTACAAATTACTCTGAAAAATCATCATACTTATGAAGTGTTTATGTAGATCATAATTTAAAAACCTCCAGATTTTCTGATCATTTTAGCTTTTAAAGCTTCACTTATTTGCATGAACATTAAGACTATCATGACAAGTACGATTCTGACTTCTAACTCCTGCTTTAAATAATTGAAAAAACAGAGCTTACGCTCCTCAGTTCCCATGAATGGGCTTAACATGAATTCAAGAAAGGAAGAAGTTTCTTGCCAGTAACAAGAGCTCAAGATGGGTAGTCCTTGCATCCCTCCTTCCCTTGTGTCACAAAACAGCTAAGGTCAGCAGGGCCCCTGGGGTCCACCTGCTCCAGCCCCTGCTCAAGCAGGGACAGCCAGAGCAGTGTGTGCAGGACACATCCAGGCTGCTCCTGAAGATCTCCAAGAGATTCCACAGCGTCTCTGGCAGCCTGTGCCAGTACTTCATTACTAACACAGCACTGAAGTGCTGCCTCATGGTCAGACAGATCCTCCTGTGGTTCAGTTTGTGCACACTCCTCTTATCTTGGCATCAGGCAACAGAAAAGAGTCTAGGCCTGTCCTCTTTGCACCACCCACCTCCACGTTTTAAAATACATTGATGAGACCCGCATCCCAAGCCTTCTGTTCTCCAGACTGAGCAATTCCAGCACTCTCAGCCTCCCCTTGCAGAAGAAGTGCTCCAGTCTTTGCAAAGATATCAAACAACTATCAGGCAGAAGTCCTCATGCACGAAGAATGAAGTACATTACTGTTTTAACAACGCCGCTTTGAACATAGTTTGATCCTTCTGACCACCTGACGCAGGTGCATATCGATCAGAGCACAACACTACGTTTGTGATCAGATGAAAAGAACCAAGAGGACAAAGCACATCTCCAGTTACAGCCAGTTTTTCTTCTTTCAAATTAATTGATCATCACCCATCAGCCCACATGGTAACTTCAGACAGCCACCTAAGAGAAGGGAGCAGGAACAAGGGCGCACCCTGTGTCCCATGTTAACATGTCTCTTCAGAAGACTCAAGACATTCCCTCACTGACAGTCCCTCAAACCACCAATACTCAAGCTACTTTACCAAATAGGCAACCAGAAGAATTTGGTCTGACCTCACTTCTCAAAGAACAGTCACTAATAATCAAATTAGACCAGATCGTACAAAGTCTTCTGGCTCCACAAAACCCAAAGGGTTTCCAAGCCAAACCTAGAAGAAAGCAGCAAGCTTTCATACCTAGTTTTAAGATAAAGTGGTCAGAGAAGGGGAGGAATTTGAAGATGACAATGGATGCACCTGCCAATCAAGATTTAAACAACTGAATAACTTAAATATTAGTGACAAAAAGAGATCACCTCCTAAGCACAGGGCAAGAGATGTTCTGTCTCCCTGCCTGAAGACAACACACAACTAGGCAACATCCTGTACAGTGTTTCTTGATGCATATCTGGTTAGCATTAGCCTGCAAATTTCTCCCCTCTACTGTGTAACATAATTGAATTCAAGTTCAAATAGGCATGTGTACCAACCCAGGATAAAAACAGCAAGCTCCTTACCAGTAAGAATCTTTATGAGAAGCCTAGAATGCAAGGTTTACCTACCAAAGCTTCCATACCAGTTATAAAATGATTAAAACTCCCTGTGAAATGGAGGTACCCAAGGTAAAAAGCAGAACGCTCTTGATAAGAATCAAGATCCTGAATCTGAGATACAAGGAAAATGCTTATATTAATGCAGATTTAATTCCTTTCTTCTTTTTCATTTTGGTACAATAGGTAGTCCCCATGGATTTACCCTTCATTAGGATAAACAGAGGCTTGATCTATAGCACCCAGAAGAACCCATTTCTTGCCAAGCAAGCCTCGAAAGGGGCTTTAAAAGCTCTCTGGATTACAGATGAAATAAATTTACACTGAAAGAGAAATAAAATTTACTGAAATTAAACAAGGAACTGGAAAAAATATGAAAGATTTACAACTTCATTATCAAGAACGTGTGAGGGTTCAATTTGCAATTAAAATAATCTAGCTAAGAGGTAGATGCCAAATAGACGATCAGTGTAATTAAGCCGAGTCTAAACTTAATTTAGTCTCTTGAGATGAGAACTAAAATCAAAGATCAAGAAGTTAAAAATGTGTGGAGAGTAGCTGAAATCTAAATACCATTCAGATTTTCCCCTCTGAATAATTTCAAAGCAGCATGAAAATCTCTAAACATCCCAAGCATCTCAAACTGCCTCAGAGCTCTCTCCTTTGCAGGTCTTCATTTACTACCCTATGTTGAGGCTGGAAACAGGGTCAGGCCACATCTGACACACAGCCCAGCAGCAAGCAACCCAATAATTATACCCACAGCATACCTGCAAGAGTCAGGCCAGTGGCATAGGATTAGCAGCCGGCATTGAGGAAAGAGCATAAAAATTCCCCCTGCAGTCAAAACTCCAGATGTTCTACCATCCTACAGTCATGTCTCTCAGGTATCCTATATCAAGCAATTTCTGCATATCAATTCATGTGTCTTAACCAAAAAACACTGAACTGATACACTGAAACTGAGACTGCATTAGCTTTTTTTGTTGTTTTGTTTTTTTTTAAACATTAATTGATTGGCAACAGCAACAGTTCTCACCCTGAACTCCACACAGAACAATTCAGCTCCTTCCTCTGAAAGCAGGATACACTGCTGCTCACTGCTGTCACCAATGCAGTCACACCTTCAGATATGCAGTCATCAGTATGCTATTTTGAAGCTAAAGCATACGGGTAAATATCTGCAGTGGACAACTGTCCTACGTAATACACTCACTGTCATTAGTGTGTGTAAGGAGTGCTGTCCTCATTCCTTCAGGCTAGTTTCTACAAATCCTCAGGGTATTCTCTCCTCAATGGAGAATAATAAAAAGCATTGCTTCCCTGCCTACTTTTGACTAAACCTGCACTTTTTTTAGAGCCTTTTAATTAAGTGGTAGTCTCTTGGGCATCAGTACGTATTCTGAGACTGCCGTGAATGACAGTCCACCACCACAATTATGCATCTCCATGTGGCACATCTTGAAACAGTTTATGATTACCTTGAGATTTTTCTCAAGTTGAAGTTCAACATGCTTTCCAACAGGACAACGTGAGAAGAAACTTGCTGTCATAGTAATAAAGGCAGTGCTCAGAGCTATTAAGACAGCCTGCAATAATTAAAATTCATACCCACAACTGGCAAGGCATTTGATGTGGAGCAACCAGGTATGACTTTAACTTCAGTATCTTCAATCTGCAGAGACTCGGTGGAAACCATATGAACCTCAACATAGGTTCTTAATCACCTAGACAAATAAAAAGACACTGCTACTTCAACAAAGCAGTTAAAGAAAAGCAAAACAATACACTTCAGGGCACCATTTTTAATGGCAAACAGTTCTGAAGTTTTGATTTTATTGGTTTTGCACCACTGTGTCATTACTGTTCACTAGTTTCATCGGCTCAAGAATGTTTGGACAGGCAACTTCAGAGGAACCTCTAAAGACTGTGCTTTTGGTGCTGGCAGCTTTGCTAAGTCTCTAACAGACTGCATTTCAACTTCTACTGTTTTTCCTTAAAAGGATTCTTATTCGAATGATGCCTGGACTGCCCTACTAAAACAACCCTTGCAGCTGCCCTTCCAGCAAGTATGCTCATTACTCCTGAAGATTCTCTCAGTAGTCAGGATGTACAGGATAGTGCAGTGACTGTATCAGCTTATGTTTTCATTTGCTAAGATGGCAAGAGCTGCGCCATGAAGTTCTGAGGATCCATGGTATCCTATCAATAAATGAAAAGATTAGCTTTTCAGCTGGGTAGGGACAAAGTTTATACATTTTAGCACAGCAATCAGCATTCACTGACTTACACTCAGGTACCCATTTAGGAACTGTGATTCTGCATTTATACACTGCAGCATTACTGCTAGCAGTGCTGGATGAATAACCCTGGAGTGCCACCAGTGCTTTGTCAGACCCAACGTGAAGTCTGTTGACTGGCGTCTGTGGCTGGGAAGTTCCCCACAAAACAGAGTCTTGTTCGCATTTCCTGTTAGATGCTTACATACAACTCAAATTTGATCTTCTAAGGACCTGTATCCTCCTAGTTTTGTTGCAATACACTGGCCTTGCAACACATCAAACCAATGCTGCCAATTGCCAAAGGTGTCTCAGCTCAGTGAACTGCAACCTTCAGATTCTTGCATTCTAACTTGACAATCATAGCTAAGTATCAGTAGTATGCATTTGTTTCTGTTTCCTCCTTCTAAGCCTAATTTTTTAACTAACTTACTCAAACTGCCTTTGTTTTTGGTCAGTCTGAGGTTGCAGAGGAACTCAACTTTGCTAATAGCGATGGGGCGCCCATCAGCTTAGAGTAGGCTTGCTCATGCTGGCTTGTGTCTGCTGAAACACCACCAGCAAGCACTTGGCAATTTGCAAGCATAAGCAGCGAGGCAACATTTGTTTCTTAATGCATTTTCTATCATGAAACTTCAAAGAAACAAATGGCCCAGAAAAGTCAATCTTGTTTTCTGCAACCATCAGATAATTTGATTAAAAACAGATAAGGCCTTAAGTATTATTTCAGAACGTTTATAAAAAAAATATAGAGATGAAGAATCTGAATAAATGATGGCCTGGTTTAAATTACATTAATTCCCAATTTCAAATCTTAATTTCTCTTCCAACGACTTTTGACTTCCAAAAAAAAAAAAACCTGAAAGAAACAGCCTACTTTTGTTTGTTTTCCTTCAAACCTGAGGGCTCTCCCCCCACAAACATATTCACACTACATATACACACACACACAAACCACACAAATTCATTTCCGTTAAGACCCAAACCTCTATAGTCTAAGTAAAACTACTGATGAGCTAAAGCTACTGTATATATATATTTATCACTTTGCCAATAGTGTCGATAATCTGGTGTTCTTGAATCTATTTATAAATAATTTCTCACCCCACAGACTCATACTGAAACTTCACTGAGATATCAATAAATTTGGAAATAGGAACTGAGAAAAGTTTTTTAAAGATTGCAAGGCTGCTTTAACAGTAACAGACAGTGCATCTTCCTAGGTTTTGTTTTAACACTGGGACACTTCACATCGCCTCCGCTAAGAAATCTATGCTACATAACTAATGTCACTTCTACTTCTCCCCTTTTCTACATGTTAATTTTAGGGAAATTAGTAAACTAACTGAAAAATGATTGCTGAGAGATGGTGGTAGGACAGAGGCATGGATCAGTACTTAACAAGGTGACTTTGTGTTGTTGTTTTTCAATTTCAAAATTGGTTTCTACAGTGATTATCACCTTACAACACATGCCATCCATAAATCAAGCCATTTCTTGCATGGCAAGGGAACTGGCCAACAGTTTATTTTATTACATTTTGTATGAAAAAAGAACAGAAAAGACCTTTTAGTACAAAGAAACCAAGCAGGGCAGCACATCAAAACAATGATATAGTAATACACGCATGCATTACTCAAATCGCATTAGCTTTCTGTTTGCCAGCAGAAGAACTTGAAGGCAGAATTCTGATTTCTGTTCTTCCTTGTTCAAAGTCACCAAGCCAATATTCTGTTAACCAAAGTACCTTTTCCCTGCTACAAACTGTGAGCATCCAGATAAAAAAAATGAATGAAATTGAGTTCAGAAGGTTTCGTGCCTTCTCAAGCAAGCGCTGTTACATCTAGAAGTAGCTATCACTCTGTCACCTGTTACTGTGCTGTACGAAGGGTCACCAGCTACTCCTGAACCTTCCATCTTCCAGGTGAACCTCAGCCATCTGTAGTCCCAGTGCTCCCAGACCACTGCAGTAAAATCAGTTCAATTTCAACACCAAGCAGAGAGCAAAACTGTGATCCAGACAGCAATCCATCTGCAGGTTCAGTGTACTCCAACTAAGGCACATTAAGTATTGGAATCACTCTAGGTGCTTGTGATTCTGCAGCTACAGCCAGCACCAATGTCAACCAACCTGTGCTCCCTGTAGCAATAGATGGTATCAGTGAGAAGTGCAAGTTTTAGCGCATACATTCTCACAGGCCAAATACAGAAATAAGAGTATGTGGTTCAGATCTTAACTTTCTTTCCTGTGGTTTGTACCTGAAAACTATTAATAGAGTATTGTAAAAAACACTTGAGTTTCTTGAAATAAAAAAAAGTTAGGTTTTTGCTATACAGAGACAATGATAACATCTGCTGACAATCACTTCCTGCTCCTTCTAGAGAAATTCATACTGAAGGTGACAAGAGGCCAACTTGGAGGATTTGTAACAAGCCAGCTACAGGCTGACACAGATCCAGAACTACCATGATAGTGAAATAACAGAGGGAAGACCTGTTTCTCTGCACTCAAATGCAGCTAACCGTGCACTACCGCTGTTTGAACTCAAAAGAGAACCTCCGCTCAACTGTGTGCAACAGAGCTCTGTAACAACGCTTATTCCCAAGGAAAGAAACTTCTGCGAAGGCCAGTTTCTTCACAGGGAATACATCCACAAAAGTTACTCAGTGCTGGGATAATCCTTACCCACACCTGGGCATTTCTCTTCATTGTGTGTTCCGATTACAGGCTTTGGTCATTAAGCTCCCAGAGTATTTCACTTGAGTAAGTCCCCATCCCTTCAGAGTGCAACCATACATAACAGATTGTCTTTGTTCCCAGCCTGAAGACACGAATACTCTGGACTCATTACTGAAATATAAAGCTATTGCTAATAGCATAGATTCAGCTGTTCTGGCAACAATTTACCCTAATTCATATTTACTAACAGGCAAAAAGCTGAAGTTGGACATGAACTTAATCATATTAGCTTTCCTCTCAAATGTTCAAAAAGTGAATAATATGTGAGACTGGGAATTGGACTAACTGCATTTGCTTACAAACACACACGGTATCCCCTCCACCCTTACATATACAGTACAGTTCTGGTAGCTCCAGCATTACAGAACAGAACAATCTATGATATGGAAACCCTCCCACCCAGGTGAGTTTAAGCAGGGCTTGGAAAAAAAAAGGACACAAATATAGATAATATAAAAAGTCAGTTAATTCACTAATAATATGAAAACAATTTTATACAACACCCAGTTAGGCAACATTCTAAGCCACATAATGTCTTGAAGAAAGGATGGAAAAACTACACATCTACTCTATAACTGAGGCGCTTTTCTTGTACAGCAGCTACTAACCACACAGAATACCAAGTAACGTGCATCTCTGGTATTATCAAGCATGGCTTTTTGTATTACATCAAGTAACCAAGGCACAGGTAATAGGAGAAGAATCAACTTTTGTTTTTTCTCCTTAAATCTCTGTTTAGGGGGAACACTGGAAACCAATAAATGGGCAGGATGGATCTTGTTTTCAAATACAGTGACAATGGAATCCTTTGATATGTAAACAAAAAAGTATTTATTTCAGTAGGTCACTTGCACACTGCAGCTACTGTAGAGCTTCTATACATACTTGTGTCCCTTTGTAAATTTCAGCAGAAGAACACAAGTCCCAGCTTAAGGTCCTTACATCCCCCTTCAGCAACTGCATGCCTACCAGTAAAACCTGGTATGATTTCAAATCACCTCTCAGATTTGCTGGGTAGCTCCACTCAACCAAAATTTCATCTCCCTGACCACAAAACAGGAAAAGCACTTGTTTGTTCCTATGAACTATAGAGATATGTTTATATCTTCCTCTACAGAAGTCCAAAGCATAATGAATTCAGCTGAGTGTTATACATTAAGTGTCTATAAATAAAGTATTCGTGGGACACTGCTGCTTGTGCTGTCCCCTGTTCTTTGTACAGCAGACAGTTTCTAGTCTTTACTATCTGCTATTTGCATTACATTATTTGCATTAAATATAATTTTGCTGAAAAAAATGACATGAACTTGTGTATTTCTAAACCTAGAGTCTAGAAGAGGATCTTTAAAGAGCCATGTTAAAACACTGGCACGAGGAAACACAAGAACAACCTTTGTTAAAGAAAAAATTCTAAAAAATCCCATATCAGTAGTATATTCCAGAGCATTGCTATATCTGCTGTGCTTCACTATGCTAAGGAATAGTTTCCCTTCTGCACATCTAAGTGTCAGCTAACATACACTTTGGTTACAACCAGCCACATCAGAATGCAAACTCCATATTACTATATGTGTGCAATTATTCTATTAATTAAGTTAATGAGCGAGGCACTGAGGTGCTCAAAACTGTCTGGAGGCTAAACAATGCCCACTGGGAATGACAATCACAGTACACGCACCAGTCACGTTCTCAGCAGTATATGGGTCCCTTTCCCACTGCCCCCACTTACACGATAACAAAGCACCATCACAGACTTAAGCAAATTTTATTTTCACACTGGGAAGGCCAACTGAAACAGAAAAATGCATGAACATTCTCCTGTTGAGATCAATCTCTTTTTTAATATTCAAAATATGCAAAAGCTTTATCCACAAATACAGAAAGAAAGGAATCTAGATAGGCACTTTCAGCTAACATTTAAATCACACCACTAGTTCTCTGTGGCAGCTTTACATGCTGTCCTTGAAGGACCAAGACAATCAGTCCTGGTCTCAGCAGCACATCATTCAGAAACATGAGAAAATGAGTTATCAACTGATATACAGCAAAGGTACCAGTAATCACAATCCTTACAATTGCACAGGAACCAAGATTACAGTCAAGAAGTAATACTCTTTTTTTAATGCCATAGCAATATACCACAACTACAGAACACATCATGTTCATTTGCACTGTTTTGAACATTTACATCCAGCTCCTGTCCTGATCTGATTCCAAGTGTTTTCTCCCCTAGCAGCCAAGATATCAGCTCTTTCCACAGAAATTTAATCATTCTTTTAACTGAACTTGCAAAAAAAAAAAATTAAGTTTACAAGTTTTAATGATTATATCACCTGATGTCAGTAGCATATATCTTTCTGCACAATAAATGAAAACTCATTTGAGTTGCATCAGAAGGAACAGACTTCTGCAAGACAAACACTTCCCTTCCCTTCCCTCCCCACCCCCCCCCCCCCGTACACCAGTAATCACGTGGGGGATGGAAAAAGTGGTAAAGCTGGATGAGCATCAGGACAAGGAGTTTAGAGGATGAAATATACATAAACTTCTCAGCGCATCATTTTACACTCAGGCTGGTATTAACACTGTAAAGTAAATAAACACTGGATTTCCAAATGAAGCAGATCTAATACTTCTGGGTTTTCAGATTAATGCGAGAGAATGGGAGCGGGTAATGAGTTAACTGAGTCCTTTCAAATAATTGTACCACGCTGGTGGGCAAAACAAACAGCAATGTAGAAAGAAAAACTACAGCAGCAACAACTGAAAAATCAATCAAAAAAAAAGCAATACTTCAATGTATACCTATACACAATAATTAGATACAAAACAAAACCTGTCAGCCTTTGATGAAGCACTAGGTCTCCTGACAACATAAAAGGTTACTGACAACTGCCACAGTAATATCAACAGTTTTTTGACAAAAGAGCTCCAGAAATTACAGAGAATGATAAAAACCATAATGAGCTACTAGAAGACAAAATCCCAAACCTCACACCAAGACTAGAAAATAGGACAGATGTATTCCTCACAACCAAAGAGGAAACAGATGAGTGATTAAGACCATAGCAAGCACACAGTCTCTCAGCCTACATAAAATTAGCTTCCTCAAAAGCATCTTCCCTTGAGTCTTAGAGCACTTTTTAATCAAATACCAGGCCAGTAGATCCAGAACCACTTCTCCTCAGTCACCCATCACAACAAAATTATAACCATCTAGAAAAATTCCAAATGTTCTTCAGAAGTCTTCAGAAATTTGCCTGGAAAGACTACATGCTTTAGTAACACTTACTTCATGTTCTTGGTTTTCTTGTCCATCTTTGCCACTTTTTCCACTTTTGCCCGATTTTGCAGGTTCCTGAAAAAAAGTTCAGTCTCGGTTATGTGTGATAGATTTTAAAGTTCAGATGTTTGTTTTTTATTCAACTAGGAGTATTAAAATTGATAGGACCAGAAAGGATATTGCTTTGCTGGAAGACCTTAATACTGAACTATCATTCTCTACAAAGCTGCTTTCTTTAAAGATTCTTCATCTTCAGGAATGTTTTAGAGTTATATTTATGCCTCAGAATTCACCAACAAGGTATTCAAATATAAGCTATTATATAGCTTAGAATGGACAAAGAACACAATTGATTAGAATCATGTCTAAGAATTTCACCTTGCTGTCTTTGGCTTTTAGCCTCAGGACTATTTACACTCAGTTCTGCCTTGAAAAAGCAATTATTGGAATACACATTTTACAGTTCCTTACAGTGTCTGTTCCAGATGGTCTATGCACTATGAATCCATGTAGTTTCAAAGCAGGCCCACTGCTCAGATTCTCCACTCCCTGCACTGTACCCACAGCTTTAACCCACAGCCCCTTTGTGAGACTTGCTTTTCTAAGAAAAGGAAAGTTTGAATGCGTTCAGTATGACCAGTGGCAAGGATACTGGGGAAAAAAAGTTAAAAACCAAAAGCAACACGAATCACAACACCCATCTAACTTTAAAGCATTACTGAAAAGCTAAAAACCAGGCAGTAGGCAAACAAAAAGGGTTCAGGGGGACAGCAGCTGGATGAGACAGGCTCTATACATCACTGCTCCTGCTCAGCCCTCATTCCCACGATGGCTAATTACCTATCACAAACAGAGTGCAATCCAGTTAACTTTACGTTGGATTTACAACTTTTCTAATACTTCCACTTGCAGGAGCCCCTCCTGCGGCTGACAAAACAACCGCTCCCGGTCACCGGGGTGAAGCCACATCCACCTCAGTCCACTGTCAGTGAGAGGGGACGGGAAGGCCCCGCTGAGCGCTCGGAATGATTTCCCCAGGCACAAATTCAGCTTACAGACGGCCCGGGACGGCCCCCCCGCCCCCAGCGCCCCGCCGCACACCCGGAGCCACCTCTCCCGCTCACTCTTCCGCCAGGCTCCGCTCAGCGCATACTTCCATCCCCTCCCTCCCCACTCCCCCGCACGCCAAACCTACGGCCTCTCCCCTCCCCCCGGCCGCCCCCAAGCCCCGCACACCGGGACCCCCGGGGCGAGGTGAGGCGAGGCCGGGACCCCCCATGCCGCCGCAGCACCCCTAGGCTAGGCCCCGCGGGGGGACCGCCCCCTCCCCAGTGCCCGGAGGCGGGCACGGCGGGCGCGCACCGCGGGGTGCGGGAGAGCCGCGTTCCCCCCGGCAGCGCGGAGGTCCCCGCCGCCCCTCGCCCTGCCCCGGGCCGCTCCTCCCCGCGGGGCCTCTACACCCCCACAATCCCCCCGCGGGGCCCGACCTCCCCCCCGCCTCTCCCCGCCTCACTTTCTCCTTCTTGTTTTTATTCGGCATGGCCTCTCCGGGCGCCGCGGCCGGACACGCGCAACCCCCGGCGGCCCCGCTCGGCGCTGCGCCCGCCCCGCGCTGCCGCTCCCCCCGGCTCCGGCGGCGGCCTCAGCCTTCCGCCCGCCCCCTTCCTCCTCCGCCGCCCGCGGAGAGAGGGCAGCC
This sequence comes from Gallus gallus, assembly GCF_016699485.2. NCBI lineage: Eukaryota > Metazoa > Chordata > Aves > Galliformes > Phasianidae > Gallus > Gallus gallus. The sequence goes on along the minus strand of NC_052536.1, from coordinate 48,861,530 downwards.
GTCCGCCCATTGGCTGCCTGCGTCACGTGAGCGGCTGCTCCGTAGCGTCACCTGGTGGGCGGGGCGTACGGTGGCTTCCCGCCTCCTGCCGCTGTGCGGAGCGACGGTGGTAGTTGTCTGGGCTGCGGCCTTGGCGGCGCGCTCGTAGGGCTTGAGCGCTCCGTGTGCCGTTCCCGCCGATCCTCTGAAGGAAGTGAGCCGAAGACTACGCCTCAGCTCACGGCTCGTGGGGGCCCCCTTTACCGAGGGGCTGCCCAGGGGTACTCAGTGGGGGGAAGGCAATGTGCAAGGAGAGAAATAAACAAATACTTTTTAAGAAGTTTACACATGTGAAGCATGCTGGTCCTTCGCGCATGTTCACTGTAGTCGTCATCAGTTTGAGGACCTCCCTGTATGCTTACAGTACACGGCTTGTGTTGCGTTAGTCTTTGTCCCTTCTTTGTTTTTAGGTGCTGAAGTAGGCATGTGTTTTTTAATGATGCCCACCTGTACCAGAGTTGTTTTTCCAAAAGCCACTCTTTAATCTCTCCAGAGCTGGAATGGAAAAATCAGAACAAGCTCAGAGAAAAGAAGTAGTTACAAATTGTAGTTACTATGTGGCCTCGCTAAGCCCCAAATTACCCTCAGATGAGGGAAGAGCACAGTGGTTATTAATCCTAATAACACCAAGACATGAAACATTTAACATTTATATTGGATGTGCCTATTAAGTGCTAACTGTGCTGTGCTACTAAAGGATTGAAAAATTGCAACCTTACAAACAGCAGCAAAAATGAGAAATCCATCTCCTCTATTACTCAGCTCATGAGTATCAAAACCAGCACTAACCAAGTCCATCAAGTGTCCTAAGTTGGAAGGGATCAAGAAGGATCATCAATCCATTTATATCCACTGTATGTTTTGCTGCAAAGGACAAAGAACTTTCCTCTTTTCCAGGCACTGTGAAGTATTGTGACTAGGGAGAGAGCTGTCTCCTGTTGCTTCAGTTCCCTTCCTTCTCTGTGCTTCTTAAGTGGTAGGAAACAAATTATGTCTGCCTCTTATCCTTTCCTTAATCTTCTCTGGTTTGAGGGTTTAGAATTGAGGTGCCTTTATCACTGCTAAGAACCAGTCACCAATGAGTTACTACCACTAAATAGTAAGTAAATACAAGAGGAGAACATAGATTTTGAACATAGTAAGAGACAGTAAGAGAAATAAATCTACTTCCATCTACAATTTGGAAGTTGATCAATGTATGGAGGGGTTCGTACAGCTGAGGATAAGCTCCAAAGATTCCAGCAGTTTGTTCAGTTCCAGTTTCATAGAAGATTAAACTACTCTTAATTTCCAGCTGTGGTGTTCCTGCCACACTCCCTTGCACTGATACAAGTACTGTGCAGCCCCTTAAACCAGACCACATACTAAAATGCTACGGGGTGGTTGGTTGTTTTTTTTCTTCCCTTGAACCAGCACACCACCACCTGTTTCTGTAAACACCAGTGCTGGCCGAAGGAAGGGGGTGGAAATATGTGGCGGGGGCGGGATGTGACCTCAACAGCCTAGATTTAGATCGGTTTAAGCAGCTTAATGAGTTTCTCATTGGCTCTTGGCCTCCTTTGTGCTTGCTAGTGCTCATAGTTTTTCCAAATAATGGAAAAACTCTGTCAGTATCATTACCCACCTACTCGTGAATAGCAGTAGCAAAAATTGGCCGCTTATTTTGCTGTTAGTTGGGAAGACCTTGAATCAATACATCAGGCTGAATACAGCTTCAGGAGATGGCACCGACACAGTTAACGTTTGGGAGGTTTTCTTTGTGACCACAGATGTAGAAACTCTTATGAAAACTTGACTCCCCCTCACCTCACTTGCTAGGGAAGGAGTCTCATTCACCAGTAACAGAAAGCAATTGTATTTTTCAAAGCTGACTGTATTGTATGAAATAATCAGTGGGTGGAGGTGGTTTACAAGAGGAATAGTTCCATCTGTATGCTCTAGTGTCTTTGTAAAATCTGAGAATAAGAGGAGTGACGTACATTTTCATGCAGTACTGAGATGAAGTCTTGTTTTTACTGTGGTGTTACATCACTGTAGGCCTTATTATTCTGTTACTGAATGGTATTAAACATGTAAAGAAAGTGATGTAATATGAGTGTGAGTATGACTTTATTAATATTTGTATTAACTTCTGAACGTGCTTCATGCAAACTAGATGTTTTAAAAAATGAGAACAGACTCAGACTGATTAGGCTATCCCTGTAATTAAACCAGTTAAAGTTAATGCATGCAGCAGAGCTATCAATTTTTATTTCTTATTTTTACTGTATTGACGGAATTGTTTGAACATGCAAAAATTAAAATCATTTAATGTATTGTATAAAGCAGCTGCATATTTCATAACTTGAAATTGCACCATTTGAAATGCCAACAAAGGGGCAATATTTACATGGCTAATCCTCTCCAATTGTGCTGGATATTCTTTTTAAGTTTCTTCTTTATTTTTAAATCCCCTTTTAAAGGTTAAGTATTCGTGCTCTGTCATGAGTTTACTGAACAGATCACAATCACTGTGACTGGGACAACACCTTCCATTTCCAGATGTGTAGTGTGACTGCTTTCCATGCACCATCTCTTGTTTAACTGGGTGTATGCCAATTCAGCTTCCTAAAATGTCAAGAAACTAACTGAGCAGGGAAGACAGGAGACAGTGAGACCTTCTGAGAGCGACCTGTTAATTTGGCTCAGCTGAAGCTGTGCAACCACACTTGTGGACAAGGTTTGAGAAGCCAGTGAACTGTCATCATTACATGTAATTGTCAAACACTGACAGATTGTTTCTCAAAATACTTCTTTATTGACTGAAGCAGATCTCGTCTGTTTTCTGTCACCTTTTCTGGCACATGTAAATGGAGAAATGAAAACTCAAGCACCAATCACGGTGAAGAGACCGGACTGGATGGATTGAAATTAAACAGTTTTTCTAATCTTGTGTTCAGGCTGAACTACTAGATAGGATAATTTGCCTCTGAGGAGTAGTGAAACTGCCATGTTGATCTGGGGGAATAAACTACTTCATCAACCTTGAGCACCTGCAGGAGACTCTGCTTCTATACAATCTAGCATCAAAAGCTGCGAAGCCATATATATTCAACTTCAAGAAAAAGCTGAAGCGTCTTTCAGAAACCATCACTAGTAAAGATGTATTCTGCTTACCCTCAATTACACTAAATAACACTTGGGCTGTTCGCAAGCTAAAAGGCAAAATTTTAATTCTTTGCAATTCTGTTACTGTCTGTTAGTTTTAGATGTGCAGCTGTCACATTCTGCCCTGTTACAAAATAATTTAATCAAGGCTGTATAGAAGACTGCGTACAAGACTACCTACAGTGCATGGCTGAGGTCCATCTCAGAAGCCCTGTCAGTAAGTCATGCTGGAAGGAGGCAGGATAGGACAGACGTACAGCTGTGATAAAACAGGCCAGATTTGCTAGCCCAGTCCAGAGTTTAAATGGAGCTCCTGGACCAGCTGGTGATGTTGATTCTGGATTTCTGTTAGGGAAAACTTAATCTTGAAATGAAAATGGAAAAAAAAAAAACAACCCAAAAACAAAAAACGAGCATAGAGAACTCGCTTATGTAGAATGCTGCTGAGGCATCACTGCTGAGATCCAGATAACAAACTACGGAGAAATAAGTATAGAACAGAAGCATCTGATAACTTCTAAGGATAGTTAAACAAAACAAAACAAAACAAAAATTCCTGTTTGTGGTGAGTTTTCAGTATTTATGACAATCACTGGCTGCTAAGCATTAAAATGACCTGTATCCAGTGATTGGATACATAGTAGATGAACCATTTGTCTTAATCAAAATAGCAACTCGTATGAAGAGAGGCCGCACTTGTGTGCTAGTACCGGATCCATAGAGATGGAAGTACAAAAATAGGAACATTAAAACACTTCAGTCAAATCACTGGATGTTCTTCTGCCTCAGTGAAGCAAACAAAGAGATCATAAAAGCAAGACTTTGCTGCATGTCATGTAGTCAACATCTTTCCAGGAAAATAAACAAAGATGTGCAACTCTGCTGATAACATAGATGACATTAGGATGTCTGCTTTCATGTTCCTCCTATTCTTCTGTGGTTTTATTTTTAGCATTTATAGTGAATTGGGAGATATGTTTATATACAAAATGTAATCTGTTTAAAATGTATTGGATGAGCCTAGCATTTAGAGGGCATAAGGGATCAATTAATTTTTGATACTTCATCTCATTTTTGTGTCAGAATTTTGTATCATTATGGTGTGCGTTGGTGCAATTTTTAGCAGCATCTTTGCTGATTCCAGGTCTTTGCTGCATTAAGTGTAATGCTCCCATTCATCTATTACCATTCCCTCTTCCTACACTATGTCAAAGAAAGATTAATTTTGTATCAGATGAGTGAGCCTACTAACATAAAGGTGACTGCATCTAGGACTCCTACGTTTTCATTCTTATCAAGTTTAAGTTGATATTTATGGAATGAATGAAGAGTCCCAATTAACTGTACCTCCTGTTGATGGCATACAAGACTTTCTCTTTCCATGCTTCATGCTTTTTTCTGCCTTTTTTAGGATTCAATGTAGCTAATATAGCTATATATTTTTATCTTACCGTGGGATGAGTTGAAAGACATACTCAGGAGCTATACTCATGACTTAACACTGTAAATACCATAAATTTGTATATGTGTGAGGGTCTGATTCTGAGTATGCTCAGAAGATGCATGTGCTGGATTTGTGAACTGCTTCAGGATCAGTCTGTGTTTCCTGATTAGAAAGTAAGGAATAGTTTTCATCAACACAGCTTCTGGCTTTCTCCATGTGGAGCAGGCTGCATGCATCAACACTGCAGCATCTGGAAGGGTCCTTCTGCTGGCCTTTCCACAGCCTTTTTTAAATACAGGGCACAGATTAAATACCACTTTCCTGCTACACTCCCATCCTGTGATCATGCCAGTTCTTACTGTGTACTTTGATGTGGATAAAGTTTGTTTTCAGGGATTATTTCCTGGAGCTACATGAAGATCTCTCAGTATCAAGATACCTTTCCATTTCTCTTTTGGCAGCCACGGTGATTTCTGCAGTCAATATTTCCTTGCTTTCAAGGGCTGTGGTAGCCTGGAGTCTTCTGCTAGACAGACCCCTTCTTGGCACCGTGAAGCCTACCTTTGCATATGAAACATTTGAACTATTTTTAAAGGTTTTGTAGTAATTAATACCCTTTTTTGTTTGTCCAAGATAATGTGAGAAATGCTCCCAGCATGCTATACTGTTACTACTATAACACATGTCCAGAGAAGAATAATATGGAGGCATGCCAGGCAAAAGGCTTGCAAGGATGATGCTGAAGGACTGGACCAAGTGGAAAATGACTTCATAGTCAGACCATTTCCTAGAGATATCTAGCTGCTGGATGGCCTCTAGGTTTTGTCTGTGAAGGAAGCCTTGTAATTTTGCTCCAAAGAACAGATGCTAACAAAGAGGACTATGGAACAAAACGGGTAATGATTCAAACTGGTAGTATTAAGTGCGCTCAAAATCTCTGTATGTGTTATGTTGGGCTGTGGTTCAAGGCTGTAGATTCTTCCTGATGGCAGAAGACTCAACTTCTTTCACCCTTCTAGATTCGGTTTTTCAAAATAACAGTGAGAGGAATTTGTCAGTGTTAGCAAACCAGAATTTTTGCTTAGCCGCATTTTAGGAGCTGGCAGCTTTGTTTTTTCTGAAGTTGTAAAACAAATCAAACAGTCTGAAAACAAATCAGACCGAGGAACTAAACATTGAAAAATGTTTATCAACATTGCAAGCTAGATCCTTCAGAATAGAAATATTAGGCAAACTTAACTACAGATTTCTTTTCCATCTGTATTTATATCATGGTGTGTTCTGCCTGCCTGGCATGCCTACATAGTCTTTGCCCCAAAGTTAGCTTTGTCTTCATCTTGTGTTCAGTATTTATCTTAAAAATTCTATAGAGATAAGAGTTGTATTTACATTTATGTCATCATCTCTTATGCATGTTAGGATTTCTTTTGAACACCAGACGGGTGAATGAAAGTACTGGGAGACAGTAATGTTGATTACCAAGAAGTGATAAAACAAGGCCTTTGACACAGATTTTTTTCCTTCAAAGCATGACATATAACGTTTATACTTGATACATTCTCTTTGCAAAAAGTTTTGCTTTTCTTTTAACTTTTTTTTTTTTTTCTGTCTGCAGCTTTACTTATCCCCGAAGATGGCATCTATTGGTGTAATCGGATCTGATTATTGCAACTGGTATTACAGATGATGATTTCCATAAAACAGCTCATGTCTCCAGCATGCTGTATGTATCTGTTTAGGGGTGTGATCTATATACATGTAACATTGAATCAGAAATCAATGGTATGATCTGTTTTTCCATTCCTTTCACAGGGGCTGTCAAGATGGAAGGTAGGTGAATATTGATATCTTTATGGGCAGCCATTTGCCTATCTTGTATTTTTTAATTTATGGAATGGTTGCACTTACTTCATGGGCTGCTTCATTTTTGTGCTGGAAGAGCTAACAGATATTTGAGCTAAAATTCACTGCTTTTCAGTAGGAATCAAACAGGAAAATCCATGTTATTAGCATGTATGAGAAGCAGATATTTAATTGTCTGTCTTTAATTCCCACGGCAGTTGAGATCTAACATTTCTATGTGAAGAAGGTAAAGGTAGTAAATGAAGTGAGAAAATAAATGTAAGACAAATAAAGAGACATGTATTGACACTTATGTGTAAATCCTACTGCTCACCCTAAGCTAATTGGATTTTTGCAACCTACTTGACTAAGCTGTCTTTGAATTTTAGTTCTGCTGAATATCCTAATATGAAACAGCAGCTATTTTTTTTAGATTTTTAAGATTTACTTGTATAATGGAGCCAATCAGACCTTGTACCTAAAGGTTAAGGTATCATGTTAGTAAGCAAATATTCTTTTCACAAAAAGGTCTGATGTTGCTGTAACATATGTGTTTCCCTAAAGATACTCTTCATATATAGCAGTACTCAAAATCTAAACTAACTATATGCATATGTCTTTGTGTGCTTAAAGCTAGAATAAAAAGAAAATGATCAAAAGCTGTACACTTCCAAAGAAATTACCATGTATGCACTACTTATGCAGTGGCATGGATGCAAAGCCTCAGTCATTTCTGTATTTCCAGTCCATTCAGCTGTATATAGGTCTTGAATCATTCAGTGAGAAGAGAGGAAGTTGTTCAGTTATAGTGTTGACCATTTCTCTCCTTTGCATACTGTTGGCTGCAGAGACTAGCTAGCCCAACAGTTGCAGGCTTGAGTGAACCTTGAATGTATATGGCAAGAGCCTCTTACCCAACTTTTTGATTCTTCTGTAAATGTAACAGAGGAAGTGGATTTTTGAGAGGTGTTAAGTTCAGCTGCTTTGTGTTTAAAAGCTCTTTTTATGATCTAACATTAATTGCTACTGGTGAACACTTTGATGACTAACAAAAAATGTCTTAGAAAAGCCTGTGAGCTCAGAAAAGAACTAGGGTTTGGAAGACCTGGATTCTATTTTTATTTTGGCCATTGATTTGCAGTATGATTTTTGACAAATTGATCTCTCTGTGTTTTTTTTTTCACATCTTTTAGCTCTACTGTTTATCTTTACTGCAGTTTGTCTCTATTTGTCCTAGATTAAGGAGACAAGCAATCTTGACTGTGATTCTAATGAGTGATAGCAAATAATATTAAATACAAAGTACTTTTCAGTCATTCTATTGAAATATTATTTTAATGGGTTTTGTATAAGTGAGCAATGATACAGATTTAAAATGCATATTCATATATTCATAAAATGCATATAACATTGAAGGATTAAATCCTGACAGTGCTGTCTTTAGCATCCATTTTCATTTTCTGTACAAAAGAAAAAAGTTAAAGATAACACCTACAGATGCCAAGAAAGTAATATAGTTGTATTTTTAACAGTTTTAACTCTAACAATGCAAACCTATAGCTAAATTTCTGCATGTTTTTTGCACATTCAACTCTCTTTCATGACTGATACAGTTTTAAAAATATTCTCATTAAAAACACTTTTGTATGATACTGACCCTACTTCTGTTTTGAATACAACTCATTAAATATTTCTCAGGTAGCTACTGCTAACCTTACTCCAAACATACCTTGATGGTATTTTTTCTTTCAAAAGAAAAGTGGTTCTAAATTATGACCACTTTTGCTGTGAAGTGCTGAGTGATATAGGCAGCCTTCGAGTCAGGCTTGAGGCCCTACCAATTGTAGTTGGATTCCATGAAAACGTAAGTGCAGTAAGCATGGAAAAACAATGTGTAGTCAGTTAAATGGAGACTACTGAAGATGTACTTTTTTTTTCTTTTTTTTTTTTTTTTTGAGAACTGTAGCTATTAGCTGTCTGCATTGATCCAGAAAAAGGAAGTGAGAATCACTTGCTTTTTAACAATTTATTAATGCTTTTTTTGACAATATAGATAAATTTCATTCATACTGTATGCTTGCATCATGCTGAAAATTCTTCTGCCTTGAGCATACAGAAGAAGAACACTCCATGACCCTCTTACCAAATTTTGTTAAAACAAAGTCAATCTTGTTTAACTATTTTTTACCTCAGTTTACCTGAGGTTGACTTTCTGCTTGTTTTTTTTTTTTTTTTTTAAATTAAAAAATTGATTTAGTTGTTGGGAAAAAAGCCTGCAGATATGGACACTGATGGACCACTGAAGAAGAGTAACATGAACAAAGTTCATTTGTCCCAGTTCCATTTGGGTCTGAAACTTACTTTCAAGGGCTGAACCTTTAAAGGCTGGGTGGTAGTTGAGTCTTCCAGCCTGCTGAGCCCTTATTTTGAAAACAACATGCCAGCTTAGTTAATGAGACCTTGCAGGAAAATTGGGCTTAGACCAATTATTACATATTGGCTGTTGAATACCTGTTGAATAGCAACTTTCAGTTAAAAACAACATGAGGTGGATCTGAAGTAGTTACTCTGAGATGAAAAGCTAGGTATCCCATTACTAGTCCCTTGAGCTATTCAGTGTCCGTCAGCTGATTTGAGAAGAAAACACCATTAATAATGTATTCACAGCTTGTGCTCTGGCTTTTATGTTGCTATTAATTCTTCCAGCATGAGCTCTCCCAGTATTATTTAGCTTTCTAGCTCTAAGATCTTTCTAGCTGTGGCAAGCTACTTAGTATTTTCTATTTTAGAGGATAAAAGGAATTAAAACATATGATGTAGCATTAAAATTGATCCATGATTATAAAGTTGTTCAGTTTTTTAGTAAGACTCCATATTGTATTAGTATGTTTTAGCAATGCTTCAAAATACTTCTGTAAAGGAGGGAATTTGACCAAAAAAAAAAAAAAAAGAAAGTGACATACAGGTTATTACAGCTAACACTGTCTACTTCTTAATCTTACAAATCTTTTAATGCCATGAAGTGAGTAATGTAATGTTTGGAACTTAAGGAGCTGACAAAATTGGTGTAACTCCATTGAGGTCAAGAGAAATGTCAGTGCCAGAAAAATGGGCCAAAAAAATCTAGACATCATTTTGGACAGTATTTTAATATTTTTAATTAATAGTTCCACCAGGAATAATTAAATTACTGCATTAGAGTCTAAGCTACTCACACGCATAATTTATAGCCTTGTTTTGGGTAGTTGTTTTGTTTTCAAATTGCTTAACAATGTGATTAGAAAATGTATCAGGATTAAAGCCTGCAGCCAAAACAAGACAGTATTAGCTGTCAGGATTTAAATGTCTGAAAGTCTTGCTCTTTTGAAGTATTGATCTTTCTCCTTCCTTAAAAGGGACAGTTTGTATACACAAGGAAAGTAATTGGTTGCCTGGGAGAAAATAACATGCAAATGTAGACCTTGATCCAAGATATTTGCAAAATAAAACTTCTTTTTAATCTCTGATTTTTATTTTGGGAATAGCAGATGCTATCACTGGCCAAAATACTTAAGGGCTTGGCTGTTTATCTCTGTTAATCATCTCAGTGGTTTTTATGCCTTTGTGGCTTCAGGACTGCGCTTTTGCAGAAGGTAGTGACAGGAGGTGGAGTTAGGAAAACCAATGTCTGCAAGATACCAACAACGTGAATTGCAGCAGATTACTGCAGACTGGTCTCTTTGCTGTTCTGACTGCTGAGCACTGGAGTAGGGGAACTGTTGGGTCGTGGCTTGAACGGGTGATTGAGCACCTGGTGAAGGGGTGTGGCAGTCCGAGGGAGCACAGGCAAATTGTTTGCACCTGTGCTCCCCATATGACCAGAAGGCGTGGACCAAGGGTAGAACCACCCTGGGCTCATATAAGGGCCAACCACTGAAGGCTACTTCCCATGAAGGAGTGTTGTGTAGCTAGAGGTCTCCTTTGTGGGCTACGTGAGTTTAAGTCTTCTTTCTGTATGACTATTGGTTTATCTGTGATTACTTTCCCTGGTATGGCCATGAACCTGTCAGAAGCAATTTTGCTTGTTCTTGAGCAGAACGTTTGATGTAGTCAGTAGGATAATAGCGAGAGTATCCAGAACTTAAAGACAGAAATGGTATGCTTGGAGAATCTCACAGTGGTTTGGATGGGAGAAATCTAACTCCCTTGGGAAGGAATTATCTGTGTGCATCCCAGGGTTTCTAGTATTTCCCTAGCATTCTGCTGTAGAGGTAGTAGAAGAATGAGTTATGTGGGTATCCCCATGGTGGCATCATGTACAGCTGAATTTCTTGAAAATGTGGGAAGTCATATTTTTCCTACTTAGGAAGGGCATCTCACTGCATCAGCTGTGGTGTGGCTACTATTAGTAGCACTGAATTACACCAAATCCACTAAAGAAGAGTTAAGGGAGGAAAACAGGGTGCTATTTGCCCAAGTAGAGCAATTAGAGTTTAAACTTCCCTTTTTGGTGGGGCAATATGCCCTAACAATGGGTATGAAATAAGACTCATAGTCTTAAAAGATGTTTGGAACCCAGAGTAGTATATAAACAGATGAAAAAACAAGAATAAAATAGAAAATACTTTTGATGAAATATAAATTCTTAATATAGACCTGAGGAAAAACTATGAAGGAAACCTGCGTGGAGGCTCTGGTACAACCAGAACCTCTAGAAATGTGATCTGTAGTGACTCAAAACTGAAGCTTTTCAGGGAGGACCAGCAGGTGTACCACAGGAGGAAGGGCCACCTTCTGAAATAATGCATATTGTGGCCTACATACGGTAGCCAAATTAATGGACCTAATACAAAGATTTAAAGGAAGACAGAGAGAGTGTTGCCATGTGGTTATTAAGAATATGGGGTGTGGGGGCAGAAGATGTTATGCTTAACGGGCCTGGGATGTCAAAGTTAGCTTCCATCATGTCCCACCTTGCTGTGCAACAAAGATTACACTAAACTTTCAGACATGGCAATGAGAACCACTTGCTGTTACAATGGCTAGTTGTTGTATGTAAGCTTACATGACCAAATGAAAGCAATGTGCCCACCCAGTGGAATGTGGGATAATGTTGAAGACTTACAAACATATATAAAGAAATTAGGAATGAATGGAGCCAATTATGAGGAGGACTTTGGTAGTCCTACTCTAGGACTGGGATGAGACATCTAAGCCTGCACACACGGTGGACTGATTGATGGACTTCTGTGTATTCCACATAGAAAGTGTTGATTGTATATATTGTAACTGAAATGTATAGGTTCATCTCCAAATGTGCCCAATCACTGCTCTGCTGTGAAGGGGTGGAGTGTAGGAGAACTGTTAAGTCTTGGCTTATACTAGTGATTGAGCACCTGGTGAAGGGGTGTGGTGGGCCCAGGGTGTGCAGGCAAATTGTTTTTGCCTGTGCAAACCCCATGCCACCTGAAGGGGTGGAGCCACCCTGGGCTCTTATATGGGCTAGCCAATAAAGGGAGTTGCATCTGTTGGACCTAAGGCGTTTTCTGTGAGGGGTGTGCTGTATAGTTAGAGATCCTTTTAATCATTTGGATGAGTTATATTTTTCTTTTTATGTATAAGTGTTGGCTTACCTGTGAGTACTTTGCTTGGGAGCACCAAGATCTTGTCAGAAGTTATTTTGCTTTTTTTATAAGCAGAACAACTCAGATCAAGGCTTCTGTGTTCTATGTCATCCTTCTGTAAGAAAGCCTGAAGAGTTTGCATAGGTAAGCTAGTTGTGCTTGGCTGTTAAACTGTTGTGTTTTTTTTCTTTTAGTTATTGCTCACATTAATTTTGGGAGTGCAATAAACTGGCTCTTGTTCTTTTCTTCCAGCATTATTACACGTATTGTAGTGCTTTACTAATATAGCTGTCTTATTCAGACAGATACTTTTTTTTTTTGCAGCCTTGACTGATTTAGTGATGTAAGTCAATCCTGAAATCAAATTCAACTTCTGAGTTTGGCTGTTGTGTTTGGGTTTTTTTTTTAACTAAAGATAAGGTATGGAATGAAGTGGGATATGAAATGTTCTTTTTTATTCTTCAAACTATACAAGGAATATCTGAGCTAGGAAAGCAATTGCAGCTCTGACACCAAAAATCAAAGTCTTCCATAGTCAGCTGGAGTACGTGCGTTATAATGATATTCCAAAAGCCATGAGGTTGAAGGGTGGAAAAAAAAAAATAGCTTGAGTTCTTGCTTTTTTTTCTTACCAACTTTGCTGATTCTGTTTTAAGAAAAAGTTAACTCAGCCCACTGACTAACATGTGAGCCATTGTGCTCCAGAACCTGAAACTCAGTTTCTGTTTTCCTTACCCGAATGGAAGCTAAAAATACTTAAAGGTGTTTGAAAATATTTCATAGATCAGACTTCAGTTTCTCTGATGCTGTACTTGTGTTTCTTTTCACGTGGGCTCTTAGTTATTTCTTTAAGGCTCTTCTGCCAGCAGTTATCTGTTCACTGTTTCTTGCTAACGTACTTTCAAAAATGAAACTAAATGGGTCTGTACAGTGATGCATTCAGCTGACTGTCCAGTTAGTACAGACACTATGTAATAACAGTAATAACTTGAGTAATCACAGACACATGTTCTGGCATGATAGCTATTTATTTACACACAAATGTTTCATAGAAAATGAAATTCACTTGTGAGAAAATCAGAACTAAGCTTAAAGTTAATTTTAGCAGTTAAAGGGAGAAAAAAAACTTATCTGAATGAAGCACTGCATAGATAGGAGATCTGATAGACTGAATGTATTAGTGTTCGGAGGCTGCTTGAATTTTGTTGCTTAAGTAACAGCAGCAACTAGTAAGCTGTAATGCTAGTGTGCTGATATATATTGCTATGAAGGTCTATTAAAACACAAGTAAAATACATTTACAAAACAACTATGGTAAGTGATTTTTATAACTACAGTGTATGAAGAAATAGTTTGGAAGAAAAAAAATCCCTTGTAAATTGTTTTTGGGATCTGCTGGATTTAAAATTACTCCAACATGTTTCATTTTAAACCAAGAATTTTGTATTTATTTTAAATTAAATTAAAATGACCTCATGAAATTCAACAAAAATTGTAATTCTGACTGAATATAAACTACTCTGTTTGAAAGACTGACGTAATACTTCAGTTGGGGAGCAGGAAAACTGAAGGTTTTGCTTTTCAGTTTTTCTGTATAAACTTCTAGTTGCTTTTTCTAGTAAATTCTTGCTTTACTGAGTAAAGCCTTTAACTTTTAGCAGAGGTCCCAAAACAAAGTGTTTTCTGTTGCAGCTGATGAAGGCTGGGAAGAGAAAGGAGAACTATTTACACCAATACTTGCATGAGAGCATAGAGAGAGCATGGTGTGTTTATAAGAAAGGAAGTATCTAGGAAAGATAACAGATTTTCTTAATTATTAATTCATTTTCTGTAAACCCAGTTCGAATCTCTTCTTGAATTACACATTTATAATTTTTTTGAAGACTTCTGGGGAAAAAGCTTTTACAGCCTTCTTAAGTGGGCCTGCTGCTTGGCTTTACATCCATTACAGTTTGATTTTTTTTTCATACCATATATTCTAATTCTTCTCAATGGAAGATTGAATTTTTCCTGTGCTACCTCTAGACCCTGTTCTGGTGGATAGTTAGAACAGTACATGATCATCTTAAAACTTTGATGTAACAAGAGGGCTATTGAGTTCTGCACCCTTTTAGATCCTTTTAGGTCTCATTTGCTAAGCCACTTATAGTGTTTGCTTTTTTCTCTGGATAGAGTTCTGTAAATATCTGCTGCCTATTGCTAGGCCAACTGACCTTGTAAAAGCAGACAGTGCAAAATAGCTGAGAAAATACACACATTGAAATATTGTAGTATTAATAATATAAATAAGATCATAAACACATAATAGATGTAAAGGAAAAATGCTGTTTCTGAACAGAGAAATGGAGTTCAGTGAACAGAGAACATGGTGTTCAGTATCAGGCACAAATCTCAATGAACTGACTGTGCTCCACTGTGGAGTTCAGCTGCTGAAAACAAGTGCCAAAAATATGTCCTGCCCTTCTGTTTAAAAAAAAAAAAAAGCCTACATCTTAATAAGGCTAAATTTAGGTTTTGTCCAGTCCAGAAGTCTGTGTTTTAATTCTGAACACGGAGAAAACTTACCTATGTGCTGCATCAGGTCGAGCTTCTGGGGATGACTGGGAGAGTTTCCTCCCCTTTTCCTTTCTTTTTACAGTTGAGTGTGATTTACTGTATTAAAGAGCGTACTCTTGAAGCCTGTGCAAGTCTTTTTCTAAGTTCTGTTTGTGTGCTTGAAGTGAGGTCCATATCTCGTTCCTCTGTGCTTGAAGTGAGGTCCATATCTCGTTCCTCTGTGCTTTGCATAAGAAGGAATCAGTATGCTTACAGGAGTGAGCAATTTTATTCCCTGTTATTTCCACAAGTGAATGTACCTGATCTTGTTTTAAACTGGTTCCTAGTCCTCAGCAGCCCAACAGCCACTTTTAGGTAAGAGTTTTGAGTCTTACACCTGTAACTCTCACCAATAGCTTTTCATCAAGCAAACAATATTATTTTAATGTTATCATGAAATGGGAACATTCTAAAAATTATGAGAGCAAAGACTCTTCAAAAATCATGAAAACAAAGATGTTGAGTAGCAAGTGTTTTAAAAAGAAGTGTATTGAACCTCTGGGGAGCAGGCAGGGTTCTTCACTATCTGTTAGTGCACGTGATGCCTGTCAAAGGGATGGTACCTGCATTTGGAGATGACGTTTCTGTAAATCATTTTCTAACTCCATAAAAAATGAATTACTTTCATCTGATTAACTACAGCAGCAGTGTGTGTGTGTGTGTGTATATATATATATATATATTTAAGTGTAGCAGTAGTTCTCTGATATCTGATTACAAAAGACTTTAATTCTAGGCAGCCACATGTACCAGGGCAGAATATCCCTGCACTTTCTCTGTGCTGAGATCAGGATCATGGTCACACAGTTTAGAGAGCAGAAATGGCATTTAATGTACCCAAGCATGTATTTGAAAGGACCAGCACAGAGTGAGTGGTGATGTGGCAGCTGTTGGACCACCTGAGGCTGCTGTGGTCTGTGTCACGTCTCGCAGGTACTCCTAGAGCAGAATGTGCGTTTCTGGCACTACTGTAATAAAACTCATTTTTTTCTGCCATGTATCAGACCACTGCATGAGGCTGTATCCTTCCATGAGATTCCCACGTAGCACACTCAGCCTGAGGCAAATTCATTTCTCTGACTGAAAACAAATAGAATACTAAACATTGTTGCAAACTAATAATAACCAATTATGCCATCTGATTTTTGGTTGAAAAAAAAGTTCAATATTTTTCAGGTAAAAATGTATATTTAACTGCAAGATGATTATTTTTTATTTCCTAAAACCAGCACAAAATGACCTGAACTTTATATCAGTTTCATATATTTGATATGAATGCATAGTAATATGACAACACTATCCTCTAGTGGCAGTATGTGTTAACACATCTCAATCTGCATCGCTGTGAGCTTATGTGTGCTGGGAAGATGGAACATTACCCACGTCAGCATTTATCCATTCACAATATAGTTTTACACAACATAACAAGAAATAAATAACCAAACGCTGCATACAATGCAATGATAGTATATACATCAGCAACCAGGATCAGCTGCACAATGTATATTTTCATGTGACTGTTTAACAGGGTGTATATCTGATTTCTTGTGATCGGGTAATTGAACCTCTGTGGTTCTGTTCAGATGTGGCAGCTCTTTCATAGGTACATCGTTTTTTATGTGGACAGATTACCAGTAGGATTTTAGCTTGCAATAAATCTACTGAAGTCTACATTAAAATCTAACTTTCATGGTGAGCATACCTAGATCTGGTATCCACAAGCACATAAAGCATCCTGATTTTTTAAGTTTGATATTTCAAACATCTCTTGTATGGCTTAAGGGAAGGCAAGGCAAACTTTGTATAAGAATAAAGTTCAAAGCATTGTTTGTTTTTTTTTTTTTTTCCAAAATTGCCCTCTAAAGGGAGCAGTCTAGAGTGAAAGTGTATTTATTCTTTGCAAAGGTAGAAGTTACAAAAAATCAACTTTTGTGCATCCTCTGGAAGTCTGGAAGGTTATCTGTTAAATTCATGTGATTCAGAGTCTTTTTAAAAATTATTTGACGCATTAGAGAGAATTCATCTAAATATTTTGTAATATATTTAGGGAACGAAGAGATTATGATACTCCTTATTCATGTATGCCCCATGAAAAGCAAGATGAAGCAGGAGAGACCTTGTTAGTAGACACTACTCTATCTTTTCATACAGAGCGGTCGCTGGAAACAACAATCAGAGCAAGTGGGAATTAACATCTTGATATTTTTACTGTTGTGATTTTTTTTCTTTCAAAGACCTCTTGGCTTACAGCCAGCTCCCTTGTGCAGCGATTCTAATTAGAAGACAGCATGGTTTGCTTAGCAGCGTTTTCATTTCTTTTTAGCTAGACAGTTATCAAACGTGTTTTAGTATATGGGTTTGTACGTTTCAAATGCTACTGCTTAATACACCGTAAAATATGACCGTTGGTTACTGGGGATTGGCTATACTGACTTTAATATGAATTTCTACAAACTGCTTGTACTTTAAATGCATTTAATCCACAGTGGATCTGCTCCTGTTGTGTCAAGTTGTTTTTCTGTTAGTCTGTTCAAATTGCTTGAAGTAAATATTTATTTTATTTTTCATGTGATTGGTATTTAAAAACCAAAAGGAAAAGTAAAAACATAGAAATGCAATATTTATTTTCTTAGCATTCAATTTATATTGTGGAATGTTTGCTTTTCTTTCCCTGAGGTCTGTGCTTTGAGCAAAGGAGATACTCGATCTGCCCAGTTCATGTGCACAGAGACGAGTCATTGTCCTGTCATCTTGCTTTTACAATCCCCTCAAGCACTGTTTGCTATAATGGTATGAACTACAGTGGTTTCCAGTGTGAAAAACATAATGATTGTTCTCTAGCTACATTTATGTTGTTGCAAATTTCAACTGACAAATGATCCTTTCTGATGAGACAGCAGCTATTTTTCAAGTGTCAGTGAAACTCCTAGTAATGCAAGTAGTGCCACACTAAGGGTCAGAAGAGGGTCAGATGTTATTAGATGTGAAAGATGCTATTCAGTGGCTAGTAGCAAGTTATGAAGCTTGTTGCTTCTGATTCATTGGTTTTCTTTTGGTTCACACTGCTTATGACTAAATACGATGGGGTACAGGCAGATCACAGAACTGTAATGAATTAACTGTATGTGTCCTGTCCACCCAAAACATAGCTAATGGTGGAAAGTACTGACCAGTAATTTGTTTGTTACCAGTGCCAATGGCTAGTGAAGTCTGTCTTGTCCTTTTTCTTCTACAAGATCTCTGAAAGCTGAGCATTGTCAATGAGAAATAGATGAATATCTCAGAATCGCTACCTGTGCTTTTTGTTCTGTGGATAAATAAAGCAATGAGAAATACAACAAAGGAAGAATAGTAACTATATGCCCTGGCAGAAATGTTTATGTGCATCTTAGAAAAAGGAACTGTTCTGGGGGAAATAACCTAAGCACTTCAGTGAAAATGAACTGCATGTTAGTAACAGGCTGCAGTCTGCTTCTGTGAAGGCAGGCTCATCATAAGTGATTAAATAATGTTCTTTCTTCCTTATACTTTGTGCAAGTAGGCCTATGTTGTAGAGAGAGAAAACTTGAATCTTAACTCCTTGTTATCTTCAACAAATCAGTACCACCAGATGAATCTGTCTCTTGCTTCTGCTCCATAGAATCACAGCATGGATTGGGTTGGAAGGGATATTGAAATTCTAACCCCCTGCCATGGGCAGTGTCACCACCCACCAGCTCAGGCTGCCCAGGGCCCCATCCAGCCTGGCCTTGAGCACCTCCAGGGATGGGGCACCCACAAATTCTCTGGGCAGACTATGCCAGGGCCTCGCTGCCCTCTGACAGCTAATCTAAATCTCCCCTCTTTTAGTTTAAAAACGTTCCACTTTGTCCTATCACTATCAGACTATGCAAAAAGTTTATAAGTTCTCCTCAAGTACTGGAAGGCCACAGTGAGGTCTCCTGGAGTCTTTTCTTCTCTGGACTGAACAAGCCCAGCTCCCTCGTCCTTTCTTCACAGGAGAGGTGCTCCAGTTCTCTAATCACCTTCATGGCCTCCTCTGGGCTGGCTCCACTTGCCTAATTCTCTTGAATTCTGTGTTTCTGTGCATGTTGAACTTATAAAACTGTAAGAAGTAGGAGTTTACTGTTCTATGGGTTGTGATGTATTTTAGTGTTCTTGTTGGCTAAAAACAAACTTGATATCATGTTACTGAAAAATGCAAGCTTACTTGATGAGTCAATATTTTTTTGGAATGTGTTATCTTTTTCTGTAGATGTTTTGCCTTGAAAAGGGACCTTTGAAAATTTTCATGAGATAAATACTTTGTTTACATAGTTATTTCATTTGCTATGAATTATGATGTGTAGTTTTCTGTGTTCAAAATTGTAAGAATGGCAATTGTTGTGGATGGAAACTAAATACCCTATGCTGTGCTTATTAGAGGAAGTCTAGACTATACTTACTGACATAATATAGATACAATGTAGTGATTTAACAATGACATAAGATTTGAGATGACTGGATACACCTGGTTATTTGCTGCATAGAGGGCAGGGTTAAACATACCCTTGTAGGAGACCATCCTATTGTGTCATGAGGGTTAGAGTGGACCTCTTTGTTTCCAGGCTCCTTGAACCATTGAGGTAAGGAGCCTAGGTGGGCTGGATCCACTCCTAGTCCCAGACTTGGTCATCAGTTTGTGCAGATACATACCCTTAGACATAATATATGATATTATCTTAGTAAAGCTAACAAAGCTTACAGTCAATTTAAGATGTTTTAGACTTTGTCAGCCTTACTGAGATCACAATTACTCACTTGCTGAGGATCTATATCAACAAAGTATCCTGATGTGAAGAAGTACAGGATCTCCACAAAGGTGTACCCTTAAGTGGTGTCCCTACTAAGGGGGAGATTCTGTCATGCAGCCCACTGCTGTGTGGGAGAGCCCCAAGGAGCTCCTGGGCTGCTCAGTGTTTACAGGGTTAGATGATTGACTTGTAGTCATTGGTTGCTTTTTAGGTGCATGCTCAACTGGCTCTCAGCTGTTGAACCAGGTGTCTGCTATCAGCTTTTCCAGCCCCCAGTTTGAGACAGATTTGTGCTCATTAATCTGTCTTACTAAGAGTGTTATCAGTACTGTTGCTTGTTGTCCTCCTGTGCAAGGCCAGGGCAAAGGAGGGAGTTGAAGGAAAGGGAGGGAAATGCAGGGGAGCACACTGTCACAGTACCTTAAATACAAATACAGGATTTTGAAACATTTGAAAACATTGTATTTGTGAAGCATTGTAGTGTAATAATGGCTTAGTATTTAGGATTCTAGGGCATTTTTACCCGTGCATCTTTGAAGTATAGAATAGGTATTAGACTTCTATGATAAATGTGGACTTTCTCATCTATTATCACATTTTAAATTGAGGCATGACTGTTAGCTCTGCAGAACTGAATTAGTAGGAGAAGTAACACAGCTCCTTTGATAGTGTCTTTCCTTGCTGATCTACAATGCAGTTAATTTATATACTCATTTAATATCTGGGGCTATCTGCTGAGATGTGCAAGAAGAGTAAAGTTATGGCAGCATGTTCTAAAGGATTACAGGAAATAAAAATCATCACACATAGTTTGCACAGGTCACTGAAGAGCTATGCTGTGTGCGAATAGTTGTTGTGTGCTAATGGCCCGGAGAATGTGAACTTAGAGCCTAGCAGAGGCATCCTCTATTTCCAGTAATAACCACACAAACCAGCCCCTGTTACTGGTAGTGCAACTGCAGGTTATGTGCAATGATTGGAACATTAGATCTTTCATATGGTGAATATGTCACTTCCGAATTGGTTTCACTGAATTCGGTTCATTAGGTCAGGTGCTCTTCAGTATGAATTAGGACAACGTTTGCCATGAATCAAGCAAAAAAAAGAAGTCCTATTGTGTTGGTAAGAAACTGCACAGGCAAAATGTCATTTTTTTTGTCAGCAACCAGAAAAAAAGAAATTTGATGTGTGACAGTGAAGAGAAGAAACAAATATAGTGGGGAGATTGATGTGGATTTGTGAAGGCTGCTTTTTCCCCGCGTTTCTGTGATGCCAATGGGAAGCACGTGTTCTTTCTCTCTTTGCTGATACTGTCCAGTACATCTGGAAGCAATTGGCCTTGAGGAAAGGCCCTGACATCTCCAGTTAGGGAAAGCAGACCCACAGTATGAGGCAGAGCTGTGACAACAAATCTGGAAGCCTGTCTTCACTGATTTCATATTGTCCTATTAACTCTGATACAAATTTTCAGTACTAATTCACTCTTGTGTGTGTTACTGCCTGAGCTAAATACCTGAAAAGTATTAAGAATTACTTTTCAATAAAAATCAAATAGACACCATACAAACTTGCCAGGAATTTATTTAAATAGAAGCAGGTGCATGAGAGCCCTAAATTTTTTTCAGGCTGAATAAAGTATAAATGTGAAGTATGTTCTTTGTCAGGTAACGCAACAGGAAGCAGAATCCCCTGCCGTGTTGAATTTCTAGTTGGCTGAATAAAAGTGCCATGTGACTTCCTGTAATATAAACAGAAGAAAATGTATTTACTGAAAAGCTGGAGTCCAAAGAGTTGATAGTTAAATACCGTATTTGATGCTATATTTTTCATACCAATTCATTTTTTTTTAATGAAATGATTTTCTGTGTACAACTTAATGAGATTTGTGAGGGGAAAAAGTCCCACGCCATTATTTCATTTTACATTCTTAAAGCAATGATCCCAGATAGGAAATATGTAAGAAATTGCATTGTGGATGCAATAGCTCCTCTTGAATTCAACACAGACATAAGGTACAAACTGATTATATCCCTATAGAGGTTCCAAATCTTAAATGAGGAAAAGGAAATTTTTGGGTTGTGAGGCTGAAAAGTAAGCTATGTCCCTACCTCTTTTTTTTTAAACAATGTTGCATATTATTAGTATTATAAAATGAGAAAACTTCTAGTTTATTACTAAGTAGACCTAAATGCCAGTACATGGCTGCTTGCTTCCATTAAAAAAAAAAAAATCAATACCCCTATTTTCTGAGTTAGGGTTATGTATAGGATGAGGTGCTCAACACTAAAAAAAAATTTCATGATCTGGCTCTGGGAGCCATTTACTATTAAATTTCAAGCCTCATGTTTTAAACTGAGATCTTCTAGAGGCAAGAAGGGAATTGTTCAGCTTGTAAATGACACAATTTCTCGGTGCATATTTCTTTATTGGCTTTCTCTGAGGCATCAGTTGCCAGGTATGCTTGGAAGGACATAGTGCTGAAGCATTCAGTGGATTGGTTTGGCATGGCATTGGTTTGGCATTCTGTTCTTCTATTTTAATAAGTTCCCAAATCAAACAGATGTGAAATAATAATAAAAGTCCTAAATAAAGAAAGAGTCATAAATGTTTTGGTCAAAATATCCTGTAACCAAATTATTAGCAGATAGAGGAGCCAAAGTGCTTTTCCAGGAAGTGTCATTTTCTGTATTAGAGCAGCTCTCTACTGGGAAACAGTGCTACAGGTCCAATTGCTTCCAGGGTAATAAGCAATTTGCCTAAATAAAATAGCGGTACAGTTTTATAATAGTCTAAAATAATGTTAATTCTTGAGTCTCCTGAATAATTATGCCTGTCTCTGTTTTCTTCAGGACTGAATATGTATTCTTCCTTGGTTTTTAGAGGCTTTTTTTATATGTCAATCATTAAATTCCACCTTCTATTTTATAGTTTGAGATTAGTCATGTATATAGAGGATTGAGCAACATTAGTCAAATGCTTCCAAAAATATTTTGCTAATCACTAATCTTATTATACAGTTTTTGTGTTTGCTTGTTTAATTTGGTTCTGAAGCAAATTCACTGCTACTAATGTTCCTGTCTAGATTAAAAAACAAACATTTAATGAAGGAACTGTTAGACATGAGAATCCTGTGATTGTTTGTTGTTTCTAATATCACTATTTTCAATAACTTGCTATTCAAAAGGTGTTTTAAGTATGTAGTTTGAGAAGCATGGAATGCGGTGAGTGTGTTATAAATCATATTTCTTTTAGAGAATAAAAAACATGACATTAATTTGTCTGTTAGTCACAACATTCTTCATTTTCTGTTACCTCTCAAACTGTTTCTTATGCCTCGACCCATGCATAGTGACTTTTTTTTTTTCTTCTTCATACCCTCAAGAAGCATCTCAGACCATTTTCCTGCCAAATCAGTGCTATTTAGCACCTTACATTCTGTTCTTTAAAAGCATTAAAGAGGGTGAGCTACTAAGCCAGTTCCCCCTTAGGATTTGAGAATGTGACTCTCTAATCTCATGTAAAGAGGCATTAACAATATTAGTCACAGTATTCTGCTTTTACTGCTCCTGACCAGTCCCTCATGTAGTGGTCCTTGCACAAGCAGCAATCTCACTGGCATGAATATACTTATTGCCAGTAAATTGTTCTGTGAAATGACTGAGTTTTGTAGAACAGTGCTCCTGTTAGTTATAGAAACAATATCAGTTCTTTTTTTAATGCATGTGAAAGCTGTGTGTTTAAAAAAATAAATAGCCTGAAAAAACAAAGCTTGCAATCTTGAATCAGGAGAGTGTTTTATGATAGGGATGACTGAGTAGGGACCAAGGGGAGGATTTGGAGCATCTGGGCTTTATAACTGTAAATAACATAACTTATTTGTAAACACTGCTTGTGTAAGAATTATATGATAAAGCCACTAAAATAATATTTCATAACACTTAATGATACTGGATGGGTTTTCTTGGCAAACGACCTGCAGGGAGATACAGAGAAGTTTCAGGTTCTAAATGCACTCTTGCATCAGCACTTGCAGTGTTATGAGTCCAACCCCCTGCACTGAATAGGGACACCCACAGCTCCATCAGGTGCTCAGAGCCCTGTCTGGCCTGACCTTGGCTGTCTCCAGGGATGGAGCATCCACTGCCTCTCTGGGCAACCTGTGCCAGTGCCTCACTAATAGGCATATTAGTCTCATTATCATAAATAACTTTCTCTTATATCCAGCCCTTAGTGGTTTTTTTTTGAGCGCTCAGAATTATTTGTTGTAATGTTTAATATCATTTGAAAATTATGTAAATGAAGTGCTTTTCTTCAGTTGTATCTTTACTGCTTAAGTTCTTTACTTATTTCAGTGAAATGCAAAAGCTTATTTTGTGTTACAAGAGTCCTGTCAACTGAGTGATAGAATCATAGAATGGTTTGGGTTGGAAGGGATCTTTAAGATCATCTGGTTCCAACCCCTCTGCTATAGGCAGGGAAACCTCCCAGTAGATCAGATTGTTCCAGGTCCCATCCAGCCTTGAGTGTGGGAGCATCCACGTTGGACAAAGTCTCTCACCACTCACAGTAAATAATTTCTTCCTAATATCTAATCTAAATCTCACCTTTTTCAGTTTAAAGCCACTTCCCCTTGTTCTGTTACTATGTGCACTTGTAGAAAGTCCCTCTCCAGCTTTTCTGTGGGTTCCCGTAAGGACCTGGAAGACTAATGGAAACTATAGATCAAAGGTTTATAAAGATTTAAAATGTTTAAAGCATTTAAATACATATTTCTTCTAACTTAATATTTAAAGCATTTAAGAACTAGTAACCTAGTAATCTTAGTAATCCAGATATGTGCACCTATGACTTGTTTAACACTTCATATTTTTTGTTCCAGATTTAATTGTTTCAGATTCCAATTAGATTACATCTGATGGGCTGCTGGTTGGACCAAATGATCCTAGGGGTCTTTTCCAACCTTAATGATTCTCTGATTCTGTGATAATCTTCCATCTGAACTCCTCTAAAATCCTGTGGGAAATATATTAACAATTTGATAACAGGAATTTTTAAGAAATTACATCAAAATATTTATGTAATTACATGCAGTGCAGTCTCTAGGAGTGAAGTCCAATACATTTAAACTGTTATTCAATATTAGATGCTAAACAATGTTTCCTAATGCATTGGTAAGCCTGTAAATCAAATTGCTCGCTATCTTCCAAAAAAATTCAAGTTACTTTTGTTTTGGAATCTCAAAATGTAATTAGAAATGCAACTTTCAGGCACTTGTGGATGATTGCAGTGAGTTTTTAATAGTTGACTTCATCTGTAAATGAAGCCTAGAAGCAGCTCGTGAATTTTTAAAGTCCTCACCTCCAATAAGTTTATAGAAATTCCTTACATCAAGTATTGCATTCTGCTATGGTATCAGTGAGCTCCTGGATCCTATGTGACAGTCAGAACCAGATGGATGCATATATTATTCCTGTATCCCACCCATCTCATTTGCGTTGGAAGGAAGCTCCAGTATACGGGCTGAAAGCTTTCAATTCAGATGGTTTTCCAACATGAGCTGTCAGGGAGTAGGATTGCAGGGTATACTGTAGTCCCCTTTTCAGCATCAAAAGCCATAACAATTCAGTCCTGCTAGGTTTTAAAGTACAGACCTCCCTACAGACCATGGTAGATTAATATCTTGGGGACAAAAATATAACAACTACTGATGTATTTTCCAAACTTGAAATTTTTGAAGATTTTACAACTACAAATGCTTTATTTTTTTTTTCCAGAATTATCTTTGTTTTTCAGGTAGATGAGTTAAGAGTTTTGAGACTAGTAATAGGTATAGATGTGAACTGTGAAGTGCTTCAAGGAAACATGGCAGTAGGCTGCAACATATACTTGTCAGGTGAATGTTGTGCAGTTTTTGAGTAATCCATTGCACTTGAGCATCTTCGGATCCCTTTCAATCCAGTGTGAGTGGATGTTTTCAGGAGTTCAGTTTTAATGGTGAGCTGACTGTGCTTTCCTTTTTACAGTGTTTTCTTTTTTTGCTGCAGAGGAACGTTAGTAGTAGAACTAGCAAAGAGAACGAAGCAGTACAAGGGGGCAAATGAGGACAAAGGCCCCATACTGCAGAGTGCTGAACATGTTTTGAGGTGTTTACTGCCATTAACTCCTGTTGACTCCTACTCTGCATGCAAAGAGGGTGAATTAAAAGAATGTGTGTATGTGCATGTGCATGGAATCAAAGAACCTTATTTAACCTATCTCTGGGTAATAGCCAAGTGCTTTAAGTCAAGACAACAGTCAGATGCTTTGGGGTATGAAAGGTGCTTAACGCAGAAGAAAAAAAGGAATATAGCTGCTTTGGTTTTGATCTTGCTCATGTGATAAAAGTTCCAGTGGCTTACAGTCCTTCTGGCAGGTCCAAAGACCAGCCCTAATTATATTTATATAAAGTTTACTAAATATTTCAGTATTATTAATAATGGCAAGATCTGAACTCATTAAAGGTGGGAAACGGTAGGATTAATTTGCACTGGCTTTTATTTGCCAAGAGAGCATTTTCCCAGCGTTATTCTTTCTCCATATATTTTAGCTTTGTAATTGTGGATCAAAGCATACCCAGCTTTGGTTGTATTAAGTGAATCTTACTGAAATAGAAACTCAGAAATGCATTTTCTGCCAGAAAATGTAACTGGAGAAGTCACGATTGAGTTCAGCTTATTAAATCTGTTTACTCAGTGTGCCTAAGTCTTTTTGGAATTTAAAAAAAGCAAAACACATGGATGTGCTTGGGCACTGGGATATGACAAGTAGTGCATTCTTAAAGAAATATTCCTGGGAGATAGGTTTGAGAAATGTTGTCAATATAGTACAATAAACAAGACCTCATAAATACGTTGCCTGGAATAATGTCTGACTCTGTCCAATGCAAATGATTCTGAAATCGTGAACTGCAAAGCTTCACGCTTTACATTCATGTGAGTATAAGAATTCCATCTGGTCCCGTACCCTGATTCTGGAGATTGCCACTATTTTTGTGCTTTCAAAAGAAGGTGGAGAATTTTGCAGGAAACTGCTGTGGTCTGGCCTTGGTCTTTTCCTGATCTCTAATTGTTAGACTGGTTCAAGTTTTACTAGCTGTTTCCACATAATGGATATAGCTAATTTATAATGATTGTGAACATTCACTGTATTTACTGTCCATATGAATATTTGAATATAAGTTCTGAACCTCATTTACTTCACATCATTTAGTATATAAGGTCAGCCACACGAAATGACACCGAAGCTCTATCTAACTTATTACTGCCTCTCACATCCTGTGGGAGTTTTGTTTGGTGAGCCCTATTATCTGCAAGGTAACAGATGACGTTTTCTGTTGACCTTCTTAAGATTAGTGACATTAGTAATTGCAGCATTGACATCAATCATCTCTTGTTTTCCATCTTATTTATTTTTCAGTGAAGCATTTTAGTGTGTTTGTTTCTCTTTTATGGAAGTTGCTCCACACACTTTTTATTTTTCTCACCTTTTGTACAGATCTGTTGATTCCATAGTTTATTTTAGAAACTAAAATTATAAGTCTTTTTTTTTACTTTTTTTCTGAGCTGGGATGTTAGAATTGCATACTTGGTAGATTTGGGAACATGGTAGGTCTGTGTCTCAGAATTATTTTCTATCATTTTTCTAATTGTTTATCTTGTTTACATTTTTGAACCCTTTTAACTGCTGTTTTCAAAATATCATCTATAATGACTCCAAGACAATCTTCCAGTATGCTAATAGTGATCATCTTTTTACATGCACTCCTCTTGAGTATTGCATAGCCTGAATTGATTTTATGCATCCATTATCCACTTTATAAGTGCTGGAATGATGGTCTTAGATAGACCAAAGGTCAACTCTAGTCCAGTTTCCTGATGCAACGTTGGCAAAGATTAAATGCTGTGAGGGGAAAAGCAACAGCATTAGAACAAGGGGAATCATGTATTGTTACTTTGTCAGAATATGCTCCCCAGCTCCAGCATTTTGTAGCTCAGGAAATTCCAGAGTTAGAGATACTGTCTTTGTAGTTAATGAATTTTATTTCCTGTTGCTCAGTGTGGTATGATTCTTCTGCAAATGCTAGCAGGAAGGTTTTTTTAGTCTATTTTTAGACTAATTTTTATCACAAATAATATTTTCTCCTATTTTATCCTTATGCTGCTGGTCTTGGCTGAAATAATTATGCCAACCACTATTCATCAAACATTTAAGTTCAGTTAATTGATCACTCAATTTTTTTTGTCAGATCAAATGTAGTTTACGCTTTTTCCAATTGTTTTTTTTTGGCACGTTAATAATTTTTTCATGCAAGGTAGCGAGCTCATTTGAGGAATAGATGAATGAAATCTGAGCCATCCTTTAACTTTTTTAAGCCAAAGCATGCTGCTGACAAAGCTGCAGAAATTCATGGTTATTCCAAATGCATTCTCTCCCAGCTGCAACAGTTTAAGTAATTCACTATTTTTTGAGGAGATGTGAATAGGGATAAAAGCGGGAAGAACTGGTAAGTGCTTTAATTTTCAGTCTTTCTACTTAACCCTTTATTACATTCACATAGGATTTTTGCAGAAGTATCGTCCTTAGGAAAATGACCTCTGGCTGAAGAACTGCCTGAAAATGTGAGTCCCCTGCCTAGTGTTACATGTGGGATTAGAACCCACATTATTGAAATTAAGGAAAGCTTCTGCTTTGACCTTGCTTACCAGGGGCAGAACATAGGACACCACTATGTAGCTGGATGCTCTCCAATACAAAAAATTATTTGGAGTGTTTTTGTGTGCGATTAAGCAGAGAAACCCAAACTCTAGCACTCCTTATGTTTTCAGTGCTGTTTGCTGAAGCGCTGAATTCCTAATCTGCATTCCACATTTTCAAAGGTGATATTATTTGCAACTAGAAATAAAGGCATATCATTATTCATCTGAACAATTTAATATTGACTGGGGCTTATGGAAAGAGCAGACTTGCAGTAACCTTGTGGGGAAAAGGAGTCAGCTGCGGTTACTTAGACTTTTCTCCTCTTATTTCCTATTATCCAGTAATCTCTTTGAAGAAGAGTCTCCAATTTTCTGTTCTCCCTTCTAAGCCTGGCACTTGCCCTAAATATTTATTTATTTGCAAAATAGGCCCATGTAGGCATCCTTGAGATTGTTAAGATTACAATAACAGCTGTCAGCACTGTTCACCTTGTTTTCCTTTTGTGGTTCTACTTCATGAAATCTCCCTGGTGTTTTACATCAGCTATCCCTAGAAACAGGAGTGTTGGTTTTTCAGTGCTCTGATAGAAGGAATGATGATGAAATATACCTTTGTCTCCTCGTTAAAAATAGCTTATGCCAATGAATCTAAACTTTAGTAGGCAGTGATTGGTAGTTGTTTCACTTCCAGGGTGTTTGCTTCCTGAACTTGCTGGGGTAGAGCAGGCTCCTTCTCAGTCTGAGATGTTGTACTTATTTCTCAGCATCATTCCAGCGCTGTCTGCTGAACTATTTTGCTTTTTCTCAACATAGATTCAAACTGCTTGACGGATATCACCTCTGTGTTCTTGACTCCTAAGAATTTTTCTCTTTTAATGGAGGCCAGATGGTTTTTCACACATCACATCACTCCAGATTGTTCTTAATATGGCAGAAAAATTCCCATTCTCTTGCACTGCACTGTCTGTTCAACAGTGGTATTTTTCACTGTCACAGAGTACTCCTTCATGACATGCTTCAGTCTTTGAGAATTAGCTGTCTCATCATTCCTCCACTTTCATTTCCAAAATTATATTCCATCCCCCTTTCTTAAGAATTCTTAGACCGTTAGTTCCATTTGCTGGGAGAATTCTGTAGCGAAGAGAACAATGTTTTACTTATTACTAGTGTTAGGTGGTCTGTCCTCCATAGTCTTTGAAGAGTATAATAATTGGTGTGTCATTCATTTTTAAGTGATTTGTTTCCTTCTAGCTAGGAAATACACGATAGACCTAGGATGTCCCTATTTTTTTACATCCTGCATTCATTTTCTAGGATGAGTATCTAGCTCCTGAAGGAGATTATTGAAGTAATTGATGAGTTAGGCATTCTGGCTTAGAAATATCTAGTAATTCACGCACTCGAGAAGAAGTATGCCAGTATTTCAGAAAGAATGAACTGTCTCTTATCAGCTCTACTTAATTACTGAAAAGGATAAATGGTGGTACCTAAAGTTAATATTCTATATGATGGTGTTGCTGTGAGCTTCCTGGAAACAGTTCTGCAAGCCATGTGCTGATGCTCTTGTATCTAAAGCATAATGGAATTTCTGTGTAATGGATTGGCTAAGACATGTATGCATATATCCCATCTAAGCCTCCACAACTTTAGCGCACAACCACTAATTACATTTTAATTTGATGATAATGTCTGGATTTATGCAAGCATTAACTAGTTTTGCCTTTTTTTTTTGAGACGTAAGCATTGTAATGGTTTACTTTTTGAAACAGTACTTTTTTTAATGAAAAACTGCAACTGTGGTCTTGACCATGAGCATTTAGCTAGGATTTAGTGAGGTGTCAGTATGAATTACAGAAGGAGATACCACACAAATCTTTTCTAGAAAAGTAATCTTCAGAAGAGTTAGAGTCCAGACTGCTTTTCCAGGGGAACTGCAGTATGTGAGCCTTCTAAACAAAAAAGACAATTGCCTATTTGGATGTATTATATTTTCTTTTACTGAATTACTTAATAGCAGTATCTCTTCATCCCTACACAAGCCTGTGAGTTCTAGTGATAAAGAATTAATGCGTTCCAGAGTATTTATCAGACCATTGCCTGTTAGAGATAAACACTACTCCAAGAGAGAAAGAGTGTAGATAGTGAAAGGTGAATGTTTAATGACGGAGGATGAGAAATTCTAGGAGACTTACCAGTGTTAAGAATTATTCTGTGATCATTTTCTTAAGAGGCTTTTATCCGATTGCTAACCATGAAGTATCATGAGTATTTGCCCTACAATCTTCTGGAAAACAGTTTTGGTTTCTCTTTGTTTGGTCACCCAGTCTTTCTGAATGCTTTTCAATCAATCATTTCTATTGTTTAGAGTTTTGATTTAAAAAAAAAACCATATCAAAAATTCACATATGCTGTTTTGTATTTAGAGTCAGCTTTTCCCCAGAGTAAAAAATAAATAAAATTATTTGCTATCTAGTGTCAATTAATATCTGGCTGGAAGTTTTTTTTGCTGTTGTTGTTGGAGATGTTTTGTATTTGCATTCCAGCTGCACGTTGGCATCCATGTTTTGGGATAAATAGCAATGAGCCTGCTCAGTCTCTCAGAAGCCCTATAAATAAACCAAGTGGTAATTCTGGTAGGCAGCAACAACTACTGAAACCTGTTGATTTTTTTTTTTTTTAAGAAGCATTCAGTCTCTCCTGCATGGATCCATTACTCTTCTCTAGATAATGTTTAGCAATCACTAGAATATGAGTGTCATGGTATGAAACTCTATGAGAAGGAGCCATACAATGTGAAGTCAGGAGTTGTACAGTGTGTGTGTGAGTGAGTAGCTAGATAGTGTGAGGATCCTGTCTCTGATATTGTAGACTGGAAAAAAGTCTGTAGCTCAGGAAATGTTGTTTGTGTAAATGAAGAGGTAGATGTTGAGTTGAAACCAGGATGTATGGTGGGGCTGCCTAAGGGAAAGGGAAGAATGTTCTGTTGAAGTTCTCTCATAGTAAGAATGCTCTGAGTTGGCAGATTCAACAGCTGCTAGAAAAACTCATTTTACACCTCACCCTTTTGATTGTGCCCACTGCCCTATTAGTGGGGGATGAATGAGATAGAGGGCACTGTGCTGGGGTTACACCACGGAAGAAAAATTCTCACTGCATTTTTCTTAGAGAACTGCAGGTGTCACTAAAAATCGTGAAGACAATTCCATTCTCTGGGAGAAAAGACATTGAGGAAATCTGGGGAAGCGGTGAAAATGAATCCTTCTCCAGTTACTGAGTGTGATGAATCAGTGTAAGAAAACAGGCCATGTCATAGGACATAAGAATATATCTAGTTTGAGAAAAGACAAAGAAAGTATCTTGATGAGCATATTCTAACTGCTGTGATGCCAGGCATTGTGGAGAATGTAAGGCAATCTTGCAGTAGTTTTCCATTCACTTTGTATCTTTTAGTTTACCACCTTTCAATATTGACATGTTAAGCTTCATTCTTGACTAGAAACAAAAAACATGGAAGTATTTGCAGTCAGTGATCTGTCACAGTGTCAAACTATCAAGTGTTTAGTAAGACAATTACCAATGGACAATATTATTTTCTTAAACAATGGCAAATGATTGCTGCTATCTTTAAGACCTCTGAAAACCAACAGCATCCTTCTCACCTTTTGTCTATTAAGGAATAATAAATAAATCATTAAATACATCTTTATTGTGAAAAAGTCAAGCAGGAAGAAGAAGGAGAGACTAGGACACAGACAGCAGCAAGGTGAACCAGAAATGGTGGTGTGTCTCATTCTATACAGTGCAGTCCAGTGTTGAGCCTGTGAATGACCAAAAAATGATGGATTATTTTAGAAAAACTAACTTTCCATCATCAAATGACTGCTGGTTGCCTAGACTTCCATTTTCAGGAGGAGTATAATTTGCATGTAATGATAAGACTTCCAGAGCTGGAAGAAACACTGATCATTTATGTATAGGCAGAAACAGAGTGAGAGCTAACATTAGAATTGAGTGGAAGAAACTCAGATGGCTGTAGTGGGAAGAGCAAATGCAGTTGTCAAACATCTGTGGCAAATATAAAGGTCATATTAAATGTGTTAAAAAATATTTTGTAAAACTTACTACTTTACTGTTTTATATCCTGCTGTTGGCATAGCAAGTGCAAAGGGTTAATTCCATAAACTTTTCTTATCTCTGTCTTGCTAGCTCTTTCTAATGTGGCAATGATCTCCAGCAACCTCTTCTTGAAAAGTACCATCTTTGGAAGGCTTACCCATGTTGAATTTAGCTTCAGCAGGAAACAGCCATGAAAACAAAAAGAGCACCTTACTATTTGAATTTCCCTTTTTCTGAAGTTCTCTCTACCTTATTTAAACATCTACAGTAGGTAGAACTAACTAACAGAAGAACTAACACTTTCTCACTTGGTAATTTTTTTTCAAAAAGATTTCAGTGTTCTCCTATCAAACATCTCCAAGCAAATGACTTCAGTTTTCTCCAATCTTTTGTATTGTTCCAAAGCAATAAAGTATTGTAAGCATTTGTCTTTTCCTACCAGAAGAAGCTTTACCCAGAGCTTTCCCACTTTCATTTTACACTTCATCTGTATTGGCTGAAGACCAAACTCCTCCTTGTTTAATTTGGCACTCTGCTGAAGCTGAAGATTATGACCGAGCACCCCCCGCCTTTTCTTCCATCATTACATTTACAGTAGTTATCAGAAACGTGGGGCTTTCTTTGTGTTTCTTTGCTAAGAATTCCTATCCAACAGTGTTACAGGCAAAATTATCCTTGGCACTTAACTGCCAACATTTCATTAGCTGATGCCTGTCATATTATCACATACTCATTTCAGTCTCTTTCATAATAAAGTCATACTGTGCATTTAACTGCATTTTCATTACTTGTCTTTGATACTTTTCTCTTTCAGCCAAACATCTCTTCAAGAAGAATTGAACATAGTATTCAGTGATTCACTGCATCATCAGTAAACTTTACACAGTTTGTTCTTCACCTTTTTTCCTCTGTTGTGCTAGATGCTCAGTTTGATAACCTTCTGCATAAGTTGAGACTCATTTCTTTTTCAAACTATAATAGTGAATTTTGCATTACGCTTGTTCCAACTGGAACAGAATTTATATTTCTTAGGTTTGATATTTGTTTTGTGTTTTGCCCTGATAGTGAAGCTGATCTGAAGGCTTTCTGCACCTAGTTCATGTGGTTATTTGATTCTTTATGATTATCACAGTATTGGGTATCCAGTGCAACAAAAGAAAACACTTCATATAGATAGTTATGATGAAAATGTTATGTTTTAATGAAATATTTTATTACATAGTCCTAAAATCTATTAAAAATAAGTATAAAATCCAATGAAGCACAAATACATTCCTTATATATGAATGCTTTTCACTGATTGGCAACTGCATTTTGATCTGTTCATGCAAGAGTGTTTGCAGGTACCATCTAATTTAAGGATTTGTTGTGCTGCCTGCAATCTTGGAAAATGTTATGTATGTACTCATAGTATGAGGAGTATATCCATAATGTACATAGGTGCTTGTTACATTTGCATGTTATGTGAGAAGTAGCTATGCAGAAAACATTATAAATAATTCAGAACAAATACAGACTTTGCAAGTACCTGTCTGGATCAAGTGTACCACTGTATATAGAAATATCAGCTAGTGTTACCTTCTGCATACCTGGGTGGATGGTAGGAGGTTTTTTTCTAATTGTACATACATCAGAAATTGTCAGCAGCCTCTCCCATCCATAAGCACCACAAGACTGCCTTGTCTCCTTTAATGAGATGTGAAGGGGGAAGTCAGTAAAATACTCCTTCAAGAGAGAAGGCTTCAGAAGACTGAGCTTTCTTAGAAATGTTGAGTCATAAGAGAGGATTATTTTCCTTAAGTGTGTCAGAGGGAGAAAGGAGAAAATGGTCATTTAGCCTGAAGTTCAGTTATATCATAGAATAGGTCAAGGGGGAATGGTTTTAAGATCAAGGAGGGAAGGTTTAGATTGGTTCTTGGGGGAAGTTCTTTAAGAGAGAGTGGTGAGGTGCTGGAACAGGTTGCCCAGAGAGGTTGTGGATGCTCTGTCCCTAGAGATGTTCAAGACCAGGTTTGATGGAGCCCTGAGCTACCTGGTCTAGTACCAGATTTGTAGGTTGATGGCCCTGCCTGTGGCAGGGGGGCTGGATATCTTGGGGTTATTCAACCAAGGATCTTTGGGGTCCCTTCTGACCCAAACTGTTCTGTGATTCTATGGTTGGTTTAGTATAGTGGATGGCATGATTTATTTTTTCATATTGCCTTTCAGTTATGAAAAGTAGAACCTTGGTTCTACTCCTGAATATGTATTTTGTCTTTGAGTATTTTAAGGAGAGACAGAATTTATGATCAGTAATAATTTCTGAGTACTGAACAGTAAACATACTGCCTTGCCTCCTTTATGCTTTGCTGTCTAGCTTCAGTTTGTGCCCCATCTCTGTTATACAGTGTCATCCCATAAATAGTTGCACTTCATTGAGATAGGGTAATCTTCAAGTACAATGTCAGGTTATATCTCTGGGTATCATTGACTTATCTGGTAATTTGGAATCCTGTTAGAGAACAGGAAGTTCACGTTTATAATGTTATTGCCATGTTTTACTATGAGGCTGAGTCCTGAACTACTGTACAACACATTTAATTACAGTTAATTTTCTAGAATTTTCCTTAGCAGTTTTGTGTTAGGTCATTCCAGAGCCAACATCTGTGTTCTTCCTATAAATCCTCATTTGAGGGAAACAAGCTCACTTGGCAGGCAGAGTTACTGGGACAAATATAACTGGACCTCAGTGTAATTCCCTTATGGGCAGATGTAGGATAGCATTTATTCTGCTGCTTGTTGTTTGGTGGAAGGTTATTTCTTACAAGGCCAGGTTGAGTGTTGGTTACGTTATGAAACTTACGTACTGTGAAAAACAGCAGAAATACAAAAAGCCTATGAAATAAAGAATACATCATGCTTTTGTTTCTCTAATTTTCCATTGGTCTGTGACATAACCATTTGATTTTGGCATTGTACTCATGTTTGTGCCAATAAATAAGTTGGCGAAAAGTCTAGAGAATTACTGTCTCATAATCAAGCCCATCATTAAAGTGTGTACACAGAAATGGGCCTAGAGACTGGAGTTCTTGCCAAAACCCCAGAACCAAAAAAGAACATCAAGATTTTCTGAAACGTTCCTGTAAGGCATTTACCAATGTTTATGTAATTCTTAGTCTATCTCTTCCATTGCTACTTTTTGTTGTTTGGGAGAATAAGATGATGGATTTCCTGTAAGTCAAGAGAAGCTTCTGGAGAAGCAGAGAGGGGCAATGCCTCTTTTCACCTTGATGTCATTATAATCTTAACTTTCATCAAAGGACTCTCGGGGGTATCCCTCTGGGTTTTACCAGTCTGCAGAGCCCTGATCAAGCAAAGCTTTCATTTGTTCTTGGTAGTCTCAGATTTCCCTCTCTGAGTGCCACAGCATGTTAGGATGGTCTGTGGATATTAGTTTTTAAATCTTTTTCTGAAATGTGTTTATTGGATAATGCACAGAATGTCTGTGATCGTATAAATGTTTAATGTATGCATATACATTATATACTAATATTATATTGCTGCGTTTACTCTTGCTAAGAACTGTTCAATTTAATCTGTACGGATGTCATAAGAATATACATCCACAAATCAATGGAGATTACACCTAGTGGGAGGGCCCACGTTAAGGTCTGGAAATGCCAGGTATTTACTAACACATTGTCATTAGGTTCCAGACAGACTGTGCATGTATCATATGCACATAGATATATGCTGTCAACTCTAAGGATCTAACATTGAAAATCAGACCTCAAATCTTATCTATTGCATATTTCCAGGTTACTTACTATTTAAGTAGTGTCAATAAAGGTCTTCTTTTTTAGTTTAAATAAATTACAGAAGTGACCTATTAGGTATGAATCTTCTTTATAACCTTCTGTAAGTAATTCGAACCTATAATTAACTTGAATGAGGGCAAAAATAATAGCTTGAGAATAAAACTGACCTCCAGTACGTTCTTTTTACTTGCTTCTGTATCTTTCTCAAACAAGAAACAAACAAACAAATCTCAACAGACAATCCACACAATTGGTGCACAGATGGTACAGAGCAGAACCAGATTCCTGTGCAGAACTGCATAGCTTTCATCCCATGCAGTTTCTACAGAGATACAGATTTTACCCATCCATCTGAGCTGTTAAGTTTCATGCACTGAGTGTGAGACTCATAGATTTGGCTCCTGCATCAACGCACCCCCACAAACAGGGGTATGTCTTACATACTTTCCTAGCATCATGCCAGAATCTTTCTCCTACTCCGTGACCTGATATACCAGCTGCATTTGGTTGGCAGCTCCTTTTGCCTCCTGTCTCCCAGTGCACTGGTCTGTTGCATGGAACAGTCTGCTGGGCTACATGTCAACCTGTCCT
The DNA here is from genome assembly GCF_016699485.2 of Gallus gallus. Lineage (NCBI taxonomy): Eukaryota > Metazoa > Chordata > Aves > Galliformes > Phasianidae > Gallus > Gallus gallus. Next base: position 48,824,828 of record NC_052536.1, on the reverse strand, counting down.
TGCTGAGGTGTTGGGCTCCAAGCAACATCTGCTTGCTGTCACATTTCCTGGCTGCAGCATGGCAATCCTAGAATCACTTGAGTTGGAAGAGACCTTTAAAGGTCATCCAGTCCAACTCCCTGTAAATGAGCAGGGGGAAACCTACAGCTCTATCAGGTGCTCAGAGCCCCATCCAGCCTGACCTTGAGTGTCTCCAGGGATGGGACATCTACCACCTCTCTGGGCAGTCTGTGCCAGTGCCTCACCACTTAGTTGGGTATAAGGAAGAGGTTTTTTTTTTTTTTTTTTTTTTTTTACAACCTAAATCTCCCCTCTCTTAGTTTGAAACCATTTCCAGTGCTGGCCTCTTTCCAAGCAGGTATGTCTCCTGCACAGGACCTGTCCACATTTCTGTCTTATTCATTACAAAAGAAGAAACATGAGAAGACTGAGCCATTTCTAAACTAAATTATGCAAAGCTGCAGTCAATTTTGTTTGCCAAAGTGTGATGATGTGAAAAATTTGTTTGCATATGTCTTTCAGGCTGTATCAAATATTCTGGAAAGTCATCTGTTCCTTCAAAGATCTTTTTGGTCCTCTATTTTGTCTAGATAAATGGATTTGAAGACTCCCATTTTAATGGACTTCTGGGATATCTTTGTGTCTGGTTTTATACAGAAAATTCATTAAATTTTCATTATTTTTCAAACACCAAAAATACTTCATTTATTGTTTCATGGCTCATTGTGCTGGCACAGCTTGTTAAATTTTTGCCTATTTCAGGCCTGGCTCAACCATGTTTCATTAGACAAAGCTACCACCAAAGCCTGATGGGAGATTTGTCCAAGTAAAGGTTCTATGGTTTGACATGTTTCTTTAACTGTCTTTCTTGTTAATGTCTTTCATTTGAACTGCAACATAGATAATTATATTCTACATCAGAAAAAAAAAACTTTGGTTTTTTTGTAAATAAAATATTTGTTTTACTATGCAAAGCCTGGAAACACCTTCAAAGAGGTGATTTTAGTATCTTATAATTTTCTGTACACCATAAATGGTTACTTGGAATGTGTTTCTAGTTGTCTGCCCTAAAAGGAAAAAAATACTGACCAAAAGAATTTAAAGTGCTTAAGAGTTTTAACCACAAAGGATACACGGAGAGGCTAGAATGGCACATGGTGCTGAGCCCATCAGATTCTTAAAATACCAACAATTTGGTGGTCTATAATCCTGTCACTCTTTTCATATATATGAAAAAAAAAACCAAACGCTTACCATCTTTATTAATTGAAACTTGAGCTTTCAGGCAAAATATTTGATTTTTTCCAGTATCAGTGTTAGAAAATTGAGAACTACTTTCTAAACAAACCTGGTAAAACATTATGAGAAGGTTTTGCAAAAAGCGGTCTACTCAGAAATGTTCTCTTTTGTTTCATGTTATTCACAATTTTTGTTCTCCCATTTGTAAAGAAAATTCCTCTAGAATACAAGTTTTGTATTTTAAAACCCATATGGACCGATCTTTTATTTAGACTCTATTCCATTAAAGTATTTTTTAATCTGATGATCAGATCCAGAGAAAACCTGAGAATAAATCAATAAAGTTAGTGCTCTGGCTTTCATGGCATTGGACCTCCTTGAAAGAGTTAGTCGTGTTGAGCCATGGTTTTCTAGCAAAAGCAGATGAGTTTTATATGTGAAGTGGTACAAAAATATATGAAGCATAAGCACGAACATTTCAAATTAAAATGTTTTCCAATATTTTCTGTGAAGGATGAGACACACAATTCTGAAAAGAAAAAAAAAAAAAAAGATCTTAAAGTCTCAGAATAGAAAGATTTTAAACCAGTCATCTTACAATGATATATTCCATTATTATATTCAGTGACAATTGATTGTCTTTTCTCTATGTATTTTCTGCAAGCAAAAGAATGTGTAGAAATTGCCTGAACAGATGAAACAGGAAATGGCAAAGACTGATGAATCTATGAATCTTGTTTACTGGGCCACATGTGGCTTGTTATTTCTTTGTGTGAGAAGAGATTTCTTCTCATCTTCAATGGCAGTGACAGTGGAGAAAGGACTAAGACGTTCTGAACTGCTTCCCAAGCAGCTGCCATAACTTTTCAATATAACCAGGTTATTCTTGATGCAAACCATTCTTAGATTCTTTCACTTGAACAAATGATGACAAGGTAGGTGTTTCTGTGGACAGAAGACTAAATGAAAAGAAATCACCTTAATGGTATTTCTGCTACATAGGATGTACTTACAGATGTCCTGAAATCCAGCTCTCAGCAAGGAGAACATAGGAAAAGAATTGCTGATAGTTTACGGAACATGCTGGGTACTTTTGATCCTGAGAATATGGTCATTTTACTGAGGTATATCTCAGCACATATAGAAATTTTCCTTATGTATTTTCTTCATCTGACAGCAATGAGATACATAGGAGAATGAAAACACACGTCCTTCCACCACATAGGAAGAAGAATATCCTTGGTTTGGCACAGTGCACATATGTATCATGGCAAAGTGGGAATCATAAGAGGTTCTGTTGACCTTGATCAGCAAAATGAGAAGGGTACCTAATAACAAACATCTCATTGAAGTCTGACCATAAATTCCTATATACAAACCATTTGTGTATTTCATCTTTGTAAATACTACCAGACTTGTATCTAGCAGGATAGCTGAGAAATTAGTGGTTTCTCACAAATGCTTTCTTGTTGTGTTTATATTTGATGCTTGACACATCATGAATTCCATACAATGCAACCTGCCTGCATTGTAATGTGATATCCCTGTGACTTCTGCTTCCTCACTGAAGAAATGGCTGTTCTTCTACTCTATTTTATATTCCATCTTCATTTCTAGATTAGTAAGCTTTTAGAGAAGGTATAATCTTGTAACTGTTCATAAGCTCTTGTCAAGTGGCATATGTTACACAAAGTCTCCTAGGTATTTGATTTCCAGGTTTTCCCAACATCTCTTTCCCAGATACTTTTTGAATGATTATTCACTGTAGCTTGCGTTTTTCCCGAATGAATCGAATTTTGGGCGATATCCAAAGCCTGTTGAGGTCAGAAGAATGTCTCTTATTGACTTGAGTGGGCTTTGGATTCATTCCTTCATTTTCTCTCTTCAGGAGCCAAACTTTGCACACCTTATTGTTTTAATGCAAATTGTGCACAAGCAGAGCAAGCAGTCTTGGGCTCCACAGTCTGGTATTTTCAGACTCCTTTGCACTGTATTTCACTCTTTTCACAAGCATTCATAATGATCCAATATCATTTACAAATATATGTGCTGTTTATCTGTCACTATGGATAGCTAATGGAAATCCAAAGTAATATTGAATGAACTCTGCTGTGTACTGCCATTGCTTCTTTCCAGACTTGATATATGTTCTTCCATTGCTTTTAGTTTCAGTATTTTAATTATGTTGCAGTTCATAAGGTTTTGTTTGAGGCAGTGTGAATCATTTGTGGGTAAAGTTTTGAAAGGCACTGTAATCAGATACAAAGTCCAGTTATGGTTTTATGCTACGTACAATAACTTTGCCCAGATACAGGAAAGCACTTTAACATATGCTTGAGTCTGTTCCAATTAAGAAAAGCAAGTAATGTATTTGCCTAAGTGGGATTTTGGTCTCAGTAAAAGCTAAGCAAAAATTTATTCCTAAATAAGGAAATATTTTGAAATTCCATATTTTATATATTTGTTCTGCAAGAAGAAGTTTTACTAACTGTTCTGCAAAGTAGGCTATTGTATTGGCCTTACACAATAAGGTTTTGGTAGCAAGGAGCTTGTCAAGCATTGCTGATTTGAAAAATCTCCCAAAACACATTGAAAAGGCAAGTGTTTACAGAGGAGACGTTTCTTTATTTCTCTGCAGGGTGCAAGGAGGGTAACCTCCACAAATCAAGTGCCTCAAGTCTTCACATCTTCTATTTCTGTTTGAAAATTCGTAATGTATTCTTATCTGATGCATGTCACGCCTACCTACTACATGTTCGTAGCATTATGCCAGTACAAGGTTACACAAATGTAACTGAGTCTACTGGGCTTGCGTGGAGATCTTTGGTGGTCTTTGATGATCTTTTGGGGGTGGTCCCCCTATTCACATTGTAACATGTTTGGCAAAGGTTTTCTTTAGTCATGGTCCTTAGTCATGGTCTCTACCTAGTCTCTACTGACTGGTTACTGTTTTGGACTTGTCCTCCTTCTTCAAGGATGTTACTCTTATTATAGAAGTCCCACTGTCGGAAGAATAGTTATTATAGATTGGCAGAAAATACATATTTTCTGGTAGCATCTATTCCATTATAATTATGAGAGTAAAAGGGAGGAAAGTAAGTGCTAGAATTCCTTAGACTTCCACAGGAAAAGTGCTAATCTGTATTCTTCCCTCTTGAAGTTTTCCATTTTGCAGTACCTGCTTCTCCTGGCATACCAATGTAATTGTCTGCATCATAAATTAACTCACTGATTCCTTTGCAACCTAAGGATGCATATGTCCTCCTACTGGTTTACATTTTTTTTTTCTAGCTGTTTTGTTAAGCACTTGTTATAAATAACAGCACCAGCAAGATTCTGCTGCTTTAGCTGCTCAGGCATCTTTTCCTTAGGTTTCTCGTTAAAGACTAATTTTTAAGTATGATTTCTCGATTCTTTCTTTTTCAATTTTTGTCAAAATATAAGTTATATTTCACAGAATCACAGAATGGGTGAGGCTGGAAGGGTTCTCTGGGTCCATTTGGTCCAAGCCCCCTCCTCTGAGAATACCCAGAGCAGGGTGCCCAGGACAGCATCCAGGTGACTTTTGAATATCTCCAAGATGGAGACTCCACAACCTCTGTAGGCAGCCCATACCAGTGATTGGACACCCTCACAGTAATCTTCTGATCTTCAAATGTAACCTCTTGTGTTTCAGTTTGTGCCCATTTCCTCTTGTCCTGTCACTGGACTAAGAAGTTGGCTTTCTCTTCTTTACACCTTCACTTCAGACTTCAAGGGAACCCCCATATACTTCCACATGTCTGAGCTAAATATTCTCAGCTCTTTGCCTGTCCTCATACGTGAGATGGTCCAGCCTCTTTATGATCTTAGCGGCCTTTTGTTGTCTTTCCAGTAGTGCTCTCTCTCTTGTACTGAACTGAACCCAGCACTCCAGGCACGGCCTCACCAGTGTTGAGTAGAATGGAAGGATCACCTCACTTGACCTGAGACAGCATTCTGGTCATGGAATGAAAAAAAAATTGTAAAAGCACGTCATCCAGACCAAGCGGGAACAGAAAGACAAATTTTTGAACATCCCCGGGGAAAAAAACTTCAAATTAATATTATTCAGGGTTATTTAAATTGTACTGTTTGGCTAAGGTAGAGATGTCCTGTTCAAAGTAATTTTTAAAATACAAAGTATTGCAACATGAAAATGTGAACGTTTCCTTTCAAAAAATGTCTGGCTGAAATAAATCTTTATTTTAGTCACATTTTCCACTGTGTCAAGAAAGGCCTAAATTAAATTTAATTTCTTTTAGGAAGGGGTTTAGTACAAATGGCAGTTTTCTAGTATAGTGGCTTGACAGTTTTAGCCCTTTATGTTAATCATCTAACTGACCTACCTCGGTTTTCTTCTCTATGTGAGAGGAGAGCTATACAGTTTATTGACCACAGGGAGCGTTAAAATAATTAATCCATATTTATAAAGCATTGTAAAGACAGAAAAACTTGATTTCTAAATGTGATTATCCAAAATAATTTGATAGTCTAAATGCCACCAACTTTGAATGAAATTAAAAGGCACCATCAGGAATACTCTGAATCGCTGATATAAATTCATTAGAAGAAATATATTTTAATGATTTAATGGAACTAAAGATAGAAAGTGTCATTAAAGCCACCTTGCAGTAACCTTCCTCGTTGTGGACCACTGATCATCAGCTCCTTCCTTTCTTTCCTAACTTTGAACAAGGTAATAATGCGAAAGAACACTGTTCCTCTTGAGCCACGATAGCTTCACTGTGATAAGGGTCTCTGATGTATGGAAATCCTAGCAGATGCACCCAAGCATCTAAGTAGAGAATTCTAACACCGCGGCAACCAGCTCATCTTATCCACACATTCCTAAAAATGCCTAATGCATTTTTGAGACATGACTTCCATCTGCAAATCTGCATCAGTTCTCCCCCAGTTAAATCTCTGTCGCAGCTGTAACTCCCATCATATTGCAGTGCATGGATAATCTTGTTAAATATGCAGTCTTTGTCTTTTAAATTTTTGGATGCTTACCCTTTGATTACCCTAAATACTATTTTTCTATTTTTTTTTTTTTTTTGCAGAAATGATAGTGAAGGGACATTTTAAAGAGAAGAAAAAGAGTGAACAAAATAATAATTTCATGTCTAAATCATTGTTATTAGGGAGTTCATTAAAGAACGCTTAGAGAGAAAACTGAATTCTGGAGGTGAATCTTGTACGAGAAAGAAAAAGAAAATACCCAAAAAACCCTTGAAAGTAAGTCTGTTCCTGAACCCACACAACTTTATAGCTAACTAATTAGATATTATTTTCCTTATGAGCTCTTCCACATTGCTTTCTGTGTTTTGTTTTTCACATATATATGTAGGCAACTGTAATAGAAAGTGGATCAATCTAGGCTTTGGCTTTCATTCAGCTTAGTCTGGCAATCCTGGTATCTACAACAGAAAAGTCTATTTTAGAGGGATGCAAATTCACATCAGTGTCACTTTTCTAAATTTCACAACAGCCTTCATTTTCATAGCTTCATACTTTGTATTTGCTGGGTTTCTTTATAGTGTCAATTGCCTTTTCTTCCAGTGAAGCCCTTAGAAAGTATGCGTGAATTCACGCAAACTGCTTGTATAGTTACCATTTTCTGCAGTTGAATATGTAGTAACTCAATTCTGAATCTTGGCTTGCTTTATACGTACAGAAATAGTGCAAGTGCCACTTGTTTTTAATTATTCCTGGAAAGCCTGTAAAAGGCAGTATGAAGGCCAATCAGGGGAATGATTCAGAGTAATCTGGATTTTTTTTTTTTTTTTTGCTATTGATTTTTGACTGATGGCATTCTCTTTGTTAAGTCTTCTGCCTGCTCCATAGACTGATAGAATTGTTTGTGTTGAAAGGGAAACTCACAGGCCATCCAGTCCAACTGGCTTCATTGAGCAGGGACACCTACAGCTCCATCAGGTGCTCAGGGGTCCCATCCAGCCTGACCTTGAGAATCTTCAGGGATGGAGCATCTACCACCTCTCTGGGCAACCTGTGCCAGTGCCTCACCACCACCAAAAGTTCTCTGTAGTGCCTGTTGCATCCTGCACTGATGAAGGTACTAAATTCCAGTTATGGGTGTTCAGATGAGGAGGAGACATTTCTTTTTCTTAGAAGTAGTATAGAATAAGGAAACACAAGGAGCTAAAAGAAGTGGTCTTTTGGTTAAGATAACTTAAGTGAAGAAGTGAAATCCCTGGAAACTGAAGTAGAAATTGGAATCTCTAGATCAATGACATCAGCAGTTACCAAAGATCTCAGCCTATCTCTGCTACAGTCTTAAGACAAATGTCCCAAACTGGTTACCTGTTTTAAGTGGACTTCTGAACCTATAATGATAGTTATAGATGTTTAAAAGTTGGAATTCTAGTTGTGTTATATACAACAGATGTTCATTAAGAAGTATGGATGTCTGTTACTGAGGTAGAACAGCTTAATTGGCACAAGGGAGACTGAATATGGATTGAAAACCTTAATACTAGGTGAATGCGCTAAGTTTTTTGGCCAGTGTCTTAGAAAAGCCTTATGAGGGCTAGTTGAAAGAACTGGGATTGTTCAGTCTGGAGAAGAGTAGGCTCAGGAGTGATCTTATTGCTCTCTACAACTACCTGAAGGGAGACTGTGGTGAGGTGGGAGTCAGCCTCTTCTCCAGTGTAACTAGCAATAGGACTAGAGGGAATGACCTGAAGTTGTGCCAGGGGAGATTCAGGTTGCACGTTAGGAAGTACTTATTCTCTGAGAGCTGGTCAGGCACTGGAACAGGCTGCCCAGGGAGGTGATGGAGTCACCAATCCTAGAGATGTTCAAGAAACGTTTAGATGTTGTACTGAGGGATGTGGTTTAGTGGGAAATATTGGTGGTAGGTGGATGGTTGGACTGGATGATCTTAAAGGTCTTTTCCGACCTTGGTGATTCTATGATCTTATAAATCAATCTCTTTCTGTTTCATATTGAAAAATCACAATGGGTAAAGTAATTTTAAAACATGTTGACCTTGTAGTTGCAGCATCCACCAAAAGTTTAGAATCAGGACAATCAAGTGAAAAAAATTGGCCAAGATTTCTTAAAGATGTCTAGAGAAGGAGCAAAACCCTACTAAAAGGAAAGAAGTTTGTTGCTTTTTCACATTTTTGTATATGAGGCAGTGGAATGAAAAGGCCCTATTTGAGCTGGGTGTAACATCAGCAGTTTCAATGTGATTCTGCTTCATTTTGTTAATTGACAAATAAGTGTGTGTGTGCGTGCGTGTGTGTGTGTATGAAACCCTTCGCCTAACTTTGACTCTGAAGATCCTTAATCACTTGCAGCTTGCTGGCTTACTGTGCTAATGCTACCGTTTAATATGGATTCTTTTCTCTTTCACTTAGCACTGTTCTCACCTTTTCTTAAGCAAATCTCACCCATCCTACCTCCATTCCTCAGTGATGTGTTTATTTTTGCAGTTCTCTCCAAACATCTCTTGCACAAGCAAACTCACTGACCGTTTTTCTGGAACTTTTGAGACCTAAGAAAGTACTTTCTTCATGTGATCGGCTAGTAATTTGGAATTTAGGTCTCTTCGTTCTCTTATTTCCTGGCAGTTTTTCAAATGGTATCCCCAAATGCTCTGTGCAAGAAGCTGTTCTCACCTGAAGCTCAGATAACTGCTGTCTTTAGGGATCCTCTTTATCAAACGCCCATTCTCCACCGTTATGCGCTTACCTTGAGGTATATTTATTCAGAGTATCACATGAGCTTCTGCAGGGCAGATAGCAGCAATTTAAGGGAGTTCCACCCTGAATTTGTAATGTCTGTTGTAATACAAGCTGCCTTATCCCTCACACACAAAAGAAAAGCAAAACAGTTGAAATACAGTGGAAATAAACTGTGAACTTATTGGAGCTTAATAATGTTTCTTTTCCTCTCGCTCAAATGGAAAGCTCTTCGAGTAGAAAAAAAACTATATAATTATCAGGAACGGTATTTAATGCTACAGCTCCTGAGAACCACTGGCTCCCCCGTTATACGGCTTACTTGGAAGTCGCTTGCAAGCGGGAAGCAGGAATTCTCCCCTTCTTATGTACCCAGTTGGCACCCATGAATTCTGCACCAACTCTGATATTTCTGATATGGCATTCCTGGTATTTGGATGTGATGTGTTCTTCCTCGGATATGATGTTTATTTGTTAGTTTTACCATATTTAAGTACAGACCTTAAAATACCTCTTATTTAAAGGAAACTCTCAAAGGGTCATAGGCTTAATGTCCCTCCATCCTTTTTACAGGAAAAAAAATGACTAAAACCTGAAGTCAGACTCTGGCATGTTTGAATACCATATGCCTGCACTATTGAGAGGCTGGAGCAGACTATCTGGAGAAAGATGAGAGAGTGTGGGTGGCAAGAGAAAAAACAACCACGACTGTAAGTTAGCAAGATAATATCCTTACTTTCTTCTGCGGGTCTCAAGAGTGATTAAAAAAACATTGGCGTTTTAAAAATATTGCTGAAGACTACAGTGTGACTCATAATGCTTCAGAGAATGGAATTCTTGGAAGTTTCACTGTAATGCCAGATTTCAGAATGGAGGGCAGCAGAGCTGCAGAGAAATAACACAGGGCTCTGTTGGTGGAGAGGGAACGTCTCTGAGGAAATGCAGGCAGGAGGGAAAGAAAGGAAAGAGAATGAGCCTAGGAAGAGATGACAAGACAATTATTTGTAATGAGAACTGTTGCTTGCATCGATGGGAATGTTTCACTGCTGTTTGAGATTTTATTGGCTAGCTTGTCTGCCTACACAATGCTTGGCCGCGTGTGCAGCAGGGTAAGATATGTAAACATGTTGGCCAATCAGACAATGAAAGCAGCTTCGTGCAGCTCTGCAAGTCTGTCCTAGGGAGAGCCTGAAACTTTTGAATGATTGCTGTTGTTCTTTGTGAATTTCTCATTTGTGGAAATAGCTTTTTATGTGGGAATGTATTGGCTAGCAGCAAATTTGCATTGGGAAGGTTTCTCAAGTCAGAATAGACAATCTGGTCAGAATAAAATAAAGAAGAATGTCAATGATCTGGAAACAAATAGTAGCTTCACAGTTATGGCACACATGATTTTTTGGCTTTTTCCTGTAACATATCTGGTTTGTATCCTGAGTAAGCACCTTTGTGAGAGAAGTGAAAACTATTTCAGGAGGGAGACTGGGAGTTATGCTGGAAGTCTAAACACTGATATCTAAACTGGTTTTTTGTGTGTGGTTTTTTTTTTTTTTTTTTTTTTTTTTGTAAAGGAGTATTTTTATTGTCTAGTCTGTCCCACCAACTGTATGTATAGTTCATGAATATATAGTTCCTATCTTATGTTGGCCCACGATGTTAGAGGCAAATGTTGGTGGTATGGCAGTAGAGGTTAAACCTTCCCAACAATATTTGGGGTTGGCCTCTTCTCTCTGACCAGTAACTAGTGACAGGACTAGAGGGAACAGCTTCAAGCTGCCCCAGGGAAGGTTCAAGCTGGACATTAGGAAATACTACTTCTCTGAAAGGTTGGTGAGCTGCCCGGGGAGGTGGTGGAGTCACCGACCCTGGAAGTGATTGAGGAACGTTTGCATGTTGTGTTGAGGGACATGGTTTAGTGAGAACTATTGGTGATGGGTGGATGGTTGGACTGGGTGATCCTGTGAGTCTTTTCCAACCTTGGTGATTCTATGATTCTGTTAGGTTTTACTGCCATGTGACAGATGTCAGCAGAGGAGCAGTTTGACAGAATGGCATGTGATATAGCAGTGCATATAAAGCAAAGGTATGTCACTGAATTTTACAGTGCAGAAAAAAATGGTACCCACTGATATTCATTGACACTTGTTGAATGTTTATGGAGACCAAACATGGAATATCAGCACAGTGAAAGCTGGACAGTGTGGGCAATGTCTTCCTAGTGATGCTGCTGTCATATCAGTTGTGAAACAGTGGGTAGCCTCCACTGGTGCAGATTGTTCTGAGTGCAGTGAGCAGGCTCTTGTTCATCACTGGCGAAAATGCACAGCTAATGGCAGTTACTATGTCGACAAATGGTGTTTTGTAGCTGAGAATTTGCTCTCTTCAATAATGTTATTGTGCTCTTTGTATCTGTTGTAGTTTCCAGGGAAATAAATAGAAGGCATTACTTTCAGAGCAACCTACAAATGTCAGTTCACAAAACTAAAAACATGCTGATGGCTTGAAGATGGATAGTATTGTTAACTGGACAGAAACTCATGGTTATTCTCTGAAAATTCACATCTGAGAAACATCATAACTTGATATTTGGTACTTCTTTTCTTTTAAAGCCCAACATACATATCCAGCAGTGGAGCAAATATGACACTGTTAGTGTAAGTGCTGGCTGTATAACACAGTTAAATAAATACCCAAAGTGAGCAATTAGTTGATATGTTCTTGGCTGAAATTTGTTCATGCAATTTGATTGATGAAGTGCGTGGATAAAGAAAAGATTAACAAATCATAAACAGTTCATGAACGATTCGTGAACAGGAAGAAGAACTACAGAGCAGTGAATCTGAGTAATGTGAATTTTATTTTGTCTGTCTAACAGTAAAACAGAGATTCTTAAGTTGGCCAAAATGGAAAATGAAACTTAATTTTTTGTGTATCTTTTCTGGAAAATTAAATCTAGATATATTTAGAAATATCTTAGAAATATCTGGAAAAATATCTTAGAAATATCTGGATAGAGATATCTTTAGAAATATCTGGAAAAAAAAAAAAGAAGAGGTCTATAATTAAAATATGGACATAGATTTTTGTTTTTAGTTTTGCTGTGTTTATATCTTAATGAGTTCCTAGAATAATTTTGCAATTGTCAGGATTTTAGCCAGGTTGAGCTGGCATTTTGGATGGATTAAACATTCATCCAAAGATTTGTCCAGCTCTAGTGAAATTGCAATCTACCAATTTCCTCATTTCTCAAAGCACTGAACTGAGAAATGTTTGTCTGTTACAGGATTAGTGCAACTAAATTGCTCTCATCATCCTGTAGATTTCATAATACGTGGTGAACACAGCCAGACTCTTGTGATCTCGGAGTCAGCAGCAAAATGCACAATGCCTGATGATACCAGGTTCTCAAATTAACAGGATCTCGGACAGAGTGAAAAAATAACACCAACAATTTGAGTAAATAACAGCAGAACAGTCTGCATCTTCTGAGTTTGTGTAGGAGATAAGTCAAATCTGGGAAACGTTTTCTGATATGTCCATTAATGGGTGTACAACTCATCCAGTCACTCAGGAGCTAATACTGCACTTCTCTGTTCTCTGCATAAAAAATGTTGTGCCAAATGACTCTGAGTGGTGTCCTTAATAAAGAATTTACAACCATCAGCGAGGAGCCTTCTTTGATTGTCTGCATTAAAGCAGCAGTTGATTATAATCCCATCCAGTGATACTTTTCCTCGGCCTTATTAACAAGAGCATCGCACAAGGCAATCATACCCTCGGGTGTCTTTTAACTTGCTCAAAAGTATGGCTTAAGTGTTGATTTCTCTTCTTAAAAAAAAAAAAAAAAAAAAGGGCAAATTCCATTTTACAATGATGACACATCCATCGTCTGAAAACAGACGACCTGGGAATTGCAGTGAATGCCCTTATTGTTCACCTGGCATTAAAAATAGCACCAGGTTTCACAGGCGATACTTAGCCAGATGCATCTGCCAACTGTCATGTGCTGCACCAGGGAAGCAGACAACAGGCTCCTTCTTTTCATCATCCTCCCCTTTGGGCCATATCTCCTGCATCTGTAATGCAGAGATGCAGTCTTGCTTGGAGACCCTACCAGCTACAAGGGCTGCTCTGAAAGTAATGCCTCCTATTTTATGATGTTGGCCCACAACATCAGAGGCAAGTGGTGGTGGTATGGCAGTAGAGGCTGAACCTTCCCAACGATGTTCTGTTAGGTTTTGTTGCCATGTGGCAGATGGCAGCAGAGGGGCATCTGACATGGAAGCGCATGTGGAGCAAAGTGTGTCATTGAATTTCTCCATGGAGAAAAAAATGGCACCCACTGACATTTATTGACACTTGCTGAACATGTATGGATATTGAACAGTGGATGTGAGCACAGCGAGGCGGTGGGTGGTGCATTTCTGCAGTAGTGACAGTGGGTCTCCTCTACTGGTGTGGATTTCTGTGTGTGGCATGCAGGCTCTTGTTCATTGCTGGCAAAAATGCAGTGAATGGTGGTAACCATGTTGAAAAATAACTTTTTGTAGCTGAGGACTTGCTCAGTCAACTAGTGTTCTCATGCTCCTTGTATCTGCTGTAGTTTCCATGGAAATAAATAGAGGCATTATTTTCGGAGATCTGGAATCTGGAAATTAACTGTGAGTTTGTGGGTACGTGCAATTACTGGAAAGACAAACTAAAGCCTGATTTTTCCTTTGTCTTGTCTTTTTCCTATGGATTAGATTTAGCTGTAGTAAAAAGCCAGGGAGATCTTTCCAGCTTCCAACAATTTCTATGGGGAGTGCTGATACTATTCCTCCTACCAACTTCAGGAGATACAGATGTATTTCTCTAGCACATAACAATACATTTCAGTTATATCAGTATATCACTACTGAGTTGCTCCAAACTCCTCTTGTGAATCAAGTGTTTCATGGGCAGAGGAGTCTTGCTGGCTAGTTCTGAGGGATGGCAGCAAGTTTTAGAAACACCTTTCTTGTTTTTGTTTACCCTGACTGTGCTCTCATCGGGAGGACAAAACTATTGAATTTGATGCCATGAGAGATTATTATCTGGGATGCACCAACTGGCTAAACACTGACAAATAGATTTTAGATCTGTGAACATGAAAAAAGAAAAAAAAGAAGATGAGGTTAACCAGTTTGGTGGTGTGCATTCTGTACAGGGCGATATACAGTCAAGATAAAAAGTAAATTATGATAAAACAAAATACAGGAAATGGGTCACCTGAGTTCCACCTAACATTCTGTATTTCCCCAGAAATGTTCATGATTTGCTGATATACATGAAGTGGTTGTGTCCCACTTGGAGAGAGTGGACATTAACTTGGTAATTTGCTTATTTTTTTTTTTACAGTTGCCACTCTTTGAAACAACTGTCTCATTCTATAAAATGCCCAGTCTCCTGCCTCTCCCTTTCAAATGTTCCAAAACCACTTTGGACTAATTTTGAGCTCTGTTTGCAATTGTTTGCATGTGTCTGAAGTGTGAGTAGCACAGCATGTTCTCTATGTCCATGTGTTACAAATCCGGTTGACAAAGGGCTTACACCCTATTCTTTCCTGATTGTCCTTTGTCACAAATAGGAGATAACTCAAATCTGAATTCCTTCAGTTGTAGTCTCGTAGTTTTTATAAGGGTCAGTTCCTTTATAAGAATTTTAAAAAGTAATCCATGCCTTCAAATTTTATCACATAATTTTTCATAAACGTGTGTTTAAAGTACATCCTTAGTTTACATAATGACTTTTATTCTTGGAAATTATTTCCACTGTCGGAGCTTCAACATTGATTTTATCTTCAGCATAATTACACTTCTGAAGTTAAGTGAGCTCTGAGAAAGTTCTGACAGATGTTTCAATGCTTTTTTTTTTTCACCTTTATGGTACCTGAAGTGAGGTTCTGCGCTTTGAGAGCTAGTTGAAATTCCACAGTGTGGCACATCACTTGGGGAATTGAGCTTGACAACTTGGAAGTGATGGAGTATACCCATTTTTGGCTGCTGCAAGGAATTTACATCCTGACTGTTCAGGCAAAAACAACAACAAAAAAGCAAGAGTCACCAAGGCAATGGGAATGTGATTGCTACTGCGGCTGCCTCGGAGTAAATGTGAAAGTTTGGTCAAAGGCACACTGCATCTTTGTCAGAGAAAGGATGACCAGAAGAGGCAGAAAGCTGCATTGTGATCCTTGCCATTCATGCCAGGGGTTTTCAGTAAAAATTAAGTTTGTTTATAGAATATAGTGCCCATTACTCTACAGTAGGTGATGGGATTCCTCTTCTGCCAGTGCCCATGTGCCCAACTCATTCTTGAACGTCTCTAGTAAGAAGTGCTGCAATTAGACGTGTCCTTTATTAGGTATTTGGAGATCACCTCTATGTTGAGGTAATTCTGGGCATGGAGGGAGAAATGTGTTGAATGCTGAACTACCTTACCCCATCTGGCCACATCCTAAAGGTCTTTTCGAGATGGGAGAGTGTTTATTACTTGAAAGGAAATAGAAGTAAATGCTTACTGCTTACAGATGTGGTCTTTCATTTGCATAAACAAGGCACACTCAGGGGAGAACTTGATGATCTTTAGGGTCCCTTCCAATTTAAGCCATTCTACAATTCTATTAACTTGGAAAAGAGAGAGGATACAAAGATAGGCCCAATCTTCTGTTTGATAAGTACAGGACCAGACTGTGAGATCCTTAATGTTGTGAACAGAAGCATTGTACATTCTGACCCTGAGAAGAATTCTTACATAAAACATATTAGCTGAGGGACTCCAACCTTGTCTTGATATTTCGACATTACTGAAGCATGAAGTAACGTGCAAGCGCTGAATGATGCTTGCTGTTCTAGTGTAGGTGTTTTGGCCACTGATTGTTGTTGCATTTACCATTGTATACCATTTCCACTGTCTCCAAAGAAGCACATGGTTGGCCAGAGGGACAAGAGATACATGGAGTACTCAATTAAGTGGAGGTCGTAAATGAGCCCCTTTTCAAGAGGCATCATCAAGCATTAGTCTGAATGGAGAAATCTGCACAGGTGCTGAATTTCTTTCAGCATCTGGATGCTGAGAAGTGTTTGAAATGGAAAGATACCTGATGTAAATCTCAATACCCCGAGAGGATGTGAGTGCAAAGGAGCACGGAGCAATGGGTGTGCAATGTTCACACCGCAGGAGGGGTATGGGATGGTGGGGAAGTGCACTGACATTGCTGAATGCCGGCAGGATGGAAGATGCTGGCACTCGGTGAGGAAGAACTTGAGAATGATTTTGGAGCTCTATTTGCAAACAGCTGTCTTGTCTTCCGCAGCACACTGTGGAAAAATAGAGGTTTTGAACCATTAGGAAAGCAAAAGGAAGTGCAATAGCCCAGATTTTGATCATAATTACACCCAGGTGGTGCTGAAGTGACTACACCCGTGTCATTGAAGTCACACCAGGGCAAAACTTGGGAGAGAAATGAATCAAGCTCTTTGTTTTCCTGCATTTGTGTACCAAAAGAGCACTCTAACAGCTCTTAGTAAATAATAAATTAATAATGATATGCTGATCTCCCTTGTGACTGGAAGAAGTACAGAAAAATTAGCGTTGGGGTAAGAATTTGCTTGTGAGATCCTTTCAGTGCGTCACTTCTTCATTTGTATTGGATGCCTGATGTTTGCTGGGCTGATTTTAATTTCTTCTTCCAGTTTACGTCAAGCATCAGAAACACAAAATTAACCGGGCTTCTGAAAGGTGAACAATACGAAGCCGACAGCTTAGAGTCAGGAGTGGTTTATGATGCATTGTAAAGCACCTGTGACCAGCACAGCTTTGGTCAGCATCGTAAAATGCCTTTGGATTTCTGGCAAGAAAAATGAATAGTAAAGAAAACAACTAATTAAAAAAAAAAAAAAAAAAAAAAAGCACTGAAAACAAGTGCTATTGCTGCATGTCTGTTGTAAAACAAATAACACTCGAGTGGTTGGTTTCGTTTGTATTTCCCCATTTGTGCCTCAGAACGCACCAGATTGCAATGTTACATCACATGTAATGACTGGGACCATGTCCTGAGATCCCCCTCTGACCACACAGCCTCCTCCTTGCTCTTCCCCTCCCAGCCCGAGGACTGCATGTGATTAAGCTGAGGGCATAATTCAATTAATTATTGACAGCACACGCAATTGCCACTTAGATCTCTCACCGATAAATCTCTGCTGTTCTCTGTCTTCTCTTTGTCAAGCACTTAAGGGTCGGAAAGGCAATAAAAGTAATAAAGATAGGGCATTTCTTGGTGCTCTGTATCAGCTGGAGAGGCTCCGGACCCCCTAGGCTTTTGGGATACAAAGCATCTTGTTCTAATTTGTGCCCAACAAGTGCCCCCCCCGGAAGCTCAGCGGAGCTGATTCATTTTATGATTCATTTTAAACAGAGGGTATAATGGGAGCAGATAACTTTGATCTGAGCAAGGGAAAAGCGTGATGTCTTTCAAGGATTCCGGGCTTTCACAGCACGTTTTTCTCCTGATGCTGTGATTAGAGAGAAAGTGACAAGTAAGAGCTCTGTGCTGGGTGTAAAGGAGGAATGGAGCTTCGGAGCTGACTTGGTGAGAAACGAAACAAACCAACAACAGCCCTGACCTCCGGTACCCTTTGACCAAAATCCTGAGGGCGGGCGGGGACGCGCCGGGAGGTGCCCGCAGCTCCAGTAACAGCTGAATTGTGCCGAGAGAGGGCGAGGAGGAGGGATGGCGAGGTGCGAAAGCACGGAAGGGCGTTATTGTAAAGCGAGGAGAACCGAGCCGGGGTCCGGACCCATCCTTGCGCCCGGGCTGGGGGACGGCTCCCGCTCTGCGCGAGAGGTTCGGGGCGGGAGCGGCGCTGCGGGGCCGGGCCGTGCTCGGGGGCGGGGGAGCGGCACCGGTACCGGCACCTGCCCGGAGCTCACCGCGCCCCGCCTGGGTCCTCCCGTGCGAGAACGATGCTTCACGGTAGCGGAGCGTCTCTGCCCTTACGTAAGAGTCAGCCCGGTCTGCCGGGCGAGGCGGACGCTGGGGAAGCG
Source organism: Gallus gallus (assembly GCF_016699485.2). Taxonomy (NCBI): domain Eukaryota; kingdom Metazoa; phylum Chordata; class Aves; order Galliformes; family Phasianidae; genus Gallus; species Gallus gallus. The sequence goes on along the minus strand of NC_052536.1, from coordinate 48,806,799 downwards.
CCGCTTTGTCCCGTGGGAGAGTGGGGCGATGCGGGCACCAGGTGAGACGCGGCCGCCGCCGGGAGCAGTTCGGGCACCGGCACCTTTCCCTCCCCCAGGGGGGCAGCGGAGGTCCCCCCTCGCCGGCTCCGGGCTTTGTGGAGAGCGCTCCGCGTTCAGCGCCCACCTCGGGCCACCGCCCCCGGGGTACCCGCGTTGCCCGGAACCGTGCGGAACCGCGGGGCCCACTCTGCCTTCACCCGCGGGCGGGAGCCGCCGTCGCGCCCCGCCGGAGGCTGCAAAGACCGGGAGCCCCGTCCCGTCCTGCCGCGGCCGTAGAGCCGCCCGAGGGTCCGGTGAGCGGCTGCCGCTGGGGTCTTCGGGGAGGCTCTCAGCTCGGCATCACCTGCGGAGCGATGCTCCCCGCCCTCTGAGGCGGTGCGCAGCGGGGCTGCCCGACGTGCAGGTGCTTTCCGCACTCCGCCCCCGGCACCTCGGAGCCGCCCCCACGCCTCGACGGGGCGTCTCCGGCCGGGACCGCGTCCCCCCGTCCCGCGGGAGCCCCGGAGGTGGGGTTTGCCCCCGGGACGACCAATGCTCCCCTCTCCTCCGGGTCCCGCCGCAGCGCCCGGGGCAGCGCATCCTCCGGCGGCAGCCGCTCATCGGCCGCGGAGAGGAAGTGGGAAGGTGGACGAGAGGGAAAGGGGATGTGGCGTTCTGAAGCGAGATAGAGAGAGACACGACCAAGGTTAGATATGTATTTACTCAACCTTTATTATTTTAAAAAATTCATTAAAAAAAAAAAAGGTGAACGAACGTCTTACAAAACCCCCCCCATAAATAGGACATTCCGTTCAGCTCTGGCTATTGGCAGTTCTAGTACTTGACAACATCAGACACGATTTCCTGGCATTAGAGAAACCCATTTCAAAATCGGTCATCACAAAGAAATACTAGAAATCCCAGTTAGCACTTGCTAGGCAGCACGGAGCACTTGTACACAACTTTTCAGACACACACCCGCGCACACACGCAGCTGGGAACAGATCCCGAAGGAAGAGAGCCTCCTTAAAAAATAGTAAACGCTTCTCAAAAGGAAAGAAAAAAAAAAAAAGAAAAAAGAAAAAAAAAGGAGTTATTTACAAAACGCACATGGAAATACAGTATTGACAGAGCGTGGCTGGCAAATCAACATGATTTGAATAGAGAAAGGACTATGGCACATCTCGCCCGCACGCAGCCCCGGCGCGGAGCCCCCCCGCGTTCCTCCGCCCGCCCTCCCCTCTCCCCCCGCGCCTTCTGCCGGGTCCTTTTTACACTTGGATGACCACCGCGCCGGGGCTCTGGAGCCGGGTTTTGTACTGGTCTAGCCAGCTCCGCAGCTCCGAGATCTTGTAGCCCTCCGGTCCTCGGCCGCCCTGGTACATCACCTTCTCCTCCTGGATGACGTAGAGCCGCTCGAAGTAGGCGCCGTAGGCAGCGCTGGAAGCGTTGTCCATGGTGTCCACGGCCAGGGGGCAATCGGGCGCCCCTTCCCGCATCAGCTGCGCCGCCCGCAGCCTGTCCTGGAGGCACTGGTGCTTGGGGATGCTGTAGGCAGCGTCCGAGCTGACCCAGCCGTCGGAGGGGTGCGCTTCTTCGATGTACACCAGCAGGAAGTCGGCAATGTCCACGAAGTGCGCGGCCAGGCGCCGGAAGGACCTCAGGCGGGCCATGAACGGGGGTCAGGTGCAGCTGCCGAAGTTGAGGATGAGGGGCCTCTTGCCGCGGGCGAAGTCGAGGATGCGGAGCCTCTTCTGCCCGTCCAGCTGGATCACCTCGGGGTTGGGGGCCGGCGAGCCCACGTGCGCCGACTTGAAGAAGTCCAGCTTCTGCCCGTGCCACACGGCCTTGAGCGACTCCAGCGTGAACATGCGGTTGGAGTCGGACACGCAGACCGGAGGGTCGTCGGGGGGCGGCCCCTCGCCGGCTCCGGCCGCCTCCTCCGCCGTGGGCATCGTCAGCATCTTCTTGCGAATGCACAGAAAATCCAGGAGCCAGAGCATCACAGCGGTGAGCAGGAAGCGGGGAAAGAGGAGGATGCAGGCGGCCGCCTGGGTGAGCAGCTGCAAGGTGTGAGCGCCCAGCGAGTGGAGCATCGCCGCGGCGGCTGCTGCGGGCAGGGCCGCCCGCCCCCCCGGACCCTGCGTGCCGGGGTCTGCGCGGCACGGCTGAGATCCCGCTTCTCTTTAAGCCCATTTTATAGTCGGGGATTTAAATGAAAAGTGACTCCACCTCCGGCCAGAACCCGCCCCTCTGGAACTTGAGCCTGGGGATTACCTACCCCTCCACTCTAATGACCTAAAAATACACAGACAAAAGGGGAGAGAGCCCCGCCGGGAGCTGCGGGGGACGTGCGACGAGGCAGGGAGCGGCCGCTGTCAGACACCGGCGGAGAGTCCCACGCGGGGCACCGCCGGGTCCCGGCACGGACAGCGGCGCGCGCTCCGCGGGCGGCCCCGCCGAGGACGGTGCAACAGGCGCGGCGCGGACCCCCGAGCGGAGCGGGGCCGGGGGCGTGCGGGAAGCGCGCCGTCCCGGGAGCGCCCGCAGGTGACGGGGACGGTGCCGCCAGCGCCGCGCCGCGCCTCTCCCGCGCCTCCTTCCCCCGCCCCCGGCTCCGGCCGCTCCCCGCCCCGGCCGACCCTTGGCACGGGGCACGGACCCCCGCCCCGGCGCCTCGGGGTCACGGGGGGCTCGAACCCGCGGACGCGTCGCATCCTCTCGCGGCGGCGGCGGCGGCGGCGGAGCGGGACGGGCCGGGCGCTGCCCCCCGGCGGGAAGCGCGGACTCCGGAGGTCGGGGCGCGGCGGTGCCAGGTGGGCGCGGGCGGGCGGACGGTGCCCCGCGGCGGAGGAGGGGCGGCGGCGGCGAGCTCCGTCCGCTAGGGGGCGCTGTTGGCCGAGAAGCCGCGGCGGCGGCGGAGGGGAGCGGAGGGGCCGCGCCGACCCCGGCCCGGGGGTGCTCGCGTCCCGCGGGGCCGCCCGGGTGTGAAGGAGGGGCCGAGCCGCGCTGCGGGGCGGTCTTCCTTCGCGCTCGACGCCGGCCCGGCTGGAGCCTGTCCGCGGGGCGCGCCCGTCCCGTCCCATCCCGTCCCGGGGCTGTTCGCCTCGCGCCTGCCCGGCTGTCCCCCCGGGGGTCCCGGCTCAGATCTAGACGCAGTTCCAGGCAAAGCCTGCCGGTCCTGCGGCTCTGCTGACACAGGGCTCCCAGTCCGCAGCGTGCACATCACTTCTTCACCACCTTCCTCAGAACTGTCTGTGAGAGCTGTCCGAAGCGCTGAACACTGCCCTCTGCTATGTACATGTGCTCCTGCAGTCGTAGAATCGTAGAATCATTAAGGTTGGAAAATACTGCTAAGATCATCAAGTCCAACCCCAACTCGTCACCCATTCACGCAGTGCCCTGACACCACGCTTACAGGTGCTTCCTCCCGGAGCCGGGGATGCTTGGCTGGAGGATGCCGTGCAGCGTCCGTGCTGAGAACCCCATTTCTGTATGGTGTCAGTGCTGGGCTTCCACCTGCAGCCCCCCAATGACCTGTGGGGCCACAGTTCCCATCTGCAGTGAATGCATCCCCGTGTGCATCCCCACACCTCCCAGCTGATGTCTGCAGGACTGATATACAATCAACCCCTGGGCCGCCTTATGGGAGGCGAGCGGTTCGGTTCATTTTGATGTAAATTACTATGAGAACTCTGAGCAAAGGGCAAAATTAAAGTCTCATTTTAATTTTTCCATATCTGGTTCAAAGCAACGCCTTTTAGAGCAACCTATAAATGGGCACCCGGGTGGGAGCCCCCAGAGGGACGTCCTCTGTTGGTGTCAGTGACGTGTGAGGTGAATCCAGTTCTGTACCATCTGGATGGAAACATGTGCCCTGATCCCATAAAGGCACCTTCATACCCAGCCTGACTAATGGCTCTGTTGGCATTCTGTGGCATTCAGACCAGGGAAAATTACTGAGCAGATATTTACTATATTGTCAAATTTATTTTGAACTCTTCATGTGGGCCTCTCACCACCTCTCTGCTCAGTTATGCAATCTTGAAAACCACAAATTAAAGCCTCTAAACAGACGCAATAACAAATTGTGGTAGCTCTGAAGAAACCCCCAGGAAAAAATATTGATCTCTCAAAGCGACCTCTTCAAACTCTGCTGACAGACAAAAGCCTGAGTAAACACATGGGTTTGCAACCCCGAATATCAACAAACTTTGCTCTGCTGGATCAGAGAGGGCTGTTCCGAGGCAGAAAAAAGCATTCAGTCTTATGGAGAGCGCTTATAACTGTGCAGGGACTGTGGAATTGACTTTTTCTCTGTTCCCTGGGAACAACTTTGCTTTATTTTTATAGCTTGAAGAAAACTCTTGGATTGGTGTTTCGTATTTGGCTGTGGATGGAGCAGGGTGTGGAGGCATTTTGCTACAGTGGCCCCACTGCTGCACCTTCCTGCCATAGGAAAATGCAGATATGCTGTGGGGTGCAGCAGGCTGCTGCTGCAGCACAACGAAACGGGGGCTCTGTGTGGCCCTACAACCCACGCGCTGACGCGTTCAGGCCAAGCACGGCGTTTGTTTGCAGCTATACAAGTGGGAAAGGGTGAAATTCCGCCTTGGGTTTCGGGGAGGTTTGAAGATGTGCCACCGCCATTCGCAGGTTGGTGTGGCGCTGGATGTGTTTTGGGATCACTCTCCCTGCACACCGCAATGGCCGTGCATCCCAGCAGGGCGCGGGGATGGGTTGGGCACCCGAAGGCACTGCGTCTTTCTAGGAATCCCAACTGCTGCTGCTGCTAACGTGGGAACCCCGTCCTCCTGCTTGCCGAAGGGATGATGGCGTGTATTCTATAAGAGACAAGATTTACAATGGCACATTTGTCTGTGGGTTGTTTTCACTCTTCTGCACACAGCCCGCGGCTCAGCGGTCGGTGACCTTGCCCCTGCAGACGTCCGTGTGTGTCTGCACGCGTGCACACAGAGCTCACAGCATTTTCCTTCATGAGAACTCAGTGGCTGTAGTTTTTCTTGATTTGATAAGTGCAATTAATAACACTTCAACATTTCTTTCCACAAACAGGAGCTACTGAGTAAATTCGGCGACTTATAAAAACAAAACCTCAAAAAAAAAAAAAAAAAAAGCCGAAATTAAAAACATTGGGTGTGCTTTGATGTAGAGGATGTGTCGAAATGGTATATTTCTATGTTTATTTTTGCATTTTACAATTTCCCGGGCAAAGGCAAGCAATGCTTTCTGACAGGAAACAAAACCTACTTTGGAAGGGTTCCACCTGTCGTGTCAGCCGAGCTCCGTGTCGGCCAGGTGCTTGAGCTGGACTTCATTGGGGGAGATGAAAAACCTCCAGCGGGGCTTGGATCGAGCCTTGATGTATGAATGGAACCATCCCACCTCTTGTGAGTGGCCACCCATTGCCAGCGGCTGCAGCGGGGCATTGCTCGCCTGTCTGGGATCTGCAAGAAGTAAACGCCACGTGGCTGAAGTCTGGGGTGGGTGAACACTGTTGGCGGTTGTTTGCTCTCAGTGACACCTCTGCAGAGAGGTTACCATGGGCTGGAGGCTGTGCATGGCTCTAGTACTGATTTCCCTCATAGCCTTTCATCGCTTTCAAATGACAGCTCTTTTCCTCCCTCCTGTTTTCTGTTTATAAATATACACGACTCAAAAAACCCAAGCAGAGTCAAGGAGTGAGCTGGTTCTTTGGGAACTGAAGGAAACAGGAGAGCCCTGCACTGCAGCCAGGTCACCAGCAGAGCTGTGGCCTTGGTTCTCCTACCCCACCCCAGCATTTTTGCCTTTGAGTACATGACAAGTATGACATACGTGCCAAAAAAGTTCCCTGCATTTAAGCTTTTTACTTCTCCTGGCCCACCCTGCCCCCTTTTGACTGATTCTGGGTTGAACTGGAGAGGAATTGGTCATTTTGGAGGGAAGACTGATTCCAGAACTACAATGCAGCACTCAGCTCTCACCCAAAGTGAAGACATCTCCTGAGCCTGTGAGCCAGCATGACCCAGTGACAGTCCCCTGATGTGTTGCGTTCATAGAATCAGAGATTCGTCTCACTTGGAAGGGACCTTTAAACGCCACCTGGTCCATCCTGGTGCACTGAACAGGGACACCCACAGCTCCATCAGCTGCTCAGAGCCCCGTCCAGCCTGACCTTGGCTGTCTCCAGGTATGGGGCATCCACCACCTCTCTGGGCAACCTGTGCCAGTCCTCATCGCCCTTATTGTTAAAAACTTTTTCCTTATATCCAGACTAAATCTCCCCTCTTTTAGTTTGAAACCGTTTCCCCTTGCGCTATCACTACAGACTCCACTAAAGAGTCTGTCCCCTTCTTTCCTATAGCCCCTCTTTATAGCAGGTTCCTGCACCTGTCTCCACACTACTGCCTGCAAGTGCCACACTGTGCCAGCAGCCGGGCAGCTGTGATAATAAACCATATCGCCTCTGGAGAGAGGGCATTCTGCTGGATGTCTTTCTTTTAATTATTATTATTTTTTTATTTTAAATGTGGGTAGATGTGGCACTGAGGGACATGGTTAGTGGGCTTGATGGTGATGAGTTGACAGTTGGACTAGATCTTAGTGGTCTTTTCCAATCCTAGTGCTCAGTGGTTTTATGATTCTAAACCCAGATGATTTTGGTGACTGGGTTTATTTTAGGATCCCTGAAATAGTGGCAATTACACCACTTACAGTGCAACTTGATGAATACCAAAAAGGTACAATTTTCCACCCCATTGCTCTCTCACATCTGCTTGCAGTGTGTGCTGCGTGATCCTGCAGTGACCCATGGAGACCTGGCCCAGGCATCTTAAGGTGCAGAAAATCTTGCCTATGTTGAAATGAGTAATTTCCTGCAGGATCAGCTCCCTGCTCATGACAAAACCAAATGATCACGGGTATGATGCAGAAAAGTGACAAGACAAAGAGCCACGGTGCGCAGCCTCGGGGAGAGAAACTGGGGCCATCCCACCAGATTGCTTTAGCAATACTACCTGACTGGCCCTGAGTGAGATTGCATTGTGAGAATGTGTTCAGAGTGGAGATTTACAGGCTGCTCAGGGAAGCTGTGTGTGCCCCATCCCTAGAGGTGCTCAAGGCCAGTTATGATGGGACCCTGGGAAGCCTGAGCTGGTGAGGGGCAACCTGCCCACGTCAGGGGAGCTGGAAATCAATGATCTATAAAGGCCCCTTCCTATGATCCTGTGACTTCCTGAGTTAGCTTCACTGCAAGGACAATGCATAGAAGAAGAGATGCACAGCAGCTGACAAAGGCTGTCACAAGGTGCTGCTCCTGCTGGGGAATGGAGCTGGATGGGGTGCACAGCTCCCCATTACAGGGGAGCCAGCGCTGACAATTCCAGCAGCAGGAGATCAGATTATCCAGAACCCCTGTGCCAAGCACATCTCTGCTACCCATCAAGCAAACTGCTCCCTAGCTGTTGTGGCTCAAGGGCTCAGACTGGACCCCTGGTAGGCAGTGCAATTACAGTTATCTGAATGGCCTGCTCTGCAGCAAAGCAACAGTCTAGTCTAGAAGTGGAGCCCCATAGAGTTATACTTAAGTGGCGATTTTATACACATTGAATACAGATGAAGTCCTTGGCAGAATGTGATAATACTCCTTCCACTGTCCCTTTTTCATGCTGGTTTCAGGTGCGGTGCAGAGAAGGATGAGGAGATGCAATTTGCTGGAATCTCTTCTCTGAAAGGATTGTAACAGAATTCACCACGTGCAGCGTTCTGTAACAGCGTGTTTCCACGGACAGCATATTTCAATGCACTAACATCATTTAGAAAGATGAGAATAGCAGGCTTATAGCTAAGGTTACTTTTTCATCTTTTAAATGAAGCAAGCGCAGTCACGATATTTTCTTAAAATGCTAAGAGGATACTTTTGAGTTGACAGGCGGGGTCCGGGCTTTGTTGGGGTGAAGGAAGCACCCCTCCTTCAGCTCCCTTTCCACGGGGTAATCTCAGAGCTGCCTGCCGTGCTTTGTTACCGGCTGATTCTCAGAGCCCCGAGCTCTGCCTGGTGAAAGCCTTCAATGAGCATCGGCAAAACTCCCATTGCCTTCCCTGAGATCAGGATTTTACCCAAGCCATGTAGTATGATAACAGACAAAAGCAGGGCTGAAGACTCGGGATGCGATTCCCGTCGTCTCGCTTTCCTTAACAAGTGCAGTAAACCATAAAGAATTTTAAATAATATCATTTAATAACTCTCAAGTTTCCATTTCAGGCACTTGCGTGTGCCCTGCCTGAACTGACATACACATTTGAATTTTCAATCTGTAACAGACTCAGAGGGGAAGGGAGGAAAAATGGCATTTAGAAAAACATTTATTCAAGAAAAACCTTTAGGGATCACGTGTAGGATAATCTTTTCCAAGGTGACCTTCATTTCCTATAGTATAATGCTTCTACCCAGCAGTGGTTTGACATTTTTGAATAAGCCGTGGAGCGGAGGAACAAATAATTTAGCAAAAATGGAGGAGTTTACCCAGAAAGGCAGGAATATCAGCCCACGTTAGAATGTAGAAATGAGATGATTAAACTGCTGACCTTTTATCCCCAGCATCACTAAAATGTATATTACATACATAACATAATCTAGTGGTATGTAAATGACCGCTTCAAGTATGATACCAAAAAATGGTGTTCCAAACACAGGGCCAGAAGGCACAACTGCTCTGCACTTCTGCTTTCATCACATAACTCCCGTACTTCAAGCCTTTTCTTTGAATATAAATGTTTGTGAAGTTTTCCACTGATTTTTTTTTCCTGGCGTTCGCACCAGGACTCCATTTCTTTTTAGCCATGTAAAATGGCATCCTCCAACTTCTGAGATCTTCTTTCGGGCCGTGATGATTTATAAGCCTTAATTCCCAGGATACTCCCTTGAAGTTACCTTCTCTTTGTGACCTCAGGATTTCTCTTCCCAGACCTTTGCTATTTATGTTTGCTGTTTCTGTGGTCAGGATTTGGCAGTGTTGTTTTGGACTAATGACCAGACATACATAAGAATTGGAAGGAGCACACGTAAATCTCCCGATTTAATGCACAGCTTGTTTATCAACAACAGAAAGAAGTTTCTGGACAGGTTTGACACATCCTAATAATAGACCTCTGCAGCCAGATGGAAGGATTTTGACAAATATGAACTGCACAGAATTCTTATTCCGAAACAGATGCAATTCACTTATTTTATATTGCAGTGCAGTATTTCTTTCTAAAACTTTGTCCAGAAATAATTGGAAGTGGAAGTCACTTAGTTCGGGCAAGTGCAGGTTGTTTATAGGGAACGTTTTAATTGACATGGAACTGTGTAAACCTGCTAGCGTCTGTGCTCTTGGATGAGGAGAAGAGGTAGAACAAGGGCATGAGATTTGGTTCTAATTTTTCCTGTCATGCAGAAAACTGCAAATAATTTAATGCTCAGATGAAATTACTCAGCGTTTTGCTCAATCATTGGATTTTCCTCGTAAATTGTATATTTTGCTCTCATCATATACCCGCCAATACTTTAAATTGCATCTTCTGATGACCGCGTCACTTTCTGTGTATTCTTATTTATCTTCACTGTTTATTTACTTAGGCTTAATTCCTCCCTCCATAGCCTACTGTGAATAAAATGTTCCTCTGAAAAGGATTAATTTTGCACTTTGTTTACAGAATAGTCTTGCAATGTGGTATCTGATACTCATTAGCAGGAAAACAGAAATAAAGAGAGAAACATTAGTTCTCACCACAAATCATTCTGAATTCACTGGAATTAGGATCCGACCCAAAATGTTTAGGTTAGCTCAACAGCTCACGCTGATTTGCAGGGTCTCCATGTTTATGCCTAACAGCGCGTCCTCCTATGACTCTTTATTTTTAGCTGTTCAACAGTTCTTACTTTCTGTGAATTTTAAAGTTATTCTTAGACTAAGCAATACAGTATCTTTGCTGGGAAGAACTGTGACAAGCGTCGCTATGTGATACAGCTCGTCATTTCACGGGGCCCATCATTTCCACCTGAAGCTCCAGCAGAAAAAAAAAAATGAAAACCAATCAAAGATTAAACGGACACTTTAAACTTAGATATGGAATTCTGGGTTCCGTTTCATTCTTCTCAGTGTGTGAATCACTGTGGACACCTGGAGCTATCTGTCATCCTCCATGAAACTTAATTTCAGAAACAATATTACAATCCCCTCTTTATTGGGGAATCATACTTTTATACAAAGCTGGGAATGCAGATGGGAACAAAATGGATCAAAGAGGTCTAAGCCTGCTTGTAGAAATGGGGAAGAGTTCTGAAATTAATATTTATTGAAAACAAGCCCTGGATTTATTAGATACTGAGGGAACATTTCTTTAAGAAAAATTATGTTGTATTTGGAAAAACTGGTGTTTTCTTTCTTAACTAGTTTTAATCGGCATTATGCTCCCACTGCACCAAAAAAAAAAAAAAAAAAAGAAAGACAGCAGCAAAATATAAATAAAGTAGGAGTAAAGTATCTTAGGTGATGATAGCATAGATAAAAGGCTCTGAATCCCTTATAAATACCTTCTACGAAGTGTGGTGGTCCTTGAGAAGTCATGGCCTGTGCTGCTCCTTGGCCACCATTAGCAGCTGTTGACACTGCATGGCGAATGGATGCAGCCGTCCCTTCTCACCAGTGTAATGACTGCCAACAACATGCTCAGGAGAGCTGCTCTTAATTAAATTCCTGATTTGGATTGGATTTTAGTTTGCAGTTCACAGCTGATGGAGTTTTTGGGGGTTACGTGTAGTAGGGAATCTAGGAGTATTTCAGGCACCTCTGTAACAGAGGGCTCTGTTCAGAAATATATTGCATATACCACCTTAAAATTACATCTTTGCCTCCAATAATTACGAGAGCTATTGCAGGATCTTGCCACCATAGCAGTTCAGATCATTCTACTTTCCAGCTTAAACGTATCTGCATGGACTTATACCTGTTTGTTTTCACACCAGCATTGTCTCTGTGTGAGGGCAGTTTTCCTGTGCCCTTTTCTCAGCATATTTGAAGAGAGCCGTTCTGCCCCCATGGGCAGTGCTCCATGGTGGCCAATCAGGCTCATGGGAGCATACCCACGCCAACAGGGTGGGCTCTCTTCACTTAGCCCTGAATAAAGCAGGCTGCAAATTCCCTCTCTCTTTGTGCCTGTAGGGCTATGTCAGGGCAATGCTAAGGCTGTGCTGCTGAGTTTTGATGAAGAATTCATTAGCACTGTGCTAATTCAGTCTGTTACGGATTCTGGGAAAGTACAAGGCTAATGGAGAGTATGGGAACTCACATGGGTTTGCACCTGTTTATTAGGTGCTCAGTCTCATCTCATGAGGTGGATTTTCCTTTTCTCTGATCCTCCTAGAAGCTTCCCTCTGCTCCTATTTGCTGTAAAGCCTGTTTTCCTGCATTGTATAGGAGGAGATTCATTGGAGAACTAAGGGTTGCTCTACCCTGTCATCCTTTTCCTCATATCAGCAATCCTTGGCACAGCGTACAGTCCCTCACTCAGCACAATCATTCTCAACAGTCTGGTTGACATCTGGAAGCCACGGACAAACGCACATGCAGTTTGTCAGCAGAACACGTGGTCAATGAGTGTGGCGTGTTGGAGACACGCTGGGTGCACAAACCACACGTTATGTTATTTAATCGATGCTGTTTAATAGAGCTCAGACCTACCTGAAACCCAAAGGACAATTGAAAAACATATGGACAGTAAGTCTTGGAGCCTTTCTGCTGTCCCTGTGCAAAGCACCGTAAGGCCCACCTCTCTTGGGGAGCCCAATATTTACCAGAGTGCCTGGGGTGTTCTGTGCACTCGCTGACCATCTGTGTTGTTTGTGTTTCCCACACACTGGATTTCCTGTTCGTGTGGTGCATGGCTTGGGATTTCCCAGACATAAATAGGGGAGCCCAGGCACATGCTTGGGAGCCACGTGATAGGACTGTGGCTATGGATGTTCCCCATATGGAGCACAGCTGTGTCTGCCCTGAAAGGAGTGACCTAAATTTTACACAGTATTCCAGTGACATCATAACCAGCACATCCTTCTCTGCTAGAAATACCCCATGTGTTTTCAGATTGTACTTGTTTACCATAGCTGCATTTCTTTGGAGGCTCGTGCTAACCCTACATTTGACTGAACCATGTAGAGTTTTCTTCTCCATGTGCAGCTGACAAGTACCCAGGTTATAGATATTTTTAGCTGCCATCTTCATGACACTGAGCTAGGCAACACTGCATTTCATCCTATTTCTGCTGCTTCAGACCTTGAAGTCATTTAATTCTTCCAGTGTAACAGTCCAGTCTTGCAGTACACCTGCCGATTTCATAACCTCATTCCTACATTTTGCACCCAAGTTTTCTATGCCATCTCTGCTGACCATATTCTTTTAGTGATGTTTGACCCTTACCGTTAGCTAATAACTGGCAGATAACCTTAGCTGATGTAAACCATCACAGCTTTTGGTGTCAGAATAGTGCTGGTGTTGTTTCCAGCTAAGGTTCTTCCAGGATGTAGTTAGAGATAGACCTTTAAAATGCAGCATTTCTTTGACTATTATAAACTTCTTTTAAAAGAATTCGACAGGCATTACTTAAAAGTACCACCATGCTCATGAAATAGGTATGCTTAGGCCAAATTAACACTAATAATGCACCATAATATTAAAGGCGTTACAATATTAAAAGTGTTACGTTTCCATTATAAGGAATATTCCCCCTTGTTTAACTCTACTGTAACTGTGTTTCCTACATGCAGACGATCCCAGTCATTGTGATAACACATACCTATTCTTCTCAAGATGCCGGAGAGATATTGCAACAAGGACTTGGTTGTTGGCATGACCTCAGTCTCTTTACAACAGTGTATTCGGAGGTGGCATTTTAAGCAGTTTTGTCCTATTATTCAAGAAACTGGGCATTGTTTTGCTATCTCCTCTACATCATCAAGGATGTCTTCCCATCCTCTCTCTCTGCCAGTGCATCGCTCCAGCTTTATGGCTGTGAAGAAAACCTAAGAAATCTAAAGCAGAAGCAGTAGTGCATTTGAAAGCAGCCTAGGTAACACCTCCAAGAGGTACAAACTGGGCCACATCTTGCATATGTTCAGTACTGGTGATTTAAGTGTTGACATTGTCATGGTGACAATTAAAAAGCAAGAAGAGGAGGATCTTGGGTCTGAGTGACTTAATGTGAATATTTTGGAGCTACTAGTCACCTCCAGAGCCACTCAAGCTTAGGCTCAGCAAGCTTCATTGGTATGATCCTATTTTAGGGGGAACCAAGCTGAAAGAGCAGACATACTGAGAAAAGAGGAAGGAGTTCTGTATTGAGAAGTCCTGTTTTCAGACAGCAGTGTCCTATCTGGGCAACCGATACAGATGTTGCTTAACAAATTGGCACCACCATAACTTTGTCCATTTCGTCTTTGATAAGAGAAGATCGAATTTGAGCATGAGCTAATAAGGGGCAGTGATGTAGACATCGCCATTTAATGAACTGCTTTTGAAGAAGTTTGGACTTTGTCAGATTTCTAAGCTATAAACAACCTGAGAAGGATTTTATACAGTACTTTTCTCCTTTTGGTGTGTAAAAATGATTTTCTTTATTTAGTGCATGTTGCTTTATTTTTCCATTGGGAAAGCAAGCTGTAATCTGTTAAATATCTACATTCAAGTATCCTAAAATGACCTGATATGATGAATAGTATTACAGACTGTATTGAACAGGTGCTTCTCTTCCTAGTAGTACTGTAGAAATTGAGAAAGTTCTTACTGAAAAGTTCTGGAACTAACTTTTCTCTTATGGAGAGCTTTCTAGTACAGAATTAAGGTTGTTTAAGTGTATTTCCTTGCAATGAACATTCTAAAAATAATAAAAGATGATAAATAAGATGACATTTATAGTCAATGCAGAGCTCATTGCCATCATATTCCATGACCACAGCCCTCTCTTATACAGACATTCAATTTAACAATACATTGCCTTTGATTCACAGCTCTGAATAGCTGAAAAATCCTATTGTAATGCTTGCCCTTGGCCCCCAGAAACTTGCCATTCGCTTGAATTACATACAATGAGTAGGCACTTGAAGCAGTGTACATCTGTACATGTCAGTAATGTTTGCGTAAGGTTTAATTTAGCACCGTATATTATATTGCATCCTTCACTTTCTGGGAAAGGTGATGTGAGGAAATCGTTTTGCTAAGCGTAGACTACAAAAGCCGCTACTTGCAGTATATGGGTTGAATATCCAATTTCTTAATTCTAGATGGATTTTTGCTGTTCAAGGCTTGAACAGTGCAATGCTGGAGATCAGTCTGCACATTTGTGTCCCAAAATACATGAGAGGGACAGTATTAAAGTGTTTACTAGCAGTTTTCTGTCAGTCCAGATGCTGTGAGCTGGGGTTGGGGTAACCCCCTTGCACATAAATAACATAGAGAAGTCATCTGAACACAGTATTTTTCTCACTATATATATTTAAAGAGGGCAAATTCTTAATTTACCTCCTGCTCCGACTGAACTACATACAACTGTCCTATTGTTGTCTTTGTACAGATAATGCTACAAACATGTTAAGTGAAATGCACTATATTTGCTCTGCAGGCCTATTTGATCTCATCCAACCTGGTGTCGTACCTGAGCATCAAAATGCCAGGCAAAACTGTAAGAAATCTGAGTGCTCAGGGTATGGCTGGGGCAAATTTTCAAAGCCTCGGTGAGAGAGAATATGCTTTTCAAAAGACCAGTGGGAGTCCTGGTCCAAGGTGGTGTGGTTTAATTGTGGTGTTTTTATGAATAGTGCATCAGAAGCTGCAGAAAACAACGTGAAGCGCTTGCTCCTCTTTCCATTTGTGTTGCTGCACTTCCTTAAAGTTACTGGCATCACTTTTAACTTTTGCCACAGCATCTCAGACTTCATAATTTTTCCAAAGTAGTGTTCTTCCAGACTGCACCAGAATAAGCATGGGTAGATGTGCATCTACTTATGGACCACCGGAGACCAGTCTTCACCCAGATGTAATTGCAGAACTCATCAAAGACAGTGCCATTAATAGCCACAGATCTATAGTTGATGAGTGTCTTATGTGCTTGTCCAAAACGATCTCACTAAGACTATCAATGAACTCTACTCAATAACCACAAATTCATAACAAATTTTGACTATTATTAATATGGTACAATACAAATGATTGTGTTAGCAGTGCAGTTGTTGTTTAAAAAC
The DNA here is from genome assembly GCF_016699485.2 of Gallus gallus. Lineage (NCBI taxonomy): Eukaryota > Metazoa > Chordata > Aves > Galliformes > Phasianidae > Gallus > Gallus gallus. The sequence continues at coordinate 48,791,501 of NC_052536.1, read as the reverse complement.
AGCAGTATCACTTATGGAAGAACATTTTCTATTTTCCTAGAAAAATTTTCACACATTACTGTTCATTTAAAGCAAAACAGAAATGAATAGCCACCCAGGCTTTGTCATCTGAATGCTTAGTATGTCTGTTGTGCATCTATGTTTTTATTTTGATTTCTTCACTGTGTGTGTTTCTTGTAGAACTTTGTCCCCATTAATGTCCTTAATGCCCTGAATGCCCTGAAATGTGTTTTTATTATCTTTTTTTAAAATATAACTCCAAAAGAGAGATGAGATTTTTCTCAGCATGCCAAATCTGGGGTGGTGTACAATGTCTTCACTTTTCATATAATTAAATTGACACCATCGACAAATGCTGCCTTAAAGCCTTTATTGAAAATCATAGTTTGTAACTGCAGTATGACTTTTTTCCTGATCTGGATTTACGTATGCATAATGGACAACTAATGACTATTATGATCTCATTACAGATTGATTACTGTATGTCTCTTGTTTTGCATCCCGTGATTCGCTTGAAGAGCTTAATTAAATGAATCAGAGTGTAAGCACAAATTCACAGCAACAATTGCAATTCCCCATAGATAATTTTCTTTGGCTTCTCTTTCTGGGATTTCCAGGAAAGTTCCCAGAAGCTGTTTCACAGAAAAGAGGGATTTCTCTTTTAAAACTTTTTTTAGTGTTATACAAATTTGAGCCCAGAAGAGTTTAATTTTTTGAGGAAAAACCGTGAATGCTACATGTGTGTGTGTCTCTGTAGTAACAAAGTCATCAGAATAAATTGAACTTAAGTTGAATCTCATTTGATTTCTGTGGTTGGCTTTGGAAACATTTGGTAGTTATTTTCCATTGAAATTTTCAAATGCTTGGGGCAGCAATATGTTTAAGTGCTTCTCCTGTTATTTCTGCTCTGCAATCTCAAATTTAAACTCATTCTCCTTTTATTTCTTCTTCTATTTGCTCTGTATTATATGTACTTCCCTTTCATGCACCAAAAATTAATGCTGTGTTTGCAGTTACTGGTGGTCTTGATCTTGGTGTGCATGTATGTGTGTTGAAAGAGTACAATATAGAACCCTCTAAAGAGCATTGCTCATCGATTTTGAGAAAGAGAGAAGGGATTCTAATTTATATTCATGTTGTTGGAATAAAAAATTCTCCATTCAGGAATGTGGCTGTGTTTTTTCAAAATGACTTGTAAGGCTTAGATGATTCCATTTATGGGTGGCTAAACTGGGACATTTATAAGAAATAAGTTTTTAGAGAAGAATGTTCAACATGACAGAAATTATACTAGGGAGCCTTGGCCCCAGAGAACCTGCAGAACTCTCAAATGAGTACAATGCATTTATTGGTCTCTCTTGTTCTCTAGGTGTATGATTCTGTATTAGGTGTTAAAATAACTTGATTCCTACCTCAGTCTACAGTCTGATGACAGGCACCCAAGAGATGAGGCACACAGAATGAGTGCAAAGGGACTATTGTTTATTGTTATTATTATTTTGCTTATTAACACTGAGAATAGCTAAAGACGTGCAGAAAGATGTAAACTTCCTCTGAGCGCATACCAGACTGAGAAGTCAGCCTGAGTCCAAAGCCAGATCACTGGGTCAGCATGCCATAATTTCAGCAGGAAACGTTACCTTAAGCAAAGTAACAGCTAAAGGGACCCACACAACTTTTAATGTGCCAGTTCTGGGTTGTTTCTTTCCATCTTGGATAACTGAGAGAGTGGCTCTGAATTCTGATGGCATTTGCATACGTGGATTTGTTTTTGTGAGTATCAAAGGACGTGCTTTGGAGTCCTTGGGTCAGTGGAGATGTATCAGCCATCTCTGAGGAAGTTTGTGTCAGAGCCCAAGGCTTCTGATGGCATTTTTTGAGGTTGATAAACCTAAGAGATCCATATACAGATTTCATATAGCAAATACAGAGCAAGAAAGAGATCCTTCTTCCAGAACTTTAATCTGAACTGGGAAGAAGCTTATATGGAAACGTTCATCCAGCCCAACCGCTTGCCAAGGCAAGATTATATCCTGCAGGCTATTTTCTAGCATTTGCCAGTCTAGCTATAAAAGCACCAAGCAAATAGGATCCATTACTGGGGAGCATCTGGGAGATTGTTCCGTTGTTTAAAAGATGTCATGCCAGTACATTGTCTTCTGAAATTATGTGGGTTTTTTCCTTCTCTTATCTTAATTATCCCTTCTTATTGGTGATGTTATGAGATACCAAATGAAAACCTTGCATTCTGAAAGTCAGTATAATGTTGGCTATTGCAATTCACCTTTGTGTCTTTGAGCTGACCAGCCTGGAGTGTCACTGGTCTGATGTAAAAGAAAGGGTTGTGTGGCTGCATGAGAATAACTGTTTAATGTCACCAAGGAACCAATGAAAATGATGGTTATACAACTCCTCTTGCCCTCTTAGTGTATCTGCCGTGCTCCTTCCCAATAAGCCAGAACCTCCATGCCATCACAGTTTTCTCTGTTCTTCAGATAGTGTTCGCCAGCAGCTACAGCTATGTGAGTAAGTAGTGAGCCCTAGCAGTATGGAGTGAGTGAAAAAAAAGCTGAAGAGCCACAGGGTTGGTGCTGTGGGCTCAATATCCTCAATTATGTGCTGCTTTATGTCTTTTTCTTTTTCTTTTTTTCTTTTTTTTTTTTTTTTGAGTAGTTCCGAGTTGGCAAAAAACAAAACCAAACAAAACCCTGGATACCTCTAGTGGTTGATTCCATTTTCTCTGAAAGTCTGTGAGCCTAAGACTGCTTCATTGCATTGTGTGCACCAGAACAGAATAAGATGATCTGGAGACTTTCGTATTTTTGAAAACAAACAAACAAACAAAAAAAAAAACAGCAATTTTATAAGAATTTGGGAATAAGATAAATATAGTTGTTCCCGTGTAGAGACACAGGAAAGGATTTGGTAGTTTATGACATCCCTTCAAGGCAAGTTTCCTCCGATTCCAAAGTGCACCATCTTATCTGTTATGGAGTGATGACCTTTGTAGTAACAGCTCGAAAGAGCTTTGTTTTCTTGACGTGTGACACTGCTATCCTTCATGCAATGTTTGTGGTTCCTTTCAGCACTGCATCTCCTTACGTTTCTTCCATCTGTTGAATGTGTGTCTCATGTTCTTCTGCATATCAATTTCAGTTTTTCCAGATTGAACTTTTTGTCTGTTCTCCTGCTGTTTACTATGACTCTTATCCTCTTCTCTTAGTTTAGTTACATCAGGGAGATTCACTGATGTCAATTTACTCTCACGGATACTGGAAGTTTTTATTAGCATTGAATTAAAATGGTGTCCATAGATTTCACCAAATAATCTACATTGCAAGTAGTAATTCACTGTTAGTCAGATTTTAAGACATATAACCAGTTCTCTTCAGGTCACTTAAATTCAGCTTCAGATGAGATAAAAAAGCAAATGCTCTGTTGAACTAATGGCATGTTATTGTTTCCTGTCATAATTTCTAATTTGCAGAAAACTGCAAATTGACAAAATTGGAGCCATTCTCTTCCCCATGCTGTATATTATTGTGAATTATTAAATTTCTCAAAACAAAACTGCTACCCAAAAAATTCAGATTTTACAGCTAAAACCCAAGCAAGTCCTACTCCTAAGCCTCAGATCCCTCAAAAAATGACCTCAAGAAAGTGAGCCCATTTTTGCCAATTCAAATGGATGTTAAGCACCTTAACTCACTGAAGTTCATTTTAGACCGTTTCCATAATGTTTGGTTGAAATATGCATTTCCTGTTGTAGTTTTTGAAGACCCCAGTGCCTCAGGAGGAGGGATGTTTTCAGTGGATGGTACAGGTGCCCAGCCTCATGGCTAGTGCTTAAAGCAGTTGCTGGGAAAAGGAAGAAATGAACTCAAACTTAGCCTGCGAGAGTGCTTTAAAATCCAAGTCACTGCCATTGACTCCCACTCAAAGGGTAAAAGATTTAGACCTCTGCATCCACTTCACATGTGTGCTTTTGTGCTTCCTGATGGCATTAGAGTTAGAAAAATATATATTTTTATTTCTCAAATATTTCTATTTCACTAGGATAACTAATGTTCAGAAACATTCTTGATGTCCAAATTTATCTGAATACTCCTATTCATCTCTGATTCTGAATTTAGCAATGTTAAAAAGGAAAAATAAAGGGGAAATGATTTGGTACAAACATCAGTTTTGGAATGAAAACATTTTCAGCTATGAGGCTCCGATAGTTCTGCAGTTAGCAAATACTTCAATTGACACTGTTGTCAAACCAAGGACATAAAACTGAGAGTGTGATATGTTATCTTTTGCCAATTACGTAAGTTCATGATGCATAAGTTATTGCAAAAAATAAGGTCATGACTCCTAAACCAGCTCCTTTTGAAGTTGTAGTTCATTTTAAAACCTCCTGCATATTTGTATATTTTAGTTGGTTAACTCTTAACTGAATTTATGTAAGTGCTTATGAAAAAGAAATATTATATGATATTAAAGAAAAAAGCAGAACCTTGCACTGTCTGCAGGAATACCAACTTGCTGATTTTGATACCAGCTGCTTATAGAGAGTCTGTTATCTAAAATACAGTTTTTAATTTCTAATCCTTATGAAAAATCTGTTTGAAAATAAATGTATTTGACAACCAAAAATAAACATTTAACTTACTATGGAATGTTATTTACCAAGTAGGTAAACTGATTAGGACTCAACCTCCGCAGTTCTTACCTTCTGTATTTTCTTTTGTGGTAATCTTATTCTAATCACTGAATTTATCTGATTACCTTCACTTATCTTTCGGTATGACTATTTATGACTAAATGCGATAAGTCATCATTTGACTAACGCCAGCAAAACTGAGAAGAGTACCAGAGGAACAAATCACTCCAGTCAGAGCTGGAACAGTGAGAGTCTTCTTTACATCTGAGCCAGAGGTTTTAGAAACTTTAAGAATCTAGCAATTATGATGCTGAAGAATCTTAATGCCTTCAACCTAATGCAGTGGATTTATTGGAGGATTTTGTAACTGTAGGAACTGTTTTTCACTTCAAGAAAAAAAAAAAAAAGTTTGACTTTTACATAATATCTCTTTTCAAAACTTGATGGAAGCATGATCTGTGGAGAAGATTTGGCAAAACCTTCCCTAGAACATCTAGTATTCCTTCTTCTGCCTCATTCTGGTCAAGGATGGAAAAATGTGTGTTCTGTAGCTTACTGAATGATTTTACCACAAGTCTTTGGGCTTTTCTTTCTGAGTTTTTGGGATCCCCTTAGGAACTTCTGTTGCTCTGCAACTTACCAAGTTTATACAAATAGTTACCTACCCACTGGTCTGGAGAAAGACCAATGCAACAGTCCAATGGGCAGTCTAAGTTCAAGTCCTTGTTCCAATTAATGTTTAATTATTTATACAAAGTGAAACAGGTCCAACAGGAGAGAGTGAGGAAGCTGTTGTTCAGAATACGTGACAATTTGGCGGCCAGAATGCTTGCCTGAGATGCAGGATTCTGATATTCAGACATCTTGCAGGACAGAAGCTTGAAATCTGGATTCCTGTGTCATCAGTGTCTTGATAACGGGTGGTTATCTGGGAGGGGTGAGAGTTTTCCTGCTCTTCGATACATTTCAAGTCTCACCGTGGGTATGAGAACCTTTCCTAGGTAAGAACTTTGTGAGAACTGGTAAGTAGTTCCAGAAAGTTCTGGTCTCTACAGAATATAATTTATTAGTGAAAAAATGGAAGCTCAGATGGGGGTATGACTAGTGTTTTCACAACCATGTAGGTCCAAAGTGGTTTGGCCATTGTGATGATGCCTTAAAGTCCTGTGTTAGAAGGAGAGGTCAACAAGCAGTGCTGGGGGGCATGAGACTTGGGAAGCCTGTAGGATGCCAAAGCATATGCCTGCCCAAGTGTCAGACTTGTAAATCAGCTGTTGTTACAAAACTTTAACAATGGAGAAATGATCACATGCAAATATTGGTTTGGGCATTAGGATTCTGAGTCTTGTTGTTTTTAAACACTTCAGCTGACATTGATATGAAACCAGGGACTTAAAACCAGGAGCCTGAAATGTCATCTCTTGCCAGTTGCCTCCAATCTACCACGTCTGATGAGGAGAAAAAGAGAGGAAGTGGATGGAGAAAAGGGACAGGTCATTTGGATTATGAGAATTAATGTTCCTTAGAAAATAAAAGTTTTGAAACTTTCCTGGAAATGAGATTTTATGATCTGCTACAATGGCCCACAGGGGGGATGCTGCAACCTACAGATACTGACCACTGTGGTATGACCAGACAATTAATTTTCATGAGTAATTTCCAGACCACGTAGTCACGCATACAGTGAAACAGTGTGACATAGAAGAAAGTCTCAGTTAGAGCCCAAATATTGTACAGATTTATTAATATTTGGAAAAGAAAAAAAAAGATCCTAACATCAGCAGAAAGCAAATTGAGCAACAGAGTGGGGAAGAAGGACTTGACAACAAAGCATGCTCTAAAAGGATGTGATCCAGAGCACGTTCAACTCAATGGAAAGTTTTCCATTGATTTCATAAGATCTTGGATAGATCTCGAGGGATCAGAGATACTTTGTTATATACCTTTCCCATTCCTTTCTCCATCTGGATGAAAAATGCAGTATTTTCCACAACTAGTATCTTATTGTGACCTGAAATCACAATCAAAATGCTCACTCTTGGGATATTAGAATCAAGAAACCCTACTTAAGCAGGTCCAGAAGTGGCTTGACTTTTCCAAGGGCTGAGCAACTGGCAATTTCTCTCTAACTGTATTCTTATCATTTTATTCAAATATTCTTATCTTGTACCTAACTTTAAAACCCATTCTGCTTTCTCCCTTGAAATGCTGAGAATAATGGAACACTTGGATTTATAATCTTATTTCTCTTAAATCCTTCTCCATAAACACTTTTCTTGTAAAGGTAATGAGCCGTCTAGTCATCTTCTATTTGTGTCTAGTGTAAGTAGTTATAGCGGTTACTTTTGAACAGCCATTAAATACTTCGGTAGTTCTTAAACCATGCCAAGGCATTGTTGGAATAAAAGAACAATGAACAGAGATGACTGAAAACTATGTTGTAAAACTGGATTTGATCATGTATCATTTAGAAGAAAAAAAATCTGTCAAGGTCCCTGTTAACAGCTGTTTGAGCAAGTGATACGCTTTTTACTAAGTGAGGCTACATGGATCATGAATCACGGTCCCAATTGATGTATCCCCAACATCAGCTTGGTTATCTACTTTCAAAATCGTTCCTTCTATGAAAGAAAAGATTTGCTATCTAATGTAAGTAGTGTTTGACAAAATCATCCTGCGGTGATATCAACTCTTATTTCATCCTACACACCGGAAAACATAAATCTTAACACTAGACATTGAGCAAGGCTAGCTGTGGTGAAGTAGAACTACTGGGGTTTCTTTTTACTATTGAACTCAGTTGAAAACTGAACTGAAGCCAAACATGGTTTAAGTACTCTGTTGATTATTTTCTTTAACATGGTGTGAAAGACCAAGAGTGCTTTATTGCAATGGGTGGTTAAGTTACCAGAAAGACATGCTGAGATGAGCAGTTGGTGACAACACACAGAAACGGAACTCCTTGCTACTCCCCATCACTTTGGAGATACAATAAATTTCCTTACAGAGAAAACCAGAATATTTTCCGTAGAGAATGCTTGACACAGAATCCTGCTGCTTGGTGGACTGCAGCTTTGTCACTGATCAGGGGGTCAGTAATGAACACTTCCAGGACCTTCAGCACAAGCCCTTCAGCTCCCCCAGGATGTACGTTTTTGAGTGTCTGCTCCTCATCTTCCTCCCCAGCAAAAAGGAACAGCATACCAGCTGCATCAGAAAGTCCAAATTCCAGTGTATGAGGATATACCCATCCCCTTCACTAGGACTGAGGGTGCTGGCTTTGGCAGTTCACTCTGTGTTGCTTCCTTTGGAATCCTGCAGGGTAGCATCAGTAGGGACAGTTGTCCTTTATCAGGACTAAAAATCATAGAATCAGCAAGGTTGGAAAAGACCTCCAAGATCATCTAGTCCAATCATCTACCTACCACCAGTATTTCCCCACTAAACTATGTCCTTTAGTGCAACATCTAAACGTTTCTTGAATACCTCCATGGATGGTGACTTTGCCACCTCCCTGGGCAGCCTGTTCCAGTGCCTGACTCTTTTGGAGAAGTTTTTCCTATGTCCAACCTGAGTGTCCCCTAACGCAACATGAGTCCATTGCCTCTAATCCTATCACTAGTTATGAGGAAAAGGCCAAGACCCACCTGGCCACAGCCTCCTTTCAGGTAGTTGCAGAGAGCAATAACGTCTCTCCTGAGCCTACTCTTCTCCAGACTAAACAATCCCAGTTCCCTTAGCCACTTCTTTTAAGACCCTCATCAGCTTTGTTGCCCTTCTCTGGGCACACTTCAGGGCCTTGATGTCACGAGGGGGTCCAAAACTGAACACAGTACTCAAGGTATGGCCTCACCAGTGCTGAGTACAGAGGGAAAAATGGACAGAGCAATAAAAGGCATTTGTGTCTCCTTCTGTACCCAAGGAAGTACACAACTGCATCACCATCTTAAGCCTTACACCGGAGCAAGAAAAAAATGCGGTAAAATTGGAACAAAAGAATGGAAATGAATTAAAAAAGCAGCTCTCTGCTATTCACAGAATGGCTGAAGTTGGAAGGGCCCTCAGGTCCATCTGGTCTAATCAGGCAGGGCCACCTGGAGCAAATTACCCAGGACCATTACATTGCTGTGTATTTTGTTGCTGTGTTTTACAGCACACTGGACATTGAACGTCAATTCCAGTTTAAAGCCTGTCAAGCACAGATAGTGTGTTTGGAGTTTTCAATCTGACTTCTGACCCAGACCTCACTGAGGACAATGGGAGTCCTTCTGGGCTTGATAAGCTGCATTAAAGGCTCTTTCCTCAAGGACAGGTCAACATATAGTCATTACCAGGTTGTAAAAGAGAATTGAACTTACCTAAGGACTTGTTTACTCAGATTCATTCTTCACTATCAGCTTGAACATATCTGTGAAGATCCAGTGGGGAACCTGCAGTTTTCCCTATTTGGTTTGATCTCAGGATTTATTTTAGTGAATAAAAAGGTGTGACAGAGCTATACTTGCAAATCCCATTACCTTCACTCTGTCTGTATCACAAATACTTAGTTTGTTTACCAGGAAGACATAATATTATGGTGTGAGTAATGAAGGTGGGGATAGGCTTTATTTGTAGAAGGTATCTTAAAATTTTGGTATTGTTGTTACAAATAATCTCAACATGGAAAATCCTGATTCAGAAATGGGGATACAGAAATGAGAATCAGTCTTCTGGGCAGAATCAACAACTTAATCTGTACTGTGTAACAGCAAGCAGAGGAGCATCCTGAGCTTGGTTATATATGGAAGTGGAGACAATGGTGAAGATTATACTGTGTTTTTCTGTTGACTTGCTCCAAAGCCTGAAAAAAAAGAGACTTCTTTTCTGTGCCTGTCCACTTAAGAAGAGGAACATCAATCTTGCTTTCAGACGCGAGTCTCAGGATGTACCCAGACACATGCTACACTTGGCTACACAACTGTTCATTTCTCCTTTGTCCACTTTCAGCAAAAGGTTCATCAAAACTGTGGAGAAGTTTGATACTCCTGGTGATGAGTTCAGTGCTCCTTTTGGAGCCAAATCATGTGAATTGGAAACTGAAAGGGGACAGAGGGCATGGGACAGAATGGGCACTATTTTTAGCACAGGGGCATTCTTCATATCCCTGGCATCACTGGCAACCTGTGCGGAGGGGTCTCTGTCTGGGACACAATTCATGGAATAATGTGTGGAAGAGACCATCAGGCTCCCCTGCAGTCATATTGCTGACACCTGTTTCCATGTTCATTTTATTGTATTTGTGCACTAATGTTTCAGAGTTGTTATTTTTCCCCTTTGTCTTCTAGGGGTTGACTGAGAGAAGCGGTGACCTCCCCTGTGTGTTTTGCCTCTGTGCTCGTTTCTTTTGACCATCTGACTGGCCTCATTGTCTTTCTGTTCTTCAGAGCACTGCTGATGATATACTGCACTTTGTGGGAATCCAGCCTACAGGGACAGCTTTACAAGCCATCACAGGCTTCAGGCATCTATTTTTATCGAACTGAACAATTGTTGCTCAGAAAAAGGAGACCCCTACTTCCCGGGCCACGTGTGGCTGACCTCGGTTAGTCCGAACTCCTTTGACCTCAGTGCAGCTTAAGTGATGTGACAGCCCCTTTAATTCCCGTCTTTGAGAGGCTCATGTGATAATCATGCACTTGCTCTGTCAGAGAAGCCAGCAAAGACGATTCTGTCTGTACTTGCTGCCTGCAGCAAACCTTTTCTTGCCTTCTCTCGTCCACCAGATTCCTTTCATTTTGTTGGTTCTATTCAGGAACAAAGAGGACTTTGTTGAATTGCCTTTGTGGTTTATTTTCCTGAGCCTTGAAAGATAGCAGACTGTTGCCACAGTTTTATCCAACCCTTTATCACATGCACAATACTCTGAGTGCTTGAAGGAGGCTAGTGTGTGTCCGCCTAACTCTGCTTTTCTTTTCAGGTTGGAATCCAGGACTGACTTCAGGATGCCAAGTTAGAAATAATTCCTGGAGTGAAAACTCAGGGAGGAGTCGGTCCACACAGCTGCCATAAAGGCTCCAGTCAGAGGAGCTGCACTCAATAGATTTTGTATTATTTTTCATGTTCTGTGACCTCTCGACGTCCCAGCATCTACATGGATATGTTCATTTACAGATGTATAGCACATTCTTATTAAAAAATTATGGGTACATGTTCGAAAAGATGCACTAACTGTACACTCCAGCTGTTAACACTGTAAAAGTGTTAGGACATAATAAACTGCTACAATCTTCTCTTTGCAGATGCAGAAAGACAGTGGCAAAGCAGTTAGACGAAGGGCTCTAGTTTATAGGCTTTACCATAAAAGACTTTTCCAAACCTCAGCACAAGTCAGTAGTATGGAGGAGGCTAAAAAGAGCAGCTGAGTCAAATCAGAGCTGCGGATGCTCCATTCCTGGAAGCATTCAGGGCTGGGCTGGCTGGGGCCCTGAGCAGCCTGATCTGATGGGGGGCAACCAGCTCATGGTAGGGGGTTGGAGCTGGATGATCTTTAAGATCCTTCCAACTTAAGCCATTCTATGATTCTATGAAGTACTTTGCCCCAACAGCTACCTTCATGACATGCCACTCTACCTGTTTCCAGTACAAAGCTCCTAACACATTTCCCTTATTTAATGCATCAGAACACCATTTTGAATGAGGGAAAATGTGCCGTTACTCAAGGCTGCACTTGAGTGATAGCTTTATCTATGTTGTCTCTGTCGCCACAAGGGCAGAACGTGGTCCTGTGAAGTCTCTGTACAAGGTAATAACAGAGTTGCTTCATCAGAGCTCTTCCCATGAGGGACGAGGTCTAAGATCTTTGTTTTTAGTGGAACAGAACAACATCTCCGAAGGCGTACTAGGCGTCATAATACAGAGCTTCTGAGCTCTGAACGCAGAAGGTCAGGCAATGTTTAATCCTGGGGGTGACCTCGAGGACCTCAAGGGAATTTCATCAAGGATATAGTTAGTTTGTATGTTGCAATGCTCTGTAAGAAATGAGCCTGGCATTTCAGAGATAAAATTTGAAGGCAGCACCATTCCAGTCACCCAACATGTTTTGTAAATGGGATCTCTGTGACTCTTCAGTGCTAAAACTGTCTGATGTTCAAAATTGAAACTTTCAGCCCTTATTCAGGCAAAGCTCACACAAAAACCAAGTAGGAATACTGCCTAGAGCAGAGTGAAATAAAAGCTGGAGGATCTGGTGCTATGTTATTTGGCTCATGCTGAAAAATTTCAGTAAATTTGTCACTAGCAGGCAAAGTGAGCAGTTTTGACAGCTATTGTTACATTAAATTAAAATGACAAACAAAGGCATTGATTTTTTAAAACCTTTAAAAGTGTGATAAGCACATTCCCAATGAGAAATATGTTTCTTTCTATTTGGCAGAACATTCACAGTTTTTCTTGTGCATACTCTAGGTACGCACAAAAAAAAATAAAAGACCTGGTTATTTGAGGCAAAATTCCTGAAATATTGTTCTCTAAATCTCTAAGCTTCCCCTTATTACTTTTTATTCCCAGAAGTATTTGATTATTTTATTGCCCACAAAAACTGTAACAGTAATAAAAAAATAAAATTGTCAGTGAAAACACAGAATACTTGGTGTCTTTTATGAATTCAAGTATGAATTCAAATTCAAGTGTTCTTTTCAACATTAAAAATCTTGTCCAATAGGCAAATGGTGCTTATAGTATGGGGTTTTGGATTGCTTTTATATCCCTTATGCTATTATAATCCTTGAGTTGTTCAACTCCGATTTTACCCACCTTGGTTCCTTTTGAAGCCTACAGTAACTTGGACAATTGTAGAAAATTGTACATTCACAGCCACAAAAGAGTTGCAGCAGGCTCTTTGGAGAACAATATGTTTGGAAAGAAGTGAGGATGTTATGGATGCTGCCATAAATAGCAACGATAACAAGATAATATTGCTTATCCACAAGTAACACTTGCAAGTGAATGCATTTTGACACAGCTGTTAGGAATTCAATCACTTCTAACAAGATGTTTAGCCCAGGATGTTGGCATTTCACATGAGTGTTAATTTCCCTGAATGCTATTGAGCGGCTTCTGTCTGCTGTATTTCTCTACTTGCATCTATCTCTATCTAGTCTAATAGCTCTTTTAAATGTGAAGAATTGCACTGAGTCTGTGCAGGTTTATTCTTTTATGCCAGTTTCCACAGACAAACTCATATATTTTATCGATTGCTTTACTTTTTATGTGGCATTAAAATGGAGCCAGGATATTATTGCTACTCATGTAAGTGTACTTGTGCATCTACCCCGCCACTAGATGGGCACAGAAACATGGATGGTCCTTACAATTAGCTGATGTAGTCACCAAGCCACTCGCAATGATATTTGAAAAGTTGTGGCAATCGGGTAGTCTCTGGTGACTGGAAAAAGGGTAACATCAATTCCATTTTTAAAAAGGGTAAAAGGATGACCCTGGGAACCACCAACCTGTCAGTCTTACCTCTGTGCCAGCGAATATCATGGAACAGATCCTACTGGAAGCTACGCTAAGGCACTTGGAAGGCAGGGAGGTGATATGGATATGGGAGAACCAACATGGCTTCACCGGGGACAAATCCTGCTTGACCAAACTAGTGGCCTTCTACAATGGTGTCACTGCATCAATGAACAAGGGAAGATCCACTGATGTCATCTATCTTGACTTCAGTAAGGCCTTTGACATGGTACCCCACAACATCCTTCTCTCCAAATTGGAGAGATATGGATTTCATGGATGAACTGTTTGATGGATGAAGAGCTGGCTGCAGGGTTGAGCCCAGAGAGTGGTGGTCAATGGCTCGATGTCTGGATGGAGATAAGTGACAAGTGGTGTCTCCCAGGGGTCAGTGCTAGGGCTGATGCTCTTTAGTATCTTCATCAGTAATATTGACAGTGGGGTCGAGTCCCCTCTCAGCAAGTTTGCTCAGGACAACAAGCCGTGGGGTACAGTCGACACACTAGAAGGATGGGATGCCATCCAATGGGACACAGGCAGGCTGAGCAGTGGGCCCAGGTGAACCTCGTGAGGTTCAACAAATCAAAATGCAAGATCTTGCAGCTGGGTTGACCTTCACTACCAATACAAGCTGAGGGATGAAAAGATGGAGCACAGTCCTGCGAAAAAAGAACTGGGTGTACTGGTGGATGGGAAGCTGGACATGAGCCAGCAATGTGCACTCACAGCCCAAAAAGCCAACCGTATCCTGGGCTGCATCAAACGAAGCACGGCCAGCAGGGCAAGGGATCTGATCCTGCCCCTCTACTCTGCGCTCGTGAGTACTGCATCCAGATGTGGAGTACTCAGTACAGCAGGGACATAGACCTACTGGATCATGTCCAGAGGAGGGCCACAAAAATGACTCAAGGGACAGAACACCTCTCCTACGAGGATAGGCTGAAGGAGCTGGGGCTGTTTGGCCTGGAGAAGAGAAGGGTCCAAAAGACCTGATAGCTGCCTTTCAGTATCTAAATGGGAGTTACAGGAAAGAAGGGGACAGACTCTTTAGCAGGGTCTGTGGTGACAGAACAAGGGGAAATGGTTTCAGGCTCAAAGAGGATAGATTTAGGTTAGATATAAAGAAAAAAATAATTAACAGTGAAGGTGTTGAGGCACTGGAAAAGGTTGCCCAGTGATGTGGTTGATGATGTCCCATCTCTCGAGACTTTCAAGGCGAGGCTGGATAAAGCCCTGGGCAACCTGATCTAGGTGGTGTCCCTGTTCAGTGCAGGGGAGTTGCACTAGATGGCCATCAGAGGTCTCTTCCAACTCTAATGATTCTGTGATTCTATGATTCTACATGCATATCCCCATAAGCCTCACATGTTCTTTTCACATTGCAAAACCTGCTTGTTTCTAATTTTCCAAGGAACTTTCAGGAGACTTAGCTCAGACTTTTCACTTGCTTCTCATTTACTTTTCACTTGCCTATATCATTCTGTGCCCCCTGCATGCCTGCCTCAAACACTGTTGCAGCCTGCTGAGATCAAGACTGTGAGCTGCCGAGGGTAGAGATGCTTCTGCTTCTCACAGCATTGCCTGCTCTCTCTAAGTGCATTGGCCTGGGAACTCACTGTATATGTGTTATTCTGCTGGGGTGCAGGACCAGATGAGACAGCTGCCATGAAAGCCACAGAAGGAGAATATATATGGAAATGAAGCAAGATAGGACAAACATATGTCCTTTTGTCTAGGTGGGTGCTCAAAAAGCAGCTGCTACTGGGGAAGCCTCAGGTCCTGCAAACTGTGCTGAGAAGTACAGTTAAAGGAATTTTTCATGTGCTGTCACATCCTCAAGGCTTGTTTTTCAGAACACAGAAATGTTTTTTATTCTCTCAGAAGCCATCTTCTACACATTTGCAACTTCTAAGTCAGCCTTTCTTGGGTTCAGCAGAATTAGGGGTTCTAATTCATATTCTATATGTTAGTTTGCCAAGCACTCGCTTAAGTAACTCAGTTTAATAGACACGTAATTATTGTCTATACCTCTTAATACATATTCATATATTTGAAAAAAAAAATATTTTTAAACATTTATTTTGGTGTTCATTGTCTTGCCTCTTTTTAATCCTCTCAACCACTCCTCTTCAGGAAGATTGTGTAATTAGCTTAGTTTCATAGATGAGGCAGTGGAAAAAAGGTGAATCTATGCTACTTGCTCCTTTACTTCCTTCTACCAGGTTGCTTTTAGACTCCCATTTGAATCGACAGATTTGCTTAAAAACAATCCCAAGAGGACAGTTTGCTCCTGAGACCTCTCCAGTGAGGCACTGAAATGCCACATTTGACTCCTTGTGCCCACCATGGTCCTCCCTGAGACTATTTCCAGAGGCCACCACCTCTCCAAGTGATGTTTGATGGATCTACCTCATATCATCCTATGAACTCCAGCTCATGAAGCAACAGGGGAGGTGGAAATCAGCTCTTGGAACAAACAGCGATGGAGGTTATTGCGGGGAGGTGAGCCTATGTTAGCAATTGTGGCTTCCCCATCTGGTGAGGCTGCTTCTTCCCTTGCAGGACAGGCCCTAGCAATGCTCAGTACAAACCCCACAACACGGCTGAAACAGAAGCACAGATAAAAAGCCAGAGCTGTTCTTATCAAGGTGTTGCCTGGTGTAAGTGAGACACCTGGGGCCAATGAAGAGGCTGGAAGATGCTGATTGAACCAGCTGAGGTTCTAGCCAGGCAGGCTGACTCTGCAGGTTGCAACAGGACATGGCTGTGGATAAGCTGGTGAGTAAGTCTTTTTATGTTATTTCTTTTTTCCTGTGCTTACTACCACTGAGGCTTTTCTATGTAAGCAAGTGTTTTGATGGTATAATTGGTGCGCAATACTGCTGCAGTGTTAGGATATCCGTGGCCTATTGTAGATCAGGCAGACCTCTGTAGGGTGGTAGAGGAGTAGATTTCTGCATAGCAATAGTAATGGTTAAGAAAAGAGGGTGATGATGTGGGAGCATGATTCAAAGAAACAGACAAGTGTGTCAGAGGAAGAAAGTGGGGGAGCAATGCATGATGATTCCTGGAGATTTGGGGACTTAAGAGCACACTCGGTGGTCTTAGAGTTATCTTTGAGATCCAGAGAGAGGCTGAGGCTCCATGTGGCTGATATGGAGCTGGGAAGAAACCTGTGTACATGATTGTGTGATTGATGGATGTGCTGGGGAGGGATGCTGCCTGTGAAGGGTGTGTGAGGAGAAGGGAGAAGACAGTTATTACTTTTTGGCAACCTGGTTTATGGGTTGCTTATTGATGGCCTGGCACATGTAATACAAGAGGCAAAAAACATGACTTGTCTGGTTTGACTCTCCTGGTTGTCAGCTAGCTGAATACGTGCTCTGCTGGAAGCAAAAATGCCATCAGACCCGTGCTTGTCTTGATATGGCACCCGACTCACTGTAGGAGGTAGTAAGTGGAGTTTGTCTAGGTGTGCAAAAGTGTGTGGCTGTCAGTATCTGATGTAGGAGAAGAGCCTCAGCTCCCATGGCAAAGAGAAGAGTTTCACATAACTGCCCTTTTGCTGGTGATTGGCATAGTTTTTTTTTTTTTTTTCTGAGTCTCTCCTTAGAGCTTAGAAAAGGGAAGAGCGACAGACTTTTTGATTGAGGTGTTTGTGGAGGATACAAATGCCTTTCATTAGTTTGCCTGCATATCTGGAGAACGTACATGTGACATACATCTATATGTGCCGACTGATGTTTTCAGTGAAGATATTTAATGAGCAGACAAAGTGACCAATCTCACAGACCTTTATCACAATCATGCCTATGGTGGTAATGTCCAACCCTGAACTGGTTGCCAGCAGCTGGTAAGAAATCGGAGTGGTAAAAGTCTCCAGGATGACAGCAGTTATCTCCTCTGTTGTTACTGGTTTGTTGAAGGGAAAGGGAAACTGATGATGTTTGGTGCAGGAAGCCTGCTGCATCCAGAAGTGTTGTCTTTGTTGGTGATCTAGATGATCTTTAAGGTCTCTTTCAACTTAAACAATTTCATGAAGTTATCCTAGGTGCACAGCACAAACTATGAGGGCTGTTCAAAAGTAATGCCTCCTATTGTATTATGCTGGTATGTGACATCAGAGGCAGATGTTGGTGGTATGGCAGTAGAGGTTGAACCTTCCCAACGATATTCTGTTATGTTTTGTGGCCATGCGACAGATGGCAGCAGAGTGGCAGTCTGATGACAAAATGGTGTCTGACGTGGAAGTGCATATGAAACAAAGGTGTGACACTTCTCTATGGAGAAAACATTGCACCTATTGGTATTTACTGATGCTTACTGGATGTTTATTGAGATCAAAGAGTGGATATGAACACGTTGAGGTGGTGGATGGTTTGTTTTAGCAGTACCAACAGTGGTTCACCACCACTGGTGCAGATTTTTGTGTGGCATGTAGGCTCTTGTTCATCACTGACAAAATTTCATAGCCATTGGTGACTCTGCAAATAGTGTTTTATAGGTGAGAATTTGCTCTATCAAACAGTGTTATTGTGATCTTTATATCTGTAGTATTTTCTACATAAATAAATATAAGGCATAGTTTTTGGAGTGATCTGTGATCTCTAGATCCAACATCTCCTCGGCATCATGAAGATACTGGCATGAAGAACAAATGGCCCTGTCTCATGCCAGTGTCATCAACCTTGGACAGCTATCGTTTGTTGACATGAGTGAAATAGTACCCAAGGCTATAAGTATGAATATGAGTAACTGGTTCAGCAGTGGTGAAAGCAGTGGAAGCAGTGATCAGAATGCTGTTGTTTGTCTACTGGACAACAGCTGCCAGAAAGCTAAGCATGACCTGCTTGTAGTGTGTTTTTTAGTGCTGTGAGGAAAACAAGAGTTGAGCACAGCGTGTGGGTCAAACTGGAGCTGTGTGTGAGTAGGTTCAGAAGCCCATGTCTGTGGGTTGGATCTCACTCCACTTGTTGTTTGGTGCAAGCAGTCCTGCACAGTGAGACATGAAGCCTGCACATTACATTCTGAATACTGTCACAATGCAGTATTCAGTTCTGAATACTGTCACAGTGCAGAAGGAGACGATGAGAGCAGAATCATTCTCCTGATGTCTCAACAGGGAATAAATTTGGACCTCCTAAGTCCAAATGTCTCTGTTAGAACTTATGGCACCTCCAGCACTTGGATTTGTTTCTCATGTAATAACTTTCCTTTGGGAACCCCTCTTTCTCTGTATCAGAAACATGAAGCACAAGCTGTAATGGGCTCTGTTAAATTATTCAAGAGATGTTGTGCTGGAGAGGATCTCTGGAATTCATCCCCTCACTCTAAAGCAAGATCACACTTTGCTGGAGTGTCCCTGGGAGAAATTCCTGCAACTCCTCATAGACACCTCCAGTGATGCAGCATCAGCTACAAACAGGCTGCAATGCTTCACTCCTCTTATGCTTAATTTTCTTTTTCTGCTCATATTTGACCTCAATGCATCCTTGATGCTAATCAAGCTTACAGTTTCTTGTCTAACTCTTGCTGCATATGACAAAGCTTTCTTTTGGTAGCAGCCTTCCTTCATAGTGGACAAGTGTTTGGAGGCCTTTTTCTCTATCATGACTCTTTCCCAAAGCACGTAATCTTCCAGCTGTGCTCCTCTGACCTCTCTTCAGCACTGCACTGCTCTTACAGCATGAGTTTTGTGTCCCTGGTGACCTTGCTGGCAATTTAGGTCTCACGTTCAGTGTGTAATGTAAACCCCTAGGAGTGAGGCATCTTGTTCCAAAGACCAGGACCCAGGACTCTGGCTGAATTCTAGCATGCACTTCTAATGGCTAATAACTCTATGAGGGTTTGGTGACCTCTCTATTAGTCTTGGGGAGGAGAGCACTGGCCAAGGCCTGGGGAGTTCTTCTGTGGCATGTTGGCCCTCCCTGCTCCATCTGCTTTCTATTGCGCTTGAAAAGGAAATGAACTGAGCTAAATGATTTCAAAGTGACATTCCCCACACTGCACTCTAATTCCAAAATTGCCAGCTCCATGCAGCTCCCAGTACGCAGAAGTTTAAAATAATTGCCTTTGAGAAGTGCCAAGGCTTCCAAAGGGCCATACACCACCTCTGCTAGAGCAATAAAATGGTGGCAGAATAATTTCCATATGCAGTGGATGGGCGTTTGGTTATTTGGGGGTCGAGCGTAGTTTTTGCTTTTGCCAGGAATTTCTCTAAGCCAGAAGACAAAATACTTTTTTCCTTTCTGAACTCCTTTTAAATGCTGTGTTGACTGATATATCAGCTGTGGTTTGGTCTCCACTTGACTGCTCAAGCTTGCCGATGCAAATTTTGCAAACATGAATTTTTGAACAGGCAAAAGAGATTTTTTTTTTAATTTTTAGTTTTTTTTTTTTAATATAGGCCACTCTGTATAGATAGAAAGGTAAAAACAAGTTTTTACTCTCAGCCCTTTGATCTGATTCATTTTCCATGTGC
This sequence comes from Gallus gallus, assembly GCF_016699485.2. Taxonomy (NCBI): domain Eukaryota; kingdom Metazoa; phylum Chordata; class Aves; order Galliformes; family Phasianidae; genus Gallus; species Gallus gallus. The sequence continues at coordinate 48,771,876 of NC_052536.1, read as the reverse complement.
AGTTCTGTAAATATCTATGTAGCAGTGGTGACAGTTGTTTTGTTTAGTCTGACATCCATTAAATACAACTTCAGTGTGATGTAACATCTGGGACAAGAAAGATGATAGCCAGCCACAACAGCGGGCAACAACCAAAGATTTGTTAGCTGCTGGTGGTTTGCACATTACAGCTCAAGAACTGCTGGCTTAGAGAATTCAGAATGTAAACCTGCAAGATTAATTGTGTTTTCTACCAAATTATTAGCTGATTTATGTTGTGTTCATTCTCTAATGCTATCTCCATTTGCTCCATGCACACCTCATTTTTTTTTTTCCCTCTCCCCTTATACTTTTTTTTTTTTTTTGATCAGATGATTTTATTTTTTTAAACCTACCTCTGAAATGGGTCTGCATAATGTATGTACCAGGTTGGGTTGTCATTGCTGTATTGTACTGAGTCCACTTCTGGAACTCATTAGGTTTCTGTGAAGACTGTTGTGTGTATTCTGTTAAGTTCATATTTTATATGTATATCTTGTCATACCTTTAAACAACATTTCTTTTGTTTTCAACAGAGTAAATTCTGCTTTCTTTTTAAACCAGAAAGTAACTGGCGTAAAAATAGCAAACAATCTCTTCAGCAACAGGCATTCTGAATTTAGGTTCTCATTTGCGCGGGGCTAGGAAGATACGATGATTCCAGTCAGCTGAGCATCAACAAGATCAAACGATTTTATTGAAGTGTAACGATCACTTTGATGTGAAAGTTGTACTGAAAATGGAATGAAAATTAGTGTCATCTTTGACAGTTGTGATTCCTCCCAATTCCAGATGCAGTGTTGATACTACGGGAAAATAACCTGACCCTGCTGAGTCCAGACATTGTGGTTAAGTTATGGGTGAGATTAGGTCAGACTTTCCCTTTCTTCAGTAAATATCATTGCCTTGAGTTTTGGCTCCATTCAGCTGGTTTGTGAAGTTGGAATTTTTTTTCTTTTGGTCCTGATTAAAAGTTATTTTGTTCGTTCTGGATTTTTCGGCGTTCTCAATAATTCCTGAAATGGATGCTATTTCCTATGCTAGGCAGGAGAAATAATATTACATTTGAGACACTAGACTGAGATTTGTAAAGCTTTGGTAGAATTGTGTGGAAAAAGCTGGCCATATTTTGTGGGAGATTTCAAAGACATTAAATTTTGGTGTTTTTTTTTTTTGTTGTTGTTGTTACATTATTGTGCTTGACTTTACAGCAATTGCTGTGTGGGCTGTAGGAGGCTGTAGGATGGGGACAGCTCAGAAAGCTGTCTGCTGGGAACGGAGCAGCAATGAACAGTGCTGGTCATTCCATGGGAATCTTGACTGACCCTTCCTTTGCACTCAGATGGTGACTGATATAGATTAGTCAGGACCAGATCACTTCAAAACCACTTTCTTCAAGATGCTTGGCTACTTTTTACAACTTGGTTCTGAAATTATCTTGAAAATTATTGGTTTGTTGTTTTCTGCATTCTTGCTTGGACTGGTATGTTAGCTTCTCTGGAAAATGCAGTATTTGTTCTTTCACTACTGGGTTTTCATTTTTTAAATTCCTTAGAAAAAATTCTCAAACTTCATTTCCCTAAATCTTTCCTTCTCTTTTCTGGTCTAATACTTAAGGCATTAGCATATTTCAAATGATCTGATTGTGCTCTCAACTTTTTTAAAAAAACAAAACAATAAGATCCATGCATTAATCCCCGAGTGGGGCCCTAAATAAGTGCCCACAGACCTAGCCCTCAGAAGGCTCTATGAACACCAGCTGTAGTCACATTCAGAGAGGTTAAACCAGCTGGTGATTTGGGTGGCATTGGTTCTCTGGTGATGCAGATGGCTGCTTGCCTTAACCAGAGCTACAGCAATCCCTGAGTATAGTGTGGAAACAACTCCACAGGGGAACATCCATGATTTTTCTTTTCTTTCTTTTTTTTTTTTTATCAACAAAGCTACTGCTTCCAACAATGGCTGGTGCCAGATGGCCCAGAAAAATTAAGTGGGTAGTTAAAGATTAGCTCGTGGCCTGAAGGCTATAGCCTTCTGAAAGAATCTTGTTTAAAAAACAAACAGGAAAAAAAAAACAACAAGCAGGAGGAGGTTTTTGAATTGTCTTTAGTAAAAGGAGCAGCTGATAGTGGAATGGCATCCTTCTTTGGCAACGCTTCATATCACTCACAATGAATACATCTAAATTCTTGTTTCCCGGATCCCAAAGGGGAGTCAAGCATCCAGAGTGAGTTTCTCTGCTCGCAGGTCCAAGCCCTCTGCATTCAGCACACTGCACAGACAGTTTGTCTCTGCTTTCTTTGGGGCTTCGTTGCCAGAGCTGCCTCTGCCAGCCAGTATTTACCACTACTTCTCTGCGTGCACAGAACACTGCAGAGCAGACTGTTGCCTTCTGCCTGGGTCTACCAGGTACGTGAAGAGCCCAGCAGACAGCTTGGACCCTGCCCCTGAGCTGGGTCTACTATCCTATTTGCAATTTGGGTCAGGTTTCCAGCTTTTGCTAAATAAGAGACCATAGCTGCTCCTGTGTTTAGCCTGATCAGCCATCAGCCACACTCCCCATGGCCCCGGTGAGGCTGTGACTGCCTGGCCTTCAGTGCTGGAGCATTGGGGATGAGCCGTGAAACTTTCCTCCTAATTCCTAAGTTGCTTTGTGCCCTGAAACTTGAAAGTGTAGCACTTTCCAAAGTACTTGGCTTTACAAAGTACTTGTAATTCTGAGTATTTTTATTACCCATGTGAAGGCTTACAGCAGCGTAACTTCATGGACTTCTAGCAGAATTATTCTTGATTTCTATCCATGTGAGATGAGGATCGTATTCCAGGACTTTTCAACCTGGGACCATTATATTTTCAATTGAAAGCATCAGCGTTTAGTCTATATACATTTCCAAACCTAAATTATTCTGAACTTTGAGTTCCACCAATTTATTTCATTGATATTTTGATTTCTTGGCTTGTTTTAGGACGGAAATTAAAGTTGAAATATATAAGAATTCCCTCCAGATTGGAAATTCTGCTTTTAAAGCAGATCTTATGCAGCATGGGATTCTTCTGTTGCCTAATTTAACATGTATGTGTACATATATATGTATATATATATATATGTACACATACACCTCTCTGATGAGCACCTTGGGACCCTGACTGAAAGTTCATTACAATTGAGTGTTCCTTGTAACAGCATTTGGCAATTTACCAATAAATGGAGAAATATCCAGTTTTAATCCAGCAGGAACTGTGTAGTAACTTCAAGGGGAAACTTCATATTGACCAACTATTAAAAATATCTTATAAGGAATAAAATATATACTTGACAAAAGAAAACCTGTTTACAAGCTAAATCTGGCTTGCAGCATAGAAAGAAACCAAGAGAAGTAAAATCATGATACCCAGGTCAGTCTGATGTCCTTGGGATTTTTCTGTGTGGGAATTTGGCACAGGAAGATCTGCCGTGGCAAAATTAGAGTGTTTTGAGCATGCTGAGCATCCCTTTTAAGCTCCCCCAGGCAGCTGTTTCACACTCCCCTCTTCTCACTGCATGCCTCCTCTTCATCTCTGATGTTTGGAGTTGCCTCTCTGCTGACCTTCCTCTTTCGCAAACCAACTTCTCTGCCTTGCAGGCCTCGCTTTAAACAAAGACCTATCTTTAAACATTTAATTCAAGAACTTTGCTTCATTTTTTAAATTTCCTCTTCTCCTCCTCTTTCCCCACTATCACCAGAACTGTGACACCTGCAAAGGAGGAGCCCTTAAAGAAAGGAAGGGAGGGTGAGAGGGAATACACAGAGTAGTCATTTAACTTTCTTTTCCTCCATCTAATGCTGGCATCTCTCCAATTCCAGTTGGAGAAAAGTGAAATTTTTATTCTGGTGTCCTGGCAGCATGTTAGCTTAAAGCTCCCATTCCGTCAGAGGGCAGTGGGGACAACGGGTGTTGAGCGCCCCTGAAAATCCTCCTACTTAGGAAGCCCTGCCTGGAAAGGCTGGGCTAGGTCAGGGTTGGCCCTGTGCGGCCACAGCTCTTCTGTGAGTTGGGCCTGGGCACACCTGACATATGCCAGCCCCGTGGCTCAGCTTGTCTTTTGCTATTTTTGTCTTTTCCTTAGGGAGACAGCTTGGCTGCTTAACACAGCGCTTAATTCTCAGGTCACGATCTCCACGTCTTTAGGTCATAGGGGAATTCTGGCTTGCCAAGTGTTAAACCTTCTGTGTTTCTAAGCGTTAAACCTTAATGTGGTTACTGCGCTGTGTTTAGTTTCAGTCTTGTGAAGACTATGACATACAGCTTAAGGGTGCTGCAGACAGTAACTCCAGCTTTGTTTAAGGCATTGGAGCTAAAAATGTTTCCTGCTACTAACACTTTATGGAAATGTGGGACACTGTATGCTTTATAAACATAAAACTTGCATGCTAAGAGAATGAACTATTTTATATTTCCTTGCCAAGCAGAATATTTACTTAATTTATTTTATAATAACGATTTGTACATCATTAAAGAAAAAAAAGCAACCCTATTTTTGTTAGCTTTTGTGTGAATTGGAGGATGGAATCTCAAATTTATTTATTTTTAAAATAGTAACCACATCATGCAACCATTTCTATAGGATGTGGGAGTGCTGACCTCTTTAGTCACTTGTAAAGTGCAGCACAGCTCAGTCGGGATGCCTGGTTGGCTTTTCCAGTTGCTGCAGCACTGGCAGCCAGCAGGTGAATGACATGTGGGCCAGACGTGCTCTTTCCAGAGCCTTCCCATCATCTTACTCATTTCTCTGATAGCTCTGGATGAGCGCAAGTTTCGTGTTCCTCTGAGCATCTGCTGACCTCAGTGATCTGCTGAAGTCAATAAACCTCTGCTGACCTCAGTGATTTCCCTAAGAACTATGGTGTGTATGGCGGCTTTCCTGTCCTTAAGACCTATAATTTAAGGACCTGTCCCAAAACTCACTTTGTTAATGGCAAGCCTCTAACTGACCTAAACAGGCTTTAAAATGAGTCTTACTGCTGAATTTGCTGGTGTTGTACAAAGGAGATTTTGTATCCTAACATGTTTTAATCAGTACCTTTCTGCTTTTACTTTCTTGGGAAAGGAGTCAGTCCCTGAAGTGGAATCTTATGTAAGATTTTATGAACGACTCTTCTGAAAGTATTGAGAATTGTTCAAAAAGCCAGTTGGCAAATTTTTAATCTGGTTACAAAAATGTGTGCAAATCTTTCAAGGTAAGGGAGAAAAGGAAATGCTGAGCTACAAACTTTAATTATTCTCTAGAGCACTGCAACAAAGAAGAAAGAACATACCAAACTGCCAGAGAACCACACAGTTGCACTGTCTCTTGTAAGTTTGTGTTTGCCTGGACTCCAACCAATGCCTGGTTGTGCACTATATATTTGCAGGTAGTATTTGATTTTGTTTGGACCTCCAGAGCCACCTCTGCTCTAAGTGGAGGATGTGCAGACATGCTACTCTACTTAGATATATGAGGGAGTTTTAAGCAGACACATGCTTGAACAAGATCTTGCTATAAAACAAACAAACAACAACAACAACAACAAAAAAAACCAGTGATTATTTTGCCTTCTATGATATGTATTGGTTAAGGGGCGAGACCTATACAACAAAGAACTTTGCTCTTCTGTTGTTCTAGAGAAATTTCTGGCTCTTTACAGTGTGTTATTATAAGGAGCCAAATTCTGATCTCACTTGTAAATATGAAACCTTTATGGAATAAAAGAGGCTCAAATGCATGTAAATGAGAACAGGACTTTACTTCACTCTTTAGAAATTTTCAACGAAGTAGTGCCATAGGGAAACAGAGCTGAAAGACTTCTCCACAGAGCTTCAGTCTTTGGTTTAGATCAAGGTAGAATCAGTTATGTCTGTATCACTTCTGAAGCAGTGCATTTCAATTGTACTAGAAGATAATCAGTACTGTAGACTCCATTCCTTTCCCAGTCAATATTTTTTAGTGCCTCTCTGTTAGATATTCCATAGGTCAAACCTTAATCTTCTCCATTGCACTCTTAATCCAACTATTTTTTGTTCTGTCTACCAAGAAATATTGCACTATTAATTGATTCCTGCTTTACTGGGAATATTTTTTGATGTTTTCTACTTGAAGGTTCTCGCAGATGTGTTTTCCAACAGAACAATTGTAATTTAATTAAGGTGCTGTGGAGCAACAAGAATAGAAACTGTTACATCTACTAACAACAGTCATATCTGATTGCTTATCAGTGTAATAGAAAAATGATTTAATTAAACGCCTCTGCTTAGTCAAGTGGGTTTGCAGTTTGAGTTTGCCATTCCTGTTCGTGGAGCCAAAACTGTTTGGTTTTGGGGATTCCAGAAATTCATGTATTTCCAAGAATAGCTGTTGTCGGCAGAATGGTAGTAAGGTTGCATGACCTGTGCCAGGATGTGACAAGAACTTCCATTCCTGAAGAGATAAGAATTGAAAGGCAGTTGTATGTGCCCGTAGTGCTATGTAACTACGTGTACGGTGTCAATGAATGAGAAGAGAGTGTGCAGCTCACTGCAGGAGAGGACCTTTTAAGAGACTAGCTAGTGAACAGAGAGAAGGGGATTGTTCAAGGTAGCCTACTACAGACTTGGCCAAGGAGATGAAAACTATCTCTCTGTAAAGGAAATTTTCTAGAAATGCCTCACTGTTGGCTGTTTCACTGACATTACTAAGACTGGAAGAAGTAGCAATAGCCTAAAGGATTCAAAGCGTTGAGTGGGAGTTTTGTGCTGTGCCATATTGGTGGAGCCGGTGAAAGTGCTTGCAACAGTAAATGTGAAATCCTCAGCAAATATCCCTAGTGTAGACAGGGCCCCATTGAGCTGTGCGGGGTTAAATCTGCAGGAAATAAAGAGAGGGGGAGGGAGTGTGAGAGACGCAGTACAGGCCGTTCCTAATAGGAGTAATACTGCACATAGCCCAGAATACAATATATGGAATATAATTGAAAAAGATGTTTTGAATGAACAATAACCTTTAAATTCTTTAGTGTGTGTTCTCTGAGCTGTAGAATGTTCTGATTGTTAAGGCAATTAGCTTTTAAAAATAGTTATTTTTTTGGATTTTAATTACATGCTGCATTTTGCCTTTGTTATTAGATGGGGTCAGTAAGGTTACTGAAGTAATTATTGCGCTCTGCTTGGCACTGGTTAAAGCATAACTGGAGTAACTGCGTTCAATTCTGTATGAAGAAATGTGGAAAAACCAAAGAATTTAGAGGAGTGTAAGAAAGATAGAAAGAAGTTTGGCATTCAGATCTAAGAGGAAAGGTTAAGATAACTTGGCACATTTAGCCTAAAGGCAAGAAGAGTGTGGGGAACGTAATAACGGGAGACATAAAGGAATGTTATAAAGAGGACAAGAATCAATTATTCTCATTAGTCAACAAAGATGAGACAAATAATAATTGGCTGAAGCAGAAGGGAGGTTTTAGGTTAAATATTAGGCAAAACTCTGGAAGAACTGTTTGGCAGTTGGACAAGCTGCCAAGAACCGTTGGACAATCGCTGTCGTTGGAGTTATTCAAGGCCAGACGCCCATCTACAGGAACAGTTATAGAATAATTAAATCAATCCTGTCACAGGCAGAGGGGTGGGCAAGGGGTCCTTCTGGCCTCAGTGACCAACAGTTGTTATGGATCTACCTTTTCAGGATTCTTCCCATTCTTATTTTGTGAACTACTGAGTCTGTTCTGAGGGGAAGAGCAACATTTTAAAGCTGCTCTTCGTAGGGTCAGAAAACATATGAGACATAAAATTATTCCCTGATCTGTGGCCATGCATTTCTTTTTACCGTTTCTTAGAATCAGACTTCCTTTCTTCTGGGTGTCTCTGCTTTGTCCTTTTGAAAATACGAGCTCTGGGAAAATAAAGTAGAAACCAAAACCAAGTAGAATGGCTTTGGAATTATTTGTTGCTATTCACTGCTTTATGGCAGCTTTTAGAAGTTGAATTGTAAATAACCTCTGTTTTATTGACAATATGCTCCTCATCATCCCTACTACTTAAATGGAAGAAAGTGATTATGCTGAGAGCAAGCTCTGCCTTCCTCATGTCAGCAGACCTCTTCCCACTGGCTCTTTCGTATACTCAAAGCAAACTAGGAGTAACTGCAAAAAGTTACTCTCGTACACAATTGTTAGCAGGATTTGGCCCAAACAGTGGCCTGGACACATTCTGTTTCTAGCTGAATGACAAACACCAAGAGATGGCTCCAGCTGCTGAGCACTGTGTTTACAAACAGAGAAGACCATTTTTATAGGTACGTTGGGCTGTTTTCTACACATCTGAGATTAGAATCTGGCTGCCTGATGAGATGGCTTACATGCACTCTGTGAGGCACTGCAGAGATGATAAAAAGGGCAGTGAGCTAATTTGTATTGCTAATAGTGGTCTTAAAGTGGTAATTACATATGCAATTATAAACCATGAGCCCAGCCTGTTTATTTTTCCCCTCTAGTGCTAATGAAAACCAAAGTAGTCTTGGTGTTTGTGAGATCCTGAATGCACTGGAAATAATCATTCAGCTGACTAACTGAAGGCAGTGGCATGGTATGACTCTGCTTTGATTAAAAATTAAATTATATGAAAATAAAATAATAAAATAATGTAAAATAAAATTCTACCACTTTTTTTTTTTTTTTAAATTTACTTGGAATAATGGTAAAGTCAGATTAAATCCTATTTACTAAGTCTGGAAACACTGAGCAACCCCTACTGTCTGGAATTCCCAGTCTGGCCATGCACTGTTCACTTCCATCCTGTAACATCTCTGAAATACAGGAATAGGTTTATTGCAGAGATTACTTCTCTAGAAGTTAGGTGGCAGTCTGGGGGATGCAATTGCAGTGGTGCACAACCTATAACACTAAATAATAGGATGAGCATAACTGTGAGAAGCCTTCACAAAGCCCCTTCACTTTTTTTTTTTTTTTTTAATCTCCCTACTCCCATCTGTCACATAGCAAAAGGCACTTTGATGCTTTGAGGTGGTGGTGTGTGAGGGCCCCCCTGTGTTCTGGGAGTTGTGAGAAGGCTGAGCTGGCAAAATTCACACTGGGGGACCTGCAGTGGGTCTGTGCTGGCTGGGTACTGCCAGCCATGGGATGGAGGAGACCTATGGGTACCTGTGTTTGTCTCCATCGTGGACCCTTGCAAATGGTATCCTGGGCTTCATCAGAAGAGTGACCAGCATGGACAGGGAGGTGATTGTCCCTCTCTACTCTGCTCTCGTGAGCCCCATCTGGAGTACTGCCTCCAGATCTGGGGCCCCCAGCACAAGAAAGACAGGGAGCTGTTGGAGAGGGTCCAGAGGGGGGCTGCAAAAGTCAACTCTTTACAAGGGTAGATAATAGCAGGACAAGGGGAAACGGTTTTAAGTTGAAGGAGGGAAGATTTAAGTTGGATAACAGGGGAAGTTCTTTACAGAGAGAGCGGTGCGATGTTGGAATTTGCTGCCCAGAGACGTTGTGGATGCCCTGTTTCTGGTGGCGTTCAAAGCCAGGTTGAATGGGGCCCTGGGCAGCCTGGTCTAGCATTAGATATGGAGGCTGGTGGCCCTGCATGTGGCACGGGGGTTGGAGCCTGATAATCGTTGAGGTCCTTTCCAACCCAAGCCATTCTACGATTCTATGACCTTGTATGTCCAGGGGCTCCACGAGGATCCACAGACATCCCATCTCCAGGCCTGGCTCTCCCTCGCTATGGGGATTTTCTGACCAACTTCTGCAAAGAGCCTTGTTTTCTGCTTTTAGGGAGTCAAAGGAGACCTTATCATAGCATTAACTCTTTCTTTTTTTTTTCCGCTAAAAGCGCATTGTACTTTTGATGAGCAACTAATATTTAACGTACATTAAAAATACAAGAGCAATGGTCTTTGAGCTATCTTAGGCAAATATTATCAATTTATGTATATCTAATAGATCATCCATATGAGAGAGAGGGAAATGAACCTTTTATTCTGCAATGTCTATTAATGAGTTTACATGCAAAACTTCATCCAGTGGTTTTTGGAACTACAAACACTTCCTTTCCTGGCTTAGTTCTTCAGCCTCTGTTAACGTATTTTCTTGCTGTCTTCTCATCCTGGACTAATTCACGTGTGAATGTGAAGGGGAAGAGCACCTTTACCACCCCTTCAGTGCTGAATCAATTCAGCCTGGAGGGTCCAGGGGCTAGGTTTTTCTACCCACAAAAGGGGATGATGTATTAGCAGTGATGGCGAAGCATTCCTAGTAATCCTTGTACTTAATAACTCAAAGCTGCTTGATGTGGCTGTGCTTTTTCTGCTTGTGCATCCCTTTGCCTGCTAGCACCACTTTGTAACCTCATGCACCCTCCAGACCCATCCCCCTCACTTACAATTCACTGGAGAACTTGTGACATAACTGCATTGAGGCACTGCCTGCTCTGACTTTCTCTGTGATGTGTTTTAAACAAGATTCCTGCTACAAAGTTGAAAGAGTAGAGGAAGAAAACCCGACATGACTTTGGGGTAGCGCAAACGAGTCATAGGAAACTCACTCTAGAGATATCTCCAGAGACTAGTCAAGACAAAAGTTACAGCACAAGCATTTGGAAGGGGGCCACTGCAAACAATTTGTCCTCATTCCAGTTGAGCAACTGTAAGCAGGGACATTTTCAACACAGGCCATTTAGGGACAGAAGGAAAGATTGGATGGCACTAAAAGAAACTACACAAATACATGGTGATAGGATGACTCGGCCACCCGCCACACATACTCTGCTGCCTCATTGTTCTTTCTCCTATCATCCCGACATCTGAAAACGTCCCACCCCAGCACGGCGTCACGGCACAGCGCAGACCAGCATAAATTGACTCCAGGTGACAAAATCACCTTCCTTGGTTGGCCTTTGTTTAGCGGGGAGGGAGGGCAGGGGCCATATGTGTGGCAGCAGTTGAGGACAGCAATGTAAAAAAAAACCAACCAAACAAAAAAAAACAATTCTGCTTGTCAAAGTGAACAATATAACAAACAGGGGGAAAAGGATGCTTAGCTCTTCTGAGGAATATATATGTGTGTGTGTGTGTGTGTGTGTGTGTGTGTGTATATATACACACATATTTTGCTGTGAGAGTCTTGGGTTTAAAGGGCTGCAGCCTTCCTTCTTTTTTGAGGAAATACTTGGAAGTAGCTATTCCAATTTCTTTAATCCTTCTCTTCCCCCTAACTTACAAGCTGTTCTTGCTCTGCTGTTTTCCTCAGCATGCCAAAGGCACCATACCTTTCCATGGAAAGTTTCTGCCACTCTCTCTGATTTTGTATTCATGCTGCATAAATAAGAACAGGACCTCCCTCCAGCACCTTGGCATAGGGTGGGGAGTTGGATAGGAGGATGGTGCACGATAGAAATATTATGTAAGTGAGGTCTGAATGTCTGCAGCCCGAGCTCTAGAGAGCCATTGTCCACAGATATTTTAAAATGGTCTTTTTCTTTCCCCTTCTGAGCACCACATCACAATACGCTTTCATTCATTGAGGACCTGGCATTTGGGGGCTGGATGGCTCAGCTGGCCCATTTGGGGATGGGGTGCCTTTCATCTGTAGGTCACTGCTTTGAATTCTGCCCACATGGTTGGCAGCCGGGAGCTGTTCTCCTCTGATGGCAGTGGAGCAGCATATGCAGAATTGCTAGGAAGTCTCTGATCCTAGACACCATGTCTAGATCGTAAAAGCTACCGTAACAATTGAGTCTAAATGGCACCCTTCTTGGCAGTTGAAGCAGAGGCCAAGCAATAAAAGGGCTATGGAGAATGGACTACTGTCTAGCATCTATAAGCTAATAGTGAGGAACACGGGTGAGAGTGTGAGAAAGTATGCACAGCCTGTGAAGGCTCTTTTGGGTGAAGAAAGAGGATTTCAGTCTCCTAGACTGAAAGGCCAACACCTTTCAATAGCAGAAGAATCATTTACAAATATGAGAACAAAGCCATTGTTTGTCCTCGTGCCCTTAACAATGCTGCTTCCTGTTGGCATCTTTTTCCTGCTAATAACGCAGTCCCACAATTTGTATCTTTGCAGTGCTGCACGAGCACTAACTAATTAATCCTTTCTCACCCCTTTGAGGAAAGTAGTTTTTTGTTTCTGATCGTCTGTAGTGGTGATGTGTTCCTTAAAACTGTTGTGGATAAGTACAAAAATGCTACGTAAATCTGACTATACTGCATATGCAAACCTTATGATTTCTGTAGTGGATGCAACAATTCCAGTACAGGTAGGCTACAGTCAGTTAAATATTTTGCTGAACTGAGGTCTTGATTAAAATAGGTGAGAGCTACTTCTTGAAAAAAAATTCAGATCAGGGCAGGATTTCACTGTAATAACGTGAAACAAAAAGCCCCTCCTTTCTGCCCCCCAAACAAATCAACTCCCTTTCACTGGAATAATCTCTGGCTGTCTGACCTTATTTATTCAGATGCTGACATGAATCATCATTTGAGCAAGCATTCCCTCCTACACCTGCAGTATTTGGGGTTATAGTTCTCCTTGGTTTTCTGCAGCAATAAGAGCTCAGTGTTACTTGGAGCTGTCTCCATCTGGCAGGCCACGAAGTCCGCAGGAGCACAGAGGTCTTTCTGTAAAAATGGAGACAGCCCAGATTGCTTTCTCTTTACACAACATCTCAAGAGGGCTCTAGACTTTTCTCTTTTGCAGCTATAGTCAAGTGTGCAGTCTTTTTCTCTCCTATCTCCTTTTTGCGTGATGACCTCTTCTTGGGGTGAAGAAGTGCGTGGGTGAGTTTGGGGGAGGGGTTGTTCTTCTCAGTAAAGCCAAATTGCAGGATGCAGCACATCTTGAGCTTGGCAGCCTTTCACACTTCCCCAAGAGGCAGCTGAAGGGCCTAAGCAGGGGTAAGACGTTATCAGCTCACTTCAAGCATGCCAGAGCGTATCTTTACAGACAGATAGCAACACACTGCCTGCTCCACAGCTGACCTCCATGGACCAAAGGAGATTGTTTGGTGGTGGCTAAGGGAATATCTCATGTCATCTGTACACTATTACAAGGCTGAGTACTTAACAAAGAGGTAACTCAGCAGTGTTAGCCATAAAACATGTACAAAACTGAAGGCAGAAGTTAAATTTTGTTATCTGCCAGTCATTCATTGTTTGGAAGGAATATCCCAAGAGCACGACTGAATGTCAGTATTTAAAGATCTATATGTTGCTGTTGGAACTGGGTCATTTGTCACCATCTGGGATTATGCCACTAGCAGTATATGAGCATATTCACAGTACTGTGCAGCTCCAGATTTCAGCCATATGGAAAAAGTGTAATATAGTGAGAAATTCAATCCTTTAATAGAATCCAGAGCACCCTCCAGAATGTTTTCCCTAGTTTTATTTCTTTGCAATGCAGTCTTAATAACCACTGATGTAGCATTTTAATTGGAAGAGATGCAGTGTCTAGATATGGTGGGAGATCTACTGATATCTGTTACCTTCTGATAGGAAAATCCCTTGCTGTTTCAGTGGAAAAACCCACCGAGCTTACTAAAGCCAGAGGAAGGGCATGGCACATCTGTGGCATGCATTAACTTCCTTTGATTCTTTTCTCTCAATAGACAGCTCCCTTCTCCCAGAAGAAATATTCACAAGTAATTTTCACTGTAGAAGTTGTCTTTGCACTTACCTTTTTCATCCATGGCTGTTGTAGAGTGCCAAAAGCATAAAAGAATTCTGACTTGCAACAAGATTCTGATGGTACACAAGACAGAATTCCTCCTGTATCTGCCATCTTCCCCTCTTTATGAACAACATTGGTGGTAGTCATGTTGATATTACCTTGCTACTTGAATGATATTTGATTGGTCTCTGTAAATCTATCAGCAGTGATAAGGCACTGAAATGGTTATACTGATGAGCTCAGAAGCCAAAATTACATTTATATAGTCTTGCCTGGTGATGCCAGATCAGCATGCCCAATGTTGGATACAGTATATGAACCTAGTTGCAGTGCTATTAAGGATTTGGAGTGATGGTGAAAATAGGAGGAGATCACATAAGAAATTAGCTCTATTGATTTAGAAGCAATGATGTCTGGAACCAGTCTCTGATGCTAGTTGAGAATCGACAGGAGTGTCTGAAAGAATTTGATACAATTCTGAGCTTGATGTCTCCAGAAAAGGCTGTTCCTGAGATGTACCTGGCATAGCATTGTAGACTAATGCCAGAGAAATGCAAATATTCTCTGAACGAAACGGTGGGGTTTTCTGAGGCCAGCAGCAAATAATGTATGTTGATGTCTGGGAAAGGTACGAATAGCTATGGCTGAGTGCAAAAAAATATATTATGGCTATATCTGGCTTAAGTGCTACATAGTTCTGTGGGCTGCTAACAGATGTTGCCAGAGCAACTTGTTATGACAAGTTGCGTTGTATTTGTGAACCCTGCAATGTTACTGGCACCATCTCCTCAGACTCCCAGCAAATGAGAGTTAATTTTTGTTGAGGTAGGTTGGCAACCCATTCCAAATACCCATAAAGCTCCGTAAGAGAAACTGATTTGACTCCAAACTAAGTTCAGTGCCTGTGACAAATAGTCCTCTGACAGCCAGATCTGCCTCATCACTCTACAGATCCATAGAGCTGGTCAGGGCTTTTTGAAGAGCTATGCTTTGAGAGCTAGGCCAGGGGAGCAGATGAGAGTGGGGAGAGAGTACAGATTAGCAGAAAATGGGGAAAGAGATCTGGAGGGAGGCAGAGAAAGTGCAAAACAGCTAGCAGCTAAGATGTTCATGTGGCATCCACCTTCCTATATCTATATTCCAAACCAGACAAAGGAGAGATGTGATTGGATTTGGTTGGGTAGATCCCTCTGTCTCACTTGTAGGAAAGTTTAAACTGATGTCAATAAGCCCCAGAAAAAGTTTGTAGAAAACTAATTTTTTTTTTTTTTTTTTTTTGAAAAGCAACCTGGTTGCATCTGTCGAGTGATTTTCTCACCTCATGAAAACTTAGCTGATAAACTTTGTGGGAAAGCAAATAAGCAACGTGGTACTTAGTGAATCAGGCTGGTAGAGGATGAGTTTCCCACACAGTGAAATAAAGAAATCCATGGCAATGATGTAGGGCAGTAAGAAAGTTTCTGGAGAAGGGGAAAAAAAAACAACAGCATTTTGTAAGTCAGATGAAAAAAACCTATGTTGTGCTGCTTGGTTATTTTTCTTTCCAACTGGACAAAAAAGAGAAAACAATGTAGAAGATCACCTTGGAGGAAATTTTCATTTCATTGGCCCTTCCTAATGAGTAGCCAGAAATGAGGAAGAATGAACAAAGGCTCCTTCTTAAGGACAGAATTGGGAATGGGCAAAGCATAACAGCCACCCATCTTTCTTGGTTCGTGAGTCAAAGTGTAACTGTGATGTAGCTCTTCTTCATCTCTCAATTACTTGACAGAACAATAACACTGAAAAGATAAACGGAGTGATAAAATAAACAATTCATCTACAATTTTTTATAATCTAGATGACTCTTTTCTCCCAAGCACAGCCTGCTTAGTTTGTCAAAACCAACAGTCTTCTGAGTCTGGGGAGAGAAATGCATTAAGCAAGAGGAAAGAGGCATTTCAGTCACTTTGCAAAAACTGGATCCTTAGTCTCTTGGTGTATTTGATATGTTAAAAATAACTTTCTGCCACTCTCTGTGTTTGGGAGCCATGCTGATTATGGCTGGTCAAAGCCAGCAAGGAATGGCTTGGGCAATTACTGCCAAGAGGGAGGGCCGATGTAGACCACAACTGGCTTATTCCAAAAAGAAAATAACCCTGAGGGTCTGATCTGCAAAAGTGCTGAAGTAAAAGGGAGTTGTGGTTGCTCAACACTTCCACGGATCAGGCTTCTCTCATCCTCATTAGCCACATTGCTGCAAACTCCTATAAAGCCTGCCATTCCTTTTTGTGCGTCATTGAGCGGGAGTAGCCCAACACCTGCCCACTGCTGATATCCTGACACCTCCCAGCTGAGCTTTGGCCCTGGCCCAGAAACTGCCCCAGCTGCTCTGAGAACAGAGCAGGGCATTACTAGGTAGCCTCTGCTCCCAAAGTGCAGCAGGAGGCTCTCCACCACCCTAAATCCTGTAGTCCTCCACTGAATGAAAGCTCCTGAAATACTTTTACATCATTGGTATTCATTTTTGGTAGCCTAACATCTGTGGATGCCTAATTTTACTAATCCTGCCTGTGACTGGCTCAGGCAGGCTGGCTGAGACACTTGCAGAAAAATGGAGATAACATATGCAAGATCAGGAAAAAAGCCAAACTCCCAAAAGACTGATGAAGTCAAATGAACAGGTTTCTGGGCTTTGGATGTGTCATGTTTGCCATCTAGTTACTAGTCAGGGCTTGTTCCAGGTAAAAAATCAAGAGTAAATAATCCAGTACCACATAAAAGGGAAACAAGCTTACGGGAATTCTTGACAAATGAGAGGAAGACTTCCAATGGTATTTTAATTGAGGTGCTTGGAAAACAATATGATAAAAATATGTGAATTCCTGAAGTTATTTTATTTGGCTGTAAAAATAATTGTATACAGGAGTACAAGTGATGAAGTGTTACTGCAACAGTGGAATTGGAAGCTCTGGGTCCCACTCTCAAATACAGTGAAGTTGTTAGCATGAGGTTCTCTTGGCATGAAACGTGATCTGGTAAAAGTTTGACCAGTGAAGTGAAAGCCAGGGCATCGTAAGTTCTGTGCTGTTTTGTTCTTTGATTGATTGGGTAAGGCATAGATTGGCACAAATTACCACTTTCAATCTCAATTTACCCATCTGTTGGTGGAGACACATACATCACAAAGATGTTATCAGTCTTAATTATTGTAATGTATTTAAAGCTTCTCAGGTGTAAGGAATTACAGAAAAATGCAAAGTCTATTGTTCCTAATCTAAATTACTATACAATAATTTCAATATCAGTAGTCTTGTATTTTGTCTGAAATATTAGCTGTGAATTATATTTTGCCTTTATACACAGAGACACGTCCTAGGTGAAAAACAGTACTCTCTTTACTTTCTAGTAAAGACTTTTTGTGTGTGGTTTGGCATTTAAAATAAGGCTGCAGCACTGTTGAGCACTGATTTGGTTTACATCTCCAGTTGATTAACTGTTGTGAGCCATGTAAGATGCTGATTTGAAGCTAAAATGCTGCTTAAAGTTATAACACTAGTGAACAGCTTATTCACAATATGAAAAACCACTTAGAGTTACAAACCAGAGTTGTTCATTTATAAAAAATGCTAATTTTTGATACAGGAATGGTTCATCTTTCAGTTTTAGTACGTAAAAGAGGATGCCCGCAGCTATGGAAGTACCACCATTTGCAATGTAGGAAATGTAGATTGAGTTATGTGTCTTCTGCTGAACATGCTACTTGTTTTGAAATATTTTGGCTCTCTCAACAGAACAAGATGCTGGGTTCATGTAAAAAGTAACAAAAGGCCTGGATGATTATACTTTTAATCTCTCTGAGCTCAGAAGCTAAAAGCACTCATTGAAGAGGGTGGGGTATGGCTCTGTTGGCCTCTGAGTTGCACAGTGATCAGTTTTTGACTCAGTGTTGAACCGAGTTCTCCTGGCCTAGTCAGGTGATGTCCCAGAGGGGACCTGCTGCTCACCTGCAGCTTTGCTGTCCTGCTGGCACTGGGATGCTCTTAGGGGGCACTCTGCCAAGGGGGCAGGAGCTCAGCAGGGAGCATGGAGAATAGGGCAGGGCAGCACATGTACTGCACATTGAGTGTAATAGTGAGGAATGCAACACGCCTGGGAAGGAAGGGAGCTGGTCCTGGACCAAGGAGTATGCGTTTCCACAAAGAATATAATACTGTATATGGGTAACCTGTGTTAATATGTCGAAGGAAAACTCATCTCAGTACCCTGGACTAAATAAGGGGAATTAGGAGCCCATGTGAGAAGCAGCCAATGCTCCTTTGCTGAGGGCAGCTATGTTTGTCAGTGAGATAAGACAAGTGTCAGAAAGAGACAGTATCTCCAGGATATTCACCACAACCTGTGTGTCAGCAACCTGCTGAGGCAAACTAGCTCCAAGCAGCCCTGTACCTTGGCCTGGGACTGACCAATGTGAGTTGGCACTGCAGTAAAATTCAAGCATCCAGTCATTGCTGTGACTTCCCTTGGAAATGCCCCATCTTCTCGGGGGGTTTCTGACCCCACGCTGCCAGCTTTGTTCACCCTGAGCAAAGCTGCTGTGGGTTGAACAACAGTAGAGCTGCCACAGGCTCTCAGCTAGTTGGGGCTGCCCTCCTCTCGGACAGGGCTGGCAAGAGGTGACACCTTCTTCCCTTTCACTGCCTCAGGCCTAATTCTCCCCTCGCTAATTTTAGTCTTATGTAATTCAATTACTTTGGTGAAGTTGCCTCCTGATTTATATTGGTGTGAGTGAATGGGGTAGCAGCCCTTGAGGCTTTGACTGAAGTATGATGTTACACTATTTCTGGACATCATCATGTGCTGGTTGTGCAACAGATAAGAATAATGTTTGGTAAGTCATTAGTACTTCAGTTTAATTTGTGCTAAAATAATCAGCTACATCCCATTTAGTTTCTAAAGCCTCCTCATTATTGCTGCAGACACCAGACCCGTGACCTGCTTTCCACTCTGTGAGGGAAGGATAAGTGAATTTAATGCGATCTCTGTTACAAAAGTCTACTGCTGCTCCCTTGAAATCAGGTGATGTCTTATATTGACTTCTGTGAAGGTAGGATCAAGTCCAAATTTCAAGCACTTAATTTTCCAGCAGGGTAAAGGAAGCAAGACTTAAACTGCTGCACTTCTTTGGCAAATAATGAATGGGACCTCATTATCTCTGTTAGGACGTGACTTTACAGATGATTACATGCTGAAACTATGCCACCGATAGACTGGCTCTGACCTGAACTGTGAAACATGCTCAGAGAGTGAGAGACTTTCAAGACACTTCATTCATTCTCATATTGTGAATGATTTTGTCAATGAATGGGACTACTGACCTTGGTGACCTGGTACCAGCATTCCCCTCTAGGTACAAGCACACTGCCATACTGTGGCTATTGACCACTATTCCTGCATTCTTTTGAGACAAAAAATCATCCACAGCAGCATTTAGCAGAATTTCTCTAAGGTATTATTGTGGCCCTCTTCATTTACAAATAATTTATTGTCTCTTACGAAAACAGTAGATAAGGAATCAAAGAAATTTCTCCACGGGTTTTGCATAGAAAAATTTGGTCTGACGTTCTGAATATATATTTGCTAAAATGCTATAACACAAGAAACTACAAAGTACATGTGATTAACCATATTGCTTATTAGAAGTGAAATACAAATAGCACAGGAATAGAAATTGTTTGACCATGAAAATTCATCTTATTCCAGCAAAATATTCCCGTAACTCTACTTCTTAGAGGTATTATGAGCCTAAAATTAGTAATCTATGCATGCTGCTTAAGAATATCTATGACAGATATTCCATAGAAAGCTTGTTATGAGTATGTAATAAGAGACAATGATTTATGGATTTATTCTTACAAAACTCTTCTGACTCGGATAAATACTGTTATTGCTGTTCTGCAGATGGGTAAATTGAGGGACTGAAGACTTAAGTAGCACGCACAGGATCACCCAGCAAGTCTAGAGAAAATAGACTGGAACCAGAATGTTGTATTTCTATTTTCATGTTCTGTAAGTGTTAGATCATCTCTCTCCCATGATTAGCTGCTATTCTGGCATGAACTCAGGACCATTATGATAGAGCTATTTTTCATACAATGGGATGAGACTGCCATGGCTTTAATTGTAAGCATGTGTTTGCTCTTTTATGGCATTGTGATTGTTATGTAAGGTAATGTGTAAATTTAATGGATTTTAAATTATGAGTTAACATTACAACCACTTTAGCGTAGGGAAAATTTTCTTCCTTGATGTCTGTACTGCCCTAAATAACTCAAAGTCCTAATTAATGATTAGACTTTGGAATCAGTAGACCAATGCAAAACTAAACGTAATTGTCAGATTGTATTTATTCAAGGTTGAAGTTGTTTTAAATTAAGAGGAGGAAATCCCACCTTTAGGAATTTACAGAAAAGACCCACGTGTTTAACTTCTAGGTGAACATGTTCTTTGTATAATTTAGATCCGACAGGATACATGCTCCCAAACTTACATGTCTAAACAAATGACCTACAACACATGCTGCTAAATTTTGGAAAATTAACATAATGCTTTTGGAGGAGAATGTGATGATTTCAGAAATGAATAAATGATGGTATATTTATAGCTGCTTTTCAAAGAAAAGAAAGGTAGCCAATCCTTATGACTAATAACCATTATTTAAAGTACAATCAGAGACGCTCCTTGTAAATTTTTAGCCAGGGTCTTGGCAAGACTTATTGCCCAAGAAAAGGATATCTATATTGGGAATCAGCTGCTCTTACACAATATTTGTGATGATTTGGAACCACTTAAAAACAAGGAGTTGGTGATATAATACATTCTTTGGATTTGGAGACGTTCCCCTTATTCCTGCTTTGAATTAAGAGAATATATTGGTGGTTTAGTTAAATGTCTCTTAGTTAAAATTATACCTCTTTCTTTGTGTTTGATTGAAGCCAGATCTGTCTCTTTCTGTTAAAAAAAATAATAAAAAAATAATAAAAAAATACAGGTGTGTGTGAAGAACTTTCAGATTCTTAAAGTGATTTAGATTTCATACTGTGGCCTGCTGACCACCAAAGACTTGGGGAGTGTCTGCTGGAGGTCTACAGAGGAACTGGCAGGTTGGATAGGATCTTTGGATAGAATCTTTTTGGATAGAATTTGTTTTTTTTCCCCAACAGCTTAACGGTGTTACAAGTAGCTAAAAATGCATTAAATATTTTCCAGCTAGCTCTTTTAAATATTAACAGTTGTACTTGACTCAGGGCTCTTATTCAGCCACCAAAACTAGTAGGTGGCCTGTGTGATCAGAGAGTAGGGGTGAGCTTCAGTGACAAAATTAGTTAAGAGGCTGTCTGTAGTCCAGAACTCCTTAACACTCTCTAGCCTATGTCATGCTTTAAAACCTGTTGGTAAATGCAAACGTCTGACTTCACAGAGTGACTGAGGTGTGCTTATATCACTGTGAGAAAGCAGATGGGACTCTAATGAATTGTATAAAAATTACTTAGAGGACGTGCTGATTGCAAGATGCCCTACTCCACCTAATTATTATCATAGTGTGGAAGACAAGTAAAATTATTTCTTTAAGTTCAAATAACCGAATAATAAAATGAAGATACGGTCTCTCTTCCCTTAATAGAACACTTAATCTATAATCCAAAAAGCTTATATACGATAGAAGATAACAAGTGTATATAGTGGTACTATAACAGTAGCTATTACTCTCCTTTTATGATGCAAATGATTATACTGCATACTGGCTTTTGGATCAATAATTGTAAACACACGGTGAGTCAAGAGGTTATGATACAGTCTGCTCCTTCAAAACTCAATTCAGTGTGTGCCTTACTGGTCCAGAAATAGCCCCAAGCAAAATTTAGACATCCATACGTGTGGCATTTCTAGAGTTTGTGTTCAGAAAGAACTTTGATGTTGAAGCCAGTGTTTTCACACTGAATCTAGAAGGCAGAAAACTGTTTCACTTTTCTTTTATTTCTGAGGCTGAGAGCTTACCACAGCAGGGAGAGGCAAGGGCTATCAGAATTGTTTTTGCTACGGAGTATGCTTATAAATCATAGATTTCACAGTGGTACTTATATAGAGTTTATGATGGCAATTGTTTGTCCGTTGCAACTGGGAGTACTAAAAGGATTTGTCACTGGAATTCCTGAGATGAGAATAATCTTTGACCCTTTTTGAGCTGAGGCAATACAAAATTACAGAGGAAAATAAAATGCAGTTAAAGACTGGGCAAAGAAATGGACACAATTGAGGGAGCCCACTCCAGGTGACTGGTCTAAAAGAAGAAATTGATATCAGTAGCCATAGGAGATCAATCATGGATTGCCAAAAGAAATTAGCTAAAGCCATTACTTGGGAATCATTAGAAAACTAGCTGTTTCCATTTGCTCAATCTAACAATCTAAATTTCTGAGAGTGGGAAGGACTTACTGCCATGAATAAACTGTGAAATGTATCTTTAAAATTAAGTTTTTAATTAGAACTGGCAGTTCTGAACCTGCTGTTGGCAGGAGCCAACCTACTGAAAAAGAGCCCGATGCAATAGACTGTAAAGTGTGCTTGCTTGCTGCTTTAGCATTTAACTTTTTTATTTATTTATTAGAAAAGAAAAAACGGACACTCAGCCTTTAAAACTGAAAGTTGTGTTTCAACACCAACATTAGAAGATTTCTTTCTCTGTGGTTAGAGCAGTTTGGAAATTTCAATCAGCGTTTCTTACAATAGGTGCCAAATGCAGCTGATTTTCTGAAGGAATGAGCATGTTTTAGAGGAAGGAAAAAAAAAAGAAAAAAAAGAAAAAAAAAAAGGAAAAAACACCTGCTGTAACAGGCTCTGTGATATAAATGCCATCCTACAATCCACAGTTGGACTGCTGGCATGAGTAATCCTTCATTGGTTGTGACCTGATTCAAGCAACATGCTAAATTACAGTTTGCTTAAATTGTATTGTCTGTCTTGGGACTTAAAGTGTGTGCCTAAAATTGAATATCTGCCTTTTAAATAGGAACTATGCGTGACACCTACTTGGCAGGAGTTGCCTGTTTATTTTCAAATATGCCTCGCTGCGTATTCCTGAGAAAGAGTAGTGCTAATGCAGTTAAAAAATCCCATCCTAGGCTAAATACAATAGGTGAATTAGTTGTTTTTGTGAACTTCCATGGCTGGGAGGGAAGCAGCTGATGTTAGGGGCCAAAAGGTTAGGTGAATAAAAGAGCCAAGTGTCCCATGCCACCTGTCTGCTCATTCTTCCAAGAAGCATGAGTCTGTCTCCACTTCCCTTCCGCCTGTGGTTTAGGAACCTTGGTGGCTTCTGCATTCCTCTTCTTCTTTTTTTTTTCTTTCTTGGTATTCTCACTGCTCTGTCATTTAGCAGAATCCATTTTCTGTATAGTCCAAGCCCAGTAACCCTTGTCACTGACCTCACCACCATGTGCTTGATGTGAGCATGACTCATGGTAGCGCTGAGAAATCCCTGCTCTCTCTAATTTGGCCTTCTCACGTAAGGGGGGGAGGAGAGGGGCAGGGGGAGATTCTGGTATTTCCAAACTGGCTTGCTGGAAGTGTTGTGTCAGTTACGATAATTTGGTGTAACACATAAATCTTTAGGCTGATTTGTGATTCCCAGCACACCCCTTGCAGTCTAATTGAGGAATTGCATTTCTGTCACTCACAGAGTCTGGTGGAAAGGCAAGAATGTGAGGAACAATAGGAGCAGGCTAGTACTGAGTCAAAACAGATAAAGGGAAATTTGTTGTTGGGCTGAGAGATGGGAGCAAACAGATGAGAAACAAGTTGGTCAGAATCCCTGTGCTGCTCCTGTTGGCTGTGTGGTGATGTGAATGGCAAGCTCGCTTTTGTTAGTGTGAGGAAAGGGAGCAGATGGGAGAACTAGGCAGGGATGCCACTACGTTTTGTTACGAAGAAGTGCAAGGTGAGGGAGCTGGTGGGGCTTGGCCACAGCTGCATGCTGTGCTCAGTCAGGGCAAGATGGCAGCTCGAGGGGAGCACATGATGGGTCTCCTCCTCTGGAGGCTTTTGTTTATTCTCCCTTTCGTGGTGGTTTTCTCTAATCTGAAAAACAAGATGTCCTTAATGAAAACAGATGTTTTGCTCCCTTGCATATGGGGAAAAAAAACCAACACCACAAAATAGAATAAACCCAAAGAATGTTGAGATCACAAATGGGTTTCCACAAAGACAGGAGAAAAAAACCCTTTGTTAATGTCCTGACCTGTCCACTTGTTTCCCACAGACACGTCACGGAAGCTATAGATGTGAAGATCAAGGCAGGACCTGGGCCTAAGGGAGGGAGGGCTGTGTGCCTCTGTACAACACAAACACCACACTGAATTGGCTCGCAGCTTCTCCATCCATGGTCTCCCACTGTGAGATCCTGGTCAATGGCAGTTTTTTGTTATTGGCTTCAGTGTAAATAGGAATTGGTCCCAGTATTTAATTTAAAGCACAGGACATGAGAAAACAAAATTATAACATCTCTGCTACATTTATAGCACTGCATAAGCCACTGATTAGCAAATGGATGAGATACTGAACTTTGCTTTACCATCTGTCTTTAATTACATAAAATAACTTGAAGCAATTAACAAGAAAGAAACACTGTGACACGAATAAATAAATCCTATTGATAGAAACAGATGAGGGAATACTTAGGATATCTGAATGTATGTATGAGAGTTGCTAAAAAGGTATAATCTGCACATAGTGATATTACAGATATTATCTAGCAGATTTACGCTGCCGTTGCCAAGTATTTTTGGAAAACAATAGTTACCTGTAGGGATGCAGAGGAGCAAAAGGAAAGCTATGTGTGACTAGAAAAACAAAACAAAAACAACACACAAAACTACTGTGGTCCCTTCAACAGCCATGATTTTGGAGTTTTGTCTTCCAAAGATAAGAGAAACTAATATTAACAGAAAAATATACAAAGCATGAGGTTTCCTAACAGCGAACCTAAAGCCAGTCTCATAAATCCACATGCTTATAAACATTTAGGCACCAGTGGGGATTAAACTCTTTGCAGGATTTATGTTCTAAGTCTATTCTTTTAGCGTTCAAATACACTTGTTTGCCTTTTCTGCTTAGGCAGTTAGAAAAATGAGAGCTCTGCAATAGCCAAACAGATTAAGAACTGACTAATGGATAGATGCCAATAAGTCACTACCAACTCTGAATGGTAGCTCCAGAGTCATCCTGCACAAAATTTTCCTTAACGATTGAGAGACAAATCCATCCCTAGTAAAACAGGACTAGTCAATTAGGAAGGAAATATAAATTTGGTGGAATGATAAATTATGAGGTTGGAGCAGCCCAAATTTTTTTAGGCTGGGCTTCTGCAAGCAAGATGAATTTTAAGTAATGATGGTGGTATTGATGCACCAGAAACTATATCCCAAGGATGGTACGTGAGATCTTTGGTATCACTGTGGGGAAACAACTGGAAATAGGACTCAGTCTTATGATGCTAAGGAGAATTAATGTTATCTTTGAATAAGTTAGTAGGGATGTTTGAGTTGTACATAATAATGACTATATGACGGTGGTGCATTACACTGCTGTGGGTGCTAGAAATTTGGGAAAGAGTAAGAAAAATATAAGCTGGAATAATAATAATAGTAATCTGTAAAATATGCATTGTTTCCTTTATCAAAGTGAGATGGCTGGATTACATTGTGTAATTACGTTCGCAACAACAAAAAAGTGTCTTAACTCAGATGAATATATTGCAAGAATCAGTGGGTGGAAATATAAGTCAAGAAATTTTAAGGAGGTAATGAGGCTTGGAACTGTAGCACTAAGCGTGATGAACTGCTGAAAGAAACTGCTCAAGAAAGTGCTAGTGTACGTATCAAAACTGGATGTCTTTCTGGGGAATGCATGTTAGCCAAACAAATTCCTGAGCTCGGTGTACAGGGAATGATGCAATGTTATAGTCTGTGACACAGAAGAGGTTAGTCAGGATGAGTTAATGGTCCTCTCTGGCCTTAAAAGCTGTAAATCAAGGAAAGTGTTTTAAACATTTTAGGCCAAATGCTACTTATTTCATACTGCTAAGACATCCACCAATTTCAGGGAAGCGTTGAGGCAAATAGTATCAGAACAGAAAGCAGCACGGAGTCAGAAAGAATAGAGCTTATTAAATGGTACCTTTCACATTAGTATAAACATTGCACGTTCTGTATATTGCAGATTTGAGGACCAAGGCTTTAGGCTGCACTCAGTGTGGCACACAGCAAACTAAGCAATATGCACAGTAAATGTACTGAGAGATAAACAGACTGGGTGGGAATATGGGATAGTGAATACAGGGCCCACTGAATATGCCATTTGCTACTGTTTCAGGTACTCGTGTTGAGAAAAATAACTTTAATTGTTTTGGCGGGGAACACTGCTGTGTAGACTGAAATGGGAGAAAGAATGTAAACAAAGGGTAATGATCACTTGCTGTGTTATCGTAGCTTGTAGAAATGTCTTGTGGGTCATGGCAGGGACTTTTGACAGACATCATTCTGTTTAATATCTCCATTGGTAATCTCAAAGTAGAGGTAAACAGCACAATAGTGAAATGTGCTGATGATACTAAACCAGGAAGGAATGTAAACAGAAGACAGCAGATAAATGATATCAAAGCACTGCTGGATATTAGAAAGCTGCGTGCAAAAGAAAACAACTCCCAAACAACTAATGAAAAGAAAGGAAAAGGAGGAGGAAAGGAAGGGAAAAAGAGAGGAAAAGGATTAGAGAAGGAAGGGAAAAGGAAGGAAGCTGGGAATGTACTTGTCCTAGCTATCACTATTGCTGATAGGGTTTCAGGGCACAGTGGACAGCAGATCAGATGGAAACGATACATGAAGTTGTAGTATTGTAAAAGCTACGCGCATTCAGGCATATGTCATGAAGTAGGGGGGTAATAATTCACTTGTAAAGCTCTGTGCTATTAGTTCAGGTCTGTGTTCAATATTGCCAGCCTCTGACTGACTGGAAGGACTTGGAAGAAATCCCACAGCAATTCAAAGGGTGGGAAAATCACTTTGGGGGAAAGACTGAAGCAGAAACCCAGCATGTCATTAAGTATAAACTTAACTAAGTACGTGAGTGGTACTGGTGACTTTCAACTCCCTTTATAGCCCGGCTAGGTGACTTTAACAAAGGAACTACATATCAACTTAAACAGTGCACATAGTTAAGCACTTCAATAGACTGCAACAGGAGCTTAGACAGACCGGTGAGGAAAGGTGACGGGCCCCTGAGCACTGAAAGGCACATTATTGTCTGCATGGAAATCAGCAGGAAGGCATGTATTTCTATAAAGCTGGGCTGTTTCTTAACCCTGGAACAAAGGTCTGCAAAGGAGGTTTAAACCAGCTGGCATTGTTTAGCTGGAAACAATGAAGACAGCAAAATGAAGCTTCTTGGGTGTGAATTGTTTGAAGGTGAGAAGGGGAAGACTGTCAGGTAGTCCTGTTGGGGGAATTCATATTGCTGGGGGTTTTAGGATATATTTGAATAAAGCACCAGAGAATGCCTATAAAGAATAGCTTTATGTCTTTACGTTGGAATGCTTCCTGATTCCAAGAATTTCTGATCATATGAAGTTGCAACAAATGCTCCACAATCCAAGGTGGGAAGAATGTCTGCTTTATGACCTCTGAAATCATCTCTGCGACTGTTTATGAAAGGATTCCTGTGAGACTGAATTCCTGATGCTGATTTTTCAAACCAAGGAAAATTAATCTTTAAAGAATAGAGCTGTGAAATGCCCAATCACAAATATGCTGGGAATATCTCTTCTGCGTAACCATTTATTGTTCTTGTAACAGAGAATTATCTGGAGTAGAGAGCAGCCTGTTCTCAAAGAATGGCATTTTGGGGGAGTTAGTACTCAGGTCTTACTGAAAGCCAAAGGAAGGTGAATACCCAGCTACTTAAACTTTTGTGACAAACGGATTTGTTATTCATTTCTTTTTTAATTTTTCCTCAGAGACAGAAGAAAAAACTCCCTTCTGAAAAATAAATGACACTTCAGTGTTTCTCTCAAATAATGATTTTAGAATTCCAATGTAATTAATATCTGATGGTTTCATAATGAGAATTAGCAATTCATTTTGGGTAAAAGAACACCTAATATTTAACGTAAGGAATTTAATAGTGAAAAGAAATGTTGACTATGGCAGGGATTTAGTCTTGGAAAGCTAGCAGACACTCTCCCGGGCTTGACTAGTCAATATCCACAAGAATTTAATAAAATCCCTACATAGGTTAGGAAAAAAAGCAAGTGGGAAAGAGTAAGTGAATGACGATTAGAGTAGAACTTCCCTTTACAAATGTTGATTGACCACATGCTTCAAAGTTGTGTTTGTCTTCACCGGATGGAAGTCAGGATATGGGGTTAAATCATTTACATGAGTGAATATCTACATATTCTTCTCCTTTTGCTTCTTTCTTAGTGCCTGTTACAGTCCAGTTTTATATTGCACCGCTTCATTCGTCCCTTATTTATTTTCCTCTCTGGATAGGATGTCTCTATAAGATGGTTCAAATAATTAACTTGCATCCTATTGTTCTTCTCACACAGTAATTTAGCTCTAATGTTCAGCACTCGGGCCCTTTAGGATGCAGAGCTGCTACAGCAATGTTAAGATTTTTATGTGTAGTACAGTACAAAAGCGACCAAAAGAGGGCAACATATGAGCCAACAATGAGAAATGTATCCTGACGAGTTTACTGTTCTGTATCTGTGACACCCTTCCCCCCCTTTCTCTTTTTGATAGAGCAAGAAATTTTAGCAGAGCTGGTCAGGAAACAGTGTTTCCATTATGTGGGAAATTCCAGCACTTGGGAAAAAGAAGTAAAGGTGCTGAAGTTTTCACAGAATGAAAATTCAGAAAAAAAAAAAAAAAATTATTTGGTGTTGATGGAAGTGTTCCAAAAACATCAAATAGTTCACACACCAGAAAGCCTGGAAGTTATAATGACATTAAAGTATTTAATTTAGTAGGGAAAGAGGTTAAAGTATATGTTTATGTTAAATATATGCTACGAACTTCAAAACAAACCGAAATGAAACAAATGTTTTTACTTTATGAAAACAATGCTATTACTGTTATTGAATGTAAATGTTACTTGAATTTGTCTCCATTAAAATGTTGTCAAAATAGGTATGCTCTCAAAAAGGCTGATCGAGAACAAGCTGTATCTTCTGAAAGAATAAATTCCCTCTGAACATAGCTTAATTACATTCGCTCTCCGTGAAATGCCTGAGGGAATTTCAAAATGCTCTTAATAATCCTGCAAAGGATTCAGGTAAACCGGCCACGTGCCAGGACCATCCCTGAGGCTGCGTCTGTGGCACCAGACAAAGTGCCTGACATGTGAGCTCAAGAGCTCGTATACCCTGGACAACACGGATTGTGCAGTCATTGATGAATGGTTTGTTATAAACAAAGGTTTGTTTTTTTTTTCAAGGTATTCAATAGTACCACAAGGAGTTAGTCTTGAACGTGTGCCAGTGTGGCAATGGATGCAGTAAGCAAATATAATCTACCTCACTTAGGGTAAATATTTGGCTACGAATGTATTGAGAGCTCTTTAATTCTCTGTACACTTCCACCATGAGAACCAGAGGAAAGGCTATGGAGATGCAAAAACTGGAGTGTCATTTTTTTTTTCTTCTCTTATCAGCTGCCCAGATAGGCCGGCTGCCAGTCAAATCTAAAATCTCACTGGAGGAAATAAATGAAGGCCTGTAGGTTTAGAAATCTGCTGTTTATCCAGCTGCACCAAGTTCTTGCTAGCTCATATAGGCAAAGTTTTTATGCAGATATGCAAAATTCTGTGTCTGTATCTGAGAGGTTGACAATGGAATTTAGGGCATCCTCTTTTTTTTTTTTTCTTCTCCTTCCTCTATTTCTTTTTTCTTTTCCCTCCCTCTTATTTCTTTTTCTCCAGATTAACTTCAGCTTGCTTCTATGACAGCTCAAAATGCTGAAAAGTTTCTGGGAAGGAGAGAAGGTAGTTGTATGATCTATCTGGAGGGCAATGAAACATTTTGAAAGTTTAGTAGTACTCACCTGTCTTGAAGTCAGGACGTTCTGCTTGAAGGAACAATACTTGTCTCATTTATCCAGGTCTTGCTTTTGCATCTGTATTTCTGTTGATGCCAAAAGAAGGAAAAATTTATTCTTCCTAACCAGAAACATGTAGAGGATTCTGTCTGGAGGATTTCTCCATTGTCTGTTCTGCAACATGAATGGCAACTTTGCATCATTCACCTGATGAGGGGCTGCAGAACCGCAGGATATAAAATAAGATGTTCAGTATAGGATTGACAGCTGTGTACAATGTCTGTGGTGCTGTATCAAGCACATTGACTCTAATCACAGTGTTTTCAGACAGCTCCTACATTCTGAGTATGTGGGAAGCTATATATACTCATCTGCTTGGCCCTCATTTCTTGTACTGCACATCTATTTTTGATTAATGTCTTGATACTCCCTCCCAGGCAACAACACTGCTTCTGGGACTCAAGAAACAGTTACAGAATATAATACATGCATTTTAATGGCACTAGGAGGTATGGTTCATTATGCAGTACTGTCTGTTTGCAGGGAGAATGGTGAATTGTATTCCTAAATAGCCTTGCCTTGGAGGTATGAGCCTACACAGCAAGGTCTGACTGCCATCTGTGTCACTCCTTTACCAGCAGCTCTTGGTGGCAGGGATTTGCTCAGGAAAGGACTGGCCCATGCCCACAGACACACGGATTCTCACAAGCGGTTCTGCGTGTGCCTATGCATCCTAACTTCTGTCAAGCCTAAATTCCAGAAAGCAACAATAGTACTGACAGTAGTCACTTCAGAATAGGAAGCTATTGCTTTAGCTTTGTGAGCACAGACCAGACTGCTGCATCTTGTTTTGAAATAATTTTTAGACATGTCTTGGCTTCTCTGAGGTATCAGTTTCACCCTACAAGGCAGGTTATGAGGAGGGATGTGTTAGCTCCTTTGCAAATGTGATGTAACAGCAGTCACGTACCACATCTGAAGACAGATGGATCTCTGAGGGAACTACAGCATCCAATCATGTGTTTTGTGTCCCTTGGTATTGGTTCATGTGGTTAGTCTGTTTCTGATTTTATTTCTGTATAGTTCAAGAGCAAGTCTGTGGTGTGCCCCATGTACCCGAGAAAGGGTGCAGAAGGCAGCCTGAAAATAAATAAATCAAAAACAGATAGACTAATTGCACAGACAAATGCCAAGGGAGGAGAAGATACATCTTCATGGTCAGTTACGCTTGTCCTGTTGGAGGAGAGTCTGATGTTTCAGCATATGACATAACTCTGCCACACTGGGGAAGAGTGGGAGCGTCCTCTTCCTTGTCTGGTGGAGCAGAACCCTCTCGTGTGGTTGCCCACATGGCATGTCCCAGCTTGGGGAGGCCCAGCTCCCTGAGGATGGGGTGGGAGTGAAGCTGGGAAGTTAGAGACTGTGTTTGCCTTGCCAGTGCCTCCCCCAGCAGCCAGCAGGGCTAAGCTGACATGAGGAAGGATGTAATCTACTGCTGGTTGTGTTACGCCCCGAGCACATTACTTCCTTCCATGGAATAAGAGGATAGTCATGGATGTCGTTGTGGCTCACAGGCTGCTGGGGCAGTGCAGCTCTGTGCCTTGCCTACAGTCAAATGACCTGGGTGTGTGAATTAGGAAGGCTTTTGATGTCATTCTCTGAGCGCTGCACTGCGGGAGACAAAGACTTCTTAACGTAACGTCAGGCTCTCTCTTAAACATAACCATGAAACTAACTTTGACTTGCCAGCAGCTGATACAGGCAGTGGCCTCCTTGCACCGCTCTGGCACTTAGCATAAGAAATGTCATTATGTGGGCGGATTAGGCAGAACCTGTCAAAGTTGCGTGTGAGTTCTTTGGCTGCGTTTCCTTCCCTGGGCTAATAAGGCTGAGGAGATGGGGAGTGGGTTGACACATTCTCTGGCATGTGTCATGTAACCCAGTGAAGTGGAGGACATGTCAGCCACAAGACTTTTTTGCTTTAGTAAGCTGCAGGCAGAAGTGACATGCCGTAGCGGCTAGCAGCCTTAATCCTATGTGTATTCACACCACTAGCACTTGCAGAGTGGTCTCAGGTTCCCCAGGGCACTGCTACAGAGCCAGAGGTATGTCTGGAGGAAAGAGTAAGGGAATGCATCCAGACAGA
Source organism: Gallus gallus (assembly GCF_016699485.2). NCBI lineage: Eukaryota > Metazoa > Chordata > Aves > Galliformes > Phasianidae > Gallus > Gallus gallus. The sequence goes on along the minus strand of NC_052536.1, from coordinate 48,739,915 downwards.
TATTGTTTAACACTGGGAAACAGCAGTAGGCAGAGGCACTTGCATAACATATTACCTATAGGCAGACCCTGAAGATCTTTACAAGTTGACTGTCATGATCTCATAGAATCATCATAGAGTTATCATCATAGAATTGCTGGAGTTGGAAGAGACCTTTAAAGCTCATCTAGTCCAACTCCTCTGCAATGAACAGGGATGTCTACAGCTAGATCTCCACATCTGAATTTGCTACTGAGCCACTGAATTTGCTACTGCTTTACAGGGGGAAATATTCCATGGTTGTGGGTTTTTTTTTTTGGGTTTTTTTTTTTTTTGCAGCATACAGAAATGCTCCATAGCAGCTCCATTCAGCAGAGATTTCAAAGAATCCATGTATCTGATAGGAAAAGTCTTTTAGAACAGAAGATCCTCAAACAAGACAGCTAGAGACTGACGAAATTTCCAACATAGTCACTGTTGCTGGTTCCCTGATCTGTGAGGGGATGTCGGTAAGAGTAATGGGGGAGAATTTCCCAAGGAGCAGCACAGCCACGAGTTAAATCGTCCTCGGGGTTAAGAGAATGGTCAGGGGAATGGGGAAGAGTGGTGTATTCATTCTCACAACAAAGCCTGGTTTTGCACAGCTCCCTGCTTAAAGCCTGTGCCAAGGAGACACAGCTTAGTCCCTGGCTGAGGCAATGTGCTGGGTGGGTTCCTCACAAATTACTGTCAGCATAGCAGAAGATGGCACAGGCATGTTTACCCAGTATGCCTGAAATGCCATCTCCTGTCACTGCCAGAATGTTGCAGGCTGTGTTCAATTGTCAGGAAAAGATGTGGCAGCTGGGCGTTAGCTGTGTGTCACAAAACATAGCAATCGTGGGTTTGGTATAACTTATAGTGGGGGCAGTACCCCGTTCACTGAAAAGAGGCACTGTGTTGTGTTTTCCTTATAATTCATCATTTCAAAACAGAAAAGAAAAGAAAAATGGGACCATCAGCCTCTGTGAGTATCTGCATGTGAAGGACAATTGGTACTCTGTTATAGCGCCTGTGGTCAGGAGTTGCCATCCCAGGTGCCATGCTCCAGTTCCCTGTAAAAGTGAAGAGCAGTAGTGGTATAAGCACATATATGAATTGGTAAAAATACTGCTCCGTGGGCATAGGAGCTGCATGGATGGGGAGGCTGTATGGTAGCTCCATAGCGATGGCAATGCTTCCTCCCTTCACTTGCTGCGGTTGAGCCACAGTGAGAATGAGGGTGAGAGATACTACCCAGTAGCTACACCTTCTACAAGTACACATCTTCTCCCCTGGTGTGGGTGATGCTCCTGTGTCAGATGCAGGTGGTTTGTAAGTCAGTCAGCTGGTGATGAGTGTGGAGGCTCAAGGGGGTGGGCAGGAGACTGAAGGGCTGATCTGGGATGAACTGACGCACGCGTTCTACAATAGGGGAGCAACAACTGAGATGGGAAATGACTGCCACTTAATTCAAGCCTTGCATTGCTTGTCATTCAGGTGAAGTTGGAGACAACCTGTATCAGCATGATGTCTGACATGGAATTTGCATTGTCCCGTGATCAGCATGACCCTGCTCGTATCACCAGATAACGTCACACCTCCCATTGCGTAACACCATCGTGTTCTCTAGATCCTGAGCCTGCAATAGTTATTGAGTTGGCTGTTTGTGCACTGGGGAGGGAATTCAAATATTTTTAAGCACTTCAAATGGTAGATAGGTGCCCTTTGTTGAGAGTAAAGCAACCTGATTCCTCATATGTCCACATATTGAAAGGATGAAATTTGTGCCAGCAGGGATAAAGGAAGAGCTTTTATCTGTGTACGAGTACATTACGTGCAAGGGTACACATCAGCATTTAGGTAGATATCAGTGTTTTGTAATTCCAGGATCCCGTAACTTAAATAATCCTCTGCTGCCACAACGTTTTTCATTAACAGTCAAATAAAAATTAGGCTAAATTCTATGCATTCATTTGTTGCTTTAGTGCTCCCCCTCTCCCAAATTATGTGCTTGCTTTCTTGCATGGCAGTGTGTTTGTTGTTTTGGTTACTCGTTTGTTTTTATTTGAAATCTTATTGCGTGTACTTTCTGAAGTCTTGCTGAGCAGAGAGCTCAGAAAATGTGTATGTTTATGTACCTTTGTCTATGCACAAAGACTGATGGATAGGTAATAAAATGCACATCTCCGCAGTCCTTTCATGCTTACAATCCCCCAGCAGAAGTTGTGAGTATTCAAATAAAATAGAACTGATCCAAAATGTACATATTTAGCTTAGATAATGGCAGCCCCCAGATATGTGCCTCTTTCGGCTGCTGGAAATCTGTCAGCTGAACAAAGAGCAGGATACACTGTGAATCAGGCTGTCCTAAAAGCTTTATGTGATAGACACACTTTATGGAGTTATTTCCATTTTCCCTACATTTCAAAAGCAGACTCAGATCCTAATGATCACGAAGACAAGTTCCCCAAATCATTACTTGCAGTCAAGGATTGCAGTGCATTCTGAAAGTCAGAATGTATGTTAAAAGAACACAGTTTTTCCTAAGGCTCTGTATAAGGCTGTATAAAGCTTCTCCTTCTTCCCTCCATCTGCAAAATTATTTCTGAAAAGTCATTTTGCATATGTCTGCTTGCTGTTTTTCAGAGAGGAGAAAATATAAATGAGCTGTAAAGCTCGTGTTGCTCTGAACTCTTTCTCTCCTCTTTTACCGATGAGTTCATCAAACAAAATTCCACTAGAAACAAACGTTATTATGGGATTAGCAGAATGAATGCCAGAGTTCAGATACTAAACATTTAAAAAACAAAAAAACAAAAAACCAAAAAAAAAACAGTAGGCTTAATGACGTGAAGGAAGTTGTAGTTTAAACATCAAGGTCAATTATTTCGTTAAATATTGTTTAAAAGTGACTTGCCTTGAAACAAAACCAGAGCTATCCATTTCCCAAAAATGCAAACAGATTATTCTGCCCCTGTTTGTCAGCTTCAGTAGATAACTTCTATTTGATCTTCAAATGGAAACGGTTTCTGTTTCAGATTTATACAACAGGCTGCCTCTTAAAAGAAAAAAAAGATCTTAAGGCTGGAGCTGCTGTTTGCTTTCCCTTCTAATCTTGTGAGAAGATTTGCATAAGAAAAGCAAGTAGATTCGAGTCTAGGTTTTTCTGTCTACATCGAAGGCGTGAGTACCAGCCAGTGCCGTCCATTTATTCAGAGGGAAAATGATGGATTTGTAAGTCAGGTGAGCAGGAAATCCCTCAGTCAGTTCAGCTAGATTCCTCTAAGAGTAACGGGGGCTGCTTATGGAGGCTAACTGGAGTTTAGTCAAGCAATTATAGCAGTCAAACACAGGGAGTCCAAAACCTAAAACCTCCAGTTCCAGGTATGTTTCCTGACACTGTATACTCAGCTTTAAAACAACATCCAGAACGGGTATTTCCTGAACCTTGCATAGCAGCGTCTCGTGTCTGCATGTAAAAGCCTCGTAGCTCATAACAGCCTCAACTCATTTGGGACCTCAGTGAGCTGAGCAGTGCTGGGTGGGGATGCACTGGATGTCCTAACCGAGTGCATGCCCCCAGCTCCAAGTGTGACACCTGGAACAAACCAGTTCATTCTGTGTAGAATGGGAATATAGAGCCATGCCTACAAGTGTGGTGTGAAGCATGACAGTTTAATGTGTGCAGTGTACTTTGAGATTCTTTTGGTGTATAGAAGGGCAAGCTGTTTTATGGGAAGAGGCTTAGGAGGGATGTTCTGGACCAAGGGGTCAAGTCTCTTGCTGTGGGTGGTAACCACATCTTAGAGGCTGGTCCACAAACCATCTTCCAGCTGCTTGGACAACTTTGTGCCTGTGGAAGGCCTTTTTGCCCCCCTCTCCCCCCCGCTCTGGTGGGGTGAAGCTGCTTTTCTGTTTCCATCCTGAATCCCTTCTTCATCTGTTCTTACCAATTCTTTCTCTTATAATTATTTTATTTGGGAGGAAGGGAGGGAAATTGTCTCATAATTTTAAGACTCATTTGCATTTTCCTCTGAGCCCCAGGCACCTGGTGGAAGGGCGCCAGCAATGCTGTAGGCTGGTTCGATGTACCAATAAAAATAAAAAAAAATTAAAAAAAAAAAAAAGAAGTAAGAAAAGAGCCATTCTTAGAAAGCCTCCAGCCTTCCAGCTCGAGTACAAACAGCTTCTTATTTGGGACTCTCCTCGAGCAAGCCAACAGCCCCGGGCGAAGGGGCCGCAGCTCTGTGGTCACGCACAAACCCAGACCCCTCGGGGCGGGTCGAGGGGGGATATGACAGGGAAGGAGGAAAGGGGAGGGGAAGAGGGAACCATCCGCAAACCGCTGCTGGGACCTCGGCCGAAGAGGGCGACGCTGTGCCGGGGCGATGCAGCGCGGCAGAGCCCCCGTCCCTGCCCGCCCCGCCCGGGGTTCTGCCCGCTCTCCCGGCTTCGGCGGCGCGGCAGATCCCCGTGCTGAGCCTCGTCTCGGGCTTCTCTTTGCCCAGGGAACGGGCACGGTCGCTGGAGCTGCGCTCCCGTGGGCCGGTGTTGATTTTTTCGTTTGTTCGGTTTTGGCCCCCGCACTTCGCTCTCGGTCCTTTCTCCTGCATCGGCGCTGCCGCCCGTGTCTTGCCCCGCAGCAGTCTGCGGGCTTGCAACGGGTGCGAGCGAGTATTCGAAGTCGCCTCCTCCTCCCCGGAGCGGGGGACAGAGGCAGTGAGTCCGCGTCCCCCGGCGGCCCGCACCCTCGGTTCCCACGGGGGACTGCGGTGCGTGGGGAGACGCGGGGCAGTGGCAAGGCTGCGGGGCCACCGAGAGGTGTGGACTGGAGCCTGGGTACCGGCGGGCTATCGGGAAATAGCACCGAGGAGCCACCAGCCCGCGGGGACCTCTAAACAACTAAATCCTCCTCCTCCTCCCCCACCCACCCGGGACCCTCAGCTCAGTAACGCTGAAGGAAGAACAACAAAACGCCCTCGAAGCTCGGCACCCCCAAAGAAAACGGAAAACGTAAAAGAGAGCGAGCCACCAGCAAACCCCACGAGCAGCCCCCAAACGGCGAGGAGAGGCGAGCCGGCTTCCAGCCAGTGGGTGGTCGGACTCCCAGGAGCCCCCTCGCCCTCCACCATCGTCCACTTGTTCCTAATTCCTTCGAGTTTAACCAGATTCCCCTACTGACAACGGGGTCGTGTGAGGTTTCACCCCCGAGCCCCATTATATTGAAACAGAAAGAAAGCAGATGCAGGTGAAGCCCCTAACACTTGCGGGGGGCCGGGGCTCCTCGCACCAACGGGACAGCCTCGGGGAGGGCTCCCGAAGAGGAGCGGGGCAGCCCCCCGTGGGCGGCGGGGAGCGGAGTCCGTCCGCAGCGCTGCGCTCCGCCGGGCTGTGCCACGGAGATCGCATCGAGAGAGAGCCTTTCCGGGAACGGGCTCCTGACAGCTCCCCGACGAGAGGGGGTGGGGAAATGAAAGAGAAAAGGCCAAAGAAACAGCGCGATTTTGGGAGCGGGACCAAATCCTAACGTGTTACATAAAAGCCACGGGCGGTTCTTATCAGCGAGCCCGGCCTGAAGAGGAACAATCCCCGGGAGCGGTTCCAAAACAGCCCCGTTAAAGGAACAATTGTGAAATGCCAACTTCCCACCAGAGCATGAACAGCGGGAGCCGGGCATGTCCCGTCTGTAACCGGGCTTCTGACAAGCGACAGAGAGAGGGGAGGGGATGGGGGGGATCCTCTCTTGACAAGATTTATCAAGAAACATTTAACTGGGCTTTAATCATATTAGCAAGAGCCCAATTAGGGCTGAGAGCGAAGCGAGGCGGCTGGCAGGCTGCGGGGGGAGGAGGAGAAGGGGGGGGAGGAGCGAGCGGTGGAGTCACTCGAGGATAAAGTCCTTTCATCGGACTGCGCTCTCGGCGAGCAGAGGAGTGCGAATAATCACTGCCCTTCACGGGGGGGACGGGGGAGGGAGCGGGCGGGGAATGTGTGTAAAGGATCATTAAGGCCAGGCAGAAGGGTTATTTGTTGTTGTTGTTGTTTTTAATTATGACGGCTGTTAAGGTGCTGTTCCTGAGTTTTCTCGGGCTCTATTCTCAGGAGCGGAGCGGGGAAGAAGCGAAAGGGTCCGGCGGCACCTGCTGCACCACCATGGTGGAGCGGAAAGGACTCTCTTTCCCGAGGCAAAGAGGGGCTCTGATCCCCCCGCCGCTTCCCTCTAACTTCCACGAAGGGGAAATCCCCTAAAAATCCTTCCCCGGGCACTTCTCCGTGATGTGCTGCTCCCCGGGGGAGGTGGGTGAGGTTGGGGGGGGGGCACGGCTCTCTCACCCCATCTCGGTGAGCGGGGCCAGGGGTTCTCCGAGGTTCGCAGAAAGCCCTGAGAGAAGCGCGGTGCTGGGGCCGCCCGGGATGGGAGCAGGGAGTGGAAAGTGCCTTCCCGGGGGGGAGGGGGGCTCATGTTTTCCCCTTGCCTCCTCCTCAGTTTTAGCACGGGCATCCTGCCCCGTCCTTAGGGAGCGGCCTTTTGCAGCTGCGGGGATAGGGAGGGCGCAGGACAGAGAAATGAAGCTAGCTCCCATAAGAGAGGTGGGGCCGGAGGGAGAGGCCGGGGGAGGCGATGCCCCCCGGGTCGCGCCGCATTGGCACTCCGGTGGGAGCGCGGCCGTGACCCTGCCCGCGGCTTTCGAGACATCGCCGACAGCTGCCAGCAGCTGCCTCGCTGCGCTGCCACCATCCGCGGCCGCCAGGAGCGGGGCGATAAGGCTGTTGGGCAGCGGTACACCTTTAGCCCAAGAGAAGCAGCCTCTGCACAGCGGGGAAGAGGCTGCTGTTTTTTTTTTTTCTTTCTTTCTTTTTTTAACAGGGTAGAGATGGGGGAGGCATTGCCACGAGCATCCCCGCTGTCGGGAGCGATCCCCAGTGCGCGGAGGGGGTCTCCCCCGCTCACCTCCCGATCCGTGCCCACCCCTCCCCGCATCCCGAGGCGGCCGCAGTCCCCCCTTCGGAGCCGGGCGGCCCCTTCCCCGCCGCTCCGTGCCCTCTCGCTGACCGTCTTCCCTCCCCCTTCCTTACTCCATCCACGCTTACCTTTCCGGCCCGGCCGCCGAGGGGCTCGCCCCCTCCCGCTCCCGCCCCCCGCCCCGTCGCCGCCAGCCCCGCCGAAGGGGTGCCGCACGCCGCCGCGCCGGCAGGGACCCGGCTCTCGCCTCGCAAAGCGCTCGACTGGCGCTGGCAGCCCCGCCGGGTTCATCCGAGGACAGTGGCGGCTCCGCGCCGCGGCTCGTCTGGCTGCCAACGCCGCGGCAAAGACTGATGCTGCCGCGGCCGGGGGTGACTCACGGCGGCCCGCGGCTGCCGCTGATTAGCGGATCAGAGAGCCGAGTGGGAAGCGGGCACGATGCGGCCGCTCCTTCCCCGGGCACCGCGGGTCGGACCGGGCCGGGCCAGGCCGCCCCGAGTCACACATCCCTCCCCTCCCAGCCCCCCTCAGCTCCTGCACAATGTATTTTTATTCCTTCGGAATAAACCGACGGCTTTGTCGGAGCACAAATTCACCCTTCCAACAGCGAACAGGCCTCCCCCAGCCCCTTCCTTGCCGCGTGAGAGCCCCGACGGCACCACGGTGGGCAGCCCGCAGCGCTCCGACGGCGCCCGCCTCAACGTAAGTGCCCGCGTCGCGGCCACCCCCCGAGGGGCTGCGGGGCCGGGAGGGGGTGGCCGAACCCCGCGTGCCTCGGGGTCGTCAGGAGGTTCTGAGGAGCTGAGCTTGGGTGGGCCCAAGGCTGAGTGAAAACTGCCTGCTGATTCTTGGCTGCGACCACCGGTGGTGTCATGCTGTCTTTTAGGGAACACCTAAACCTCGTCATGGTTCTGAGGCCTGGTGGGCAGCCTGGGGCTGAACTTCTGCCTTGTCCCCACCTCGGCCTCCCTGTCTCAGTGTGGTGTAGCATGCCCAGGTGGTTCCTCAGTGCCCATCTGGGCAAACACAGGGCTCAGCAGATGAGTCTGTGTGAAGAGATGTGGGCACCTGGGGAGAGGTGCGGGGTCAGCGTCGGGGAAGAAGGTGAGCATCAGTGTGGAGTGTGTGGATGGCCGTGCTCAGCATGCAGGCTGCTGAGTTGTAGCTGCGTGTGGTTTCCATGGAGTCCCCATGGCATGTCCCAGCTAGAACATGCTGCAGAAGTTTTCATGGTGAGCGTGTTTTCCTGTTTCCCAGGTGCAGCCTGACTGGTCGCATTCCACACCCTCTACACTGGGCAGTTCATCGCTGTCAGTGCCTCTGAGAAACATGCTGCCTGTGTGACATCTGTGTTCTGAAACGTGTTTTTGAAGGGAAGCTGTGGCAAAATGCATCTTCCTGTACACGCTGTAGGCACAGCTCTAAAAGTAATGGCTCCCTGAAATGAAGAGATTATTAAAAGCACATTTGTTAAGAAACTCAAGCCACGAAGGCACTGGAATTGAGCGCTGTATTCTCTGGATGCACACTTGTTCTGGATGCAGACAGAATGCATGATTGGGCCTGTACTTAAAAATACTCCAACTTGTCAGAAATGTGCTAAAATGACGAGCCATGGGCTGGTGGATGGGGATCATCTTGTCAGTGAGTCAACCTTAAGTTCATTTTTAAGTCCAAATTTCATTCCTTTGAGGAAAAAGAGTAGGAGTAGGAAGAGGCTATTATAATAGAAATGCTGACATTGCTAACTGTGGTGGTGTGAACTCACTACTATAATAAGACCTCAGCTGGCAGCCTAATTCCAAAGAGGTGATGTTATCCAGTAATAATGCAATCAGTTTGTTGGCTGCAACATAGGAAGCTGGGAATTGGTTTATTTTAATGCTATTTTTGGCCAAAATGTAAAAAGCGCAAAAAAATCTATAAGATGCCAAGATCAAGGCAGGAGAGCTACCTTTGGTGTTTAAAATAATAAAACAGAGTTCTTCTTGAACATTTTTCATTTCAATGCAGTTTTTAAAAGAGCATATTTTAAAAGGGACAGCTAGGGAGAATGCAGGCTTTCAAGCTAGGGATTGGAGGATGGAAAAGCCCAAGGGTGGAACATTGTTAGAAGTTTTCAGAGAGGTCCTGAAAGTACATTGGTCACTTTACAGAATAGAATTTTTCTCCTGGGTAATTGCTGAATGAGTTTGCATTGATTTTCAGCTGTGAATTTCAAGGAAAAAGAGGGAAAGAAATGAAAAAGACAAGTACCCTGTTAGTAATTTAGAATTATGCTGCAAGCATTTAAAAAAATTGCAGCAGATATTAGATAAATTGGAAATAACCATGTAAACTTCTGTGCTTTTACAGTGTTTTCCAGCCATTACGTCTTTCTTTTTCTAATTACTTTTAAGGAATAAACATTCTGACTTTATAGATAGCTTGTTCTCAAACTAGGAAAACTAGCACAAGAAAGATGGATGTGTGGGGCATATATTTCAGTGAAACAGTGTTCGTGAAATCTTCTGCAGCAGATTTGTCAGTAATGTTAGCGAGGTCAGGATTTTACCCAGTCTGAGTGTAGTGCTGTTGCAGCAAATCACAAGGATACAGACAGAATGTGTTATCCATCTAATTCAGGTTTGGATTTTCCTGTTGTCCTTGATAGAGCTCCTAACATTTAGGCTGAATCAAAATTTACTGAGGTCAATGGGAATATCTGTGTTGGGGTCATGAACTCTTTGAAGGATCAAATCTTCAGTTTCTTCGTGCTGCTCGGAAGCCCAACAGTATCAAGTCCAAGATAATATCTCAAGTACGTGAAGATAGTTAAAACAAAGTAAGTAACGACTGTAGCCAAACCGTAACTCATTTTAGCAGAGCACTTTGTGAGTAACAGAACCCTACAAGAATACTTGGGTGTGTCTGAGTCAACCAGTTCTGGAAATCCTATGATGTGCAGCTGCAGAAACTACATAAATTCTTGAAAAATTGTCAACAAAACCTGAAACGACCCGAAGGGTTTTAATACAAATTTGTTGAAATTTCTTGAAAGTCATGTTTCCTGAGTTATATACAAGCTCTGTTCTGCTTATTAATAAATCATGTTGCCCAGTAACTCATGATAAGTAGGCTAAAAGTGCTACAGTGACTACCTTGTTCACCTGATCTTCTTAAGGCAACATTAACCTTCTTTTTAGACTTGACATTTAACAAAGCATTATAAATATTATAACCACTTGTGAATGCGTGTACTCTGGACTGTAGAAAATCAGGTTGGCATTTATTGTCAGGCTTCCATCCAAAAACATACGAGATAATTTGTGTTATATGGCCATTGGCACTACAGAGTGACAAGTTGGAAGAGGTATTTTGAGAGCAGCTCCAGAGTTGCCTTAAACACTCGTTTGAAGTGAGAAAACAGATGTGATATAATGATAGTTGTTTTGCTTTTATTGTGGAAGAGAATACAAGCTTGTGATTACTGATTGGATATGAAATAAAACTTTATGGCTGTATGAACCGGACATAGCATGTCAGCAATCAAACAGGATGCCAGGGAAGCATTGCATATTAGCTCTGTAAAAAGAATCAAAGTACAGTTAATCACAGTTTCTGACAATACAAAAATGAGAGGGCACTGATTAAAATGATCAAATTTAGAATTAAATCCACAACAAAGAGTCAAAGGCAGAACTTCATTTCCGTAGGATATTGTGGATACAAGAAGTAGAAAGGATTCATAAAAGGATCAGAAAAATTCATTCAGGGATATTCATGTATGGAGACAGAGCGTGGTAGTCTGAATTTTGGCTGCCATAGAGGAAGTCTGCAAACCTCTAGTTGTTGGAAATACTAAGACCTTATCAGGTTAGGGCTTGCTCCAAACAATGTATTTTTACATTTTTTTTTTTTTCTGTAAGTATTAACTTTTGGTGACCACAGAGAGATTACATTAGCACAGTATGGACATTTTGGCTTCTTTGGTGCATGCCTGTAAAGTGAACTCGTATGTCATTTTTTTGACAATATGCTGACCTAGAGCTTCTATGCTGCCATCTTTTTCTACTTTTTTCTTCACTCACTTATTCTTCTCTGCCTTTTGGATGGAAAATCCCTCCTGCATGGGCCAGGTTATACTGGATATCTCATACAGAAGAGTATCTTATTTCATACATGACTTACTCATGTTGCAGAAGAAGGGTGAGTAATGAGTGCTGGAATTTAGCTTAATATTACATTTTGGATCTTGGATTTCTGTATCAGTTCATGAAGTACTCAGCCTACTGCAAGTAATTTTCTGTTTGATTTTTTTTCTACCTCCTATTTCTGCTCTTTCATCAGTTCTGTGATCCCGGAGAACATTACAACTTTGCAAAATATTACATAATTATATCAAAATGCTCCAAGGTCTGTACAAACACATAGAATGTCCTTGTGATGCAAAGGAGAGATGAGGGTTTGATTAGGCATGATGCCACATGGTTCTAGGCCCATGAGTCAGCAAAGGTCTTAGGTATGTGTTGTCTGTGTAGAGAAGCAGTGCTGGACTATTCACATTGCAAATACAAAGCTTTAGCTGATACATGGCAGTATCAGCCTTAGGTCTGCAAGGATTAAAACTGCTTTCCATGTGCCAGTGATGCTTTTGAGTGCAAGTCACAGGACCCCAAGTACAAGGGCAAACTTGCAGTTGAAAAGAAGTTCTCCAATGCACTAAGATGCTGATGTAGCATGCATAATGAGAAATAGTCCTGGTCCTGATTTAGCTGTTGGGAGTACAAGCAGGCCAGACAAAGGGCATCTCAGAAAGAGGTGGAAAAACAAAATCCCAAATCACAAGCAACTTATTATCTCATCTCGAAACAGGGCAGGAGGGGGTTTCTATAACTGTTTTTTTCTTAAATTTCAGTTAGGCTTGTACTGTAACTTACATACAGTTCCATGCCAGATTTTGGGCTGTGTCTTTTCTTATAGTCTTTCAGGGCTCCTTGGGCTTGGGAAGAGCTAGTGTACAAAGGTGTGTTTGTCCAGGGGTCTTTATTCAGTGCAAAGAGGTGGTAACAGTAGTTGCTGCTAGTTCTTGCCTTACAGGTAAAGACTGGGGGTTGCTGTGCAAGTAAGTCCTTTCTGCTCTGTTCCAGTTAAAAGTCAGTCCATCTAGATGAAACTGGGGAAAAAATATTGTTACAGCTTATGTTTATTCTCAGAGAATGAGGAGGAGATGAGGAGGAAGGCAAGCATCCAGATCTGTATGCAGGAATGGTAAATCTGTTGCGTCAAGCCCTGACTTCAGACCTAGTGGGCACATGCAATATCAATGTGCTGAGTCCAATCTTACTAATCAGATCGCAGTCAGTTGTGATAAAGGGTCTGGTGCTTTCCAGGATAAACTGGACATTTAGTCTGTGTTTCTAACCAGTCAATAAAGCTCAAACAATTCTCTTCTAGAAATTTGTATTAAAATTGCCTTATTCCTATGTGTCTATATTTGGATATGAATTGTAGGACCTTGGGGATATACGTAGAGTTCAGTTAAATTTTGACACAGCAGCAACTGCATTTTCCTAATCTGTAAACAAGCTTTTACGCAATATTCCTGGCACTAAAAGTCTGTTTGAAATTGAGTTGTGGAAGTGCAAGAGTTCATAACCCTTCTCTTGCAGCAGCTCAGTCAGTGCAAGCTGAATATCGAGTACCTGACTTAAGGTGGCAAGGTCTTCTTTAGCTACTTGGGCAGAGCCCTAGAAGACAGCAGCATTGCTGCCAGCTACATGGCAAAGGATGTGGGTATTGCAAACAACTATTTCCTTTTACCTTTGTCAGGAAAAATTAATGATACATTTACAAAATACGGAATGGGATGGGAGGGAAAGGAAGGGAAGAGGGGAGGAAGAGGAGTCAGGTTACATAGGAGGACTGTAGAGATGCCATTCATTACTGCAGGGAGAAAATGCATGCAATCAAAGCTCAATTAGAGTTGAAGCTGACAAAAATAAAACAAAACAAAAAACATTGGTCTGATAGTTATTGAGGATGGTCATCTCACAAATGTGGATGTAGATAAAGCAGAGATTTTTCATGGCTGGTGAGCAGCCCTGTGGGAAGGAATCTGGGGTTCGGGTTGGTGGCAAATTGTGTATGAGTCAGCAGTGTGCCCAGGCAGGCAAAAGGGCCAACTGTACCCTGGGGTCCAGCAGGCCCAGCACTGCTGCCAGGTGAGGGAGTGGATTGTCCCGCTGTGCTCTGTGCTGTGGCCTCACCTCAAGCACGGTGTGCAGCTTTGGGCACCACAGTATAAGAAAGACATAAAACTACTGGAGAGTGTCCAAAGGAGGGCTATGAAGATGGGGAAGGGTCTGGAGGGCAAGGTGAGTGTATGAAGCAGCTGAAGTCCCTGGGTTTGCTCAGCCCAGAGCAGAGGAGCTGAGGGGAGGCCTCATGGCGGCTGCAGCTCCTCACAGGGAGTAGAGGAGCAGCACTGAGCTCTGCGCTCTGTGACAACGACAGGGCCTGAGGGAACGGCAAGGAGCTGTGTCAGGGGAGGGGCAGCTGAGGGTTAGGGAAAGGCTCTGCACCAGAGGGCTGTGAGCATGGAACAGCCTGCCCAGGGCAGTGGGTACAGCCCTGAGCTACTGGAGTTCAAGGAGTGTTGGGACAGTGCTCTCAGACATGGTTTGAATTTTGGGTGGTCCTGTGTGGAGCTGAGAGTTGGACTCGGTGATCTTTGTGGGTCTCTTCCAACTTGGGATGTTCTGTGAGTCTATGAATAGCACAGAACAGAATAGAACTAAATAGTTCAGTTGGAAAGGGCCTACCAAGATTTACTCCAACTGCAATGCACTTTGTAATCCAAACACTTTCTCAGGCTGAGCTTCAAAGTCTTCAACTCGCGAATGGATTCAGCAGCAGGTATTAGTGCTCTGCAGTTCACTAAGTTCAACTTTTGACAGTAATGGAATAGTTTTCCATTGCAAGTCTTTACATCTTTATTTAGTACACATGGACTGCTGTTGCTGCCTTAACATATTAACAGTTATTTAGAGAATAATCTGGTGAGTACTTTAGTTCATGTATGGATTGCAAAATATATCTTGTCATTCACTTTATGTTAAGATTTATTTATGTGCTTTTGCTAAGTAACAAACAGCTCTTACAGAGTTGGCTACACATATGAAGACCATGTGGTATAAGGGGTTATAAATACAGCAGTTAAAAACATTCCAGACAATTATAAATCACTATAATATGCAACCCCAGTGGTTTGATGAATAATATATTTACTAACTTACTAACCACTTATCAGAGTGATTTGTGTCGTACTTAATTTTATATTCAGTGTAAGTTTTCTATAAGGCCTAAGTTTGTTTTCTTTTGCCAGAAGCATTTATTTCTGAGTCAAAACTCAGTCTCTTTTGCAAAACAGAGGAAAATCAAAGAAGCATGATAATCAGTCTAAACTCATCTAAAGTGCTTTAAAAATAGCCAGCCCACCTACTGCTCTGGGAGATTAGATAGTGCAGCATACAGAAGCACGGTGCAGGGTAGCTAAGGAACCATGCAGTATGCAAGTTTTTCCAAACGCACTCGAAGCAGTGGCTCTCAGCAACACATTTGCTCCTGCCAGACCTTCTGCCTCTCACATTCCCACTCCCTTACTGCTGGGTAAGCAGAACGTTTAATTCTGTCCATGGGAAATGGCGCAGCAGATTTTTGTCTCCAAATTAACAGCTTATAGTGGAGAGACTGGTAGCAGGAGGAGGTTGAGAAGAGAGAGATGGTGTTGTTCAGTTGCTGGTGTGGTGGCGGTGGTGTGCCAGTTGTCACTTGGGCTCTCACAATGATAGCCTATATAAACTGAAGTAAAATTCTAACAGCTAGGTCTGCAAAGGGCTGTAGGCATCTCACTGCCCTGTGTGGGCCTTGCCAGGCTCCACAAAGCCATGCCTAGCTGTCATCTAACTCTGTAATGATTTCGGCTCTGCCAGGGAGCATGTTACAATTGCCTGATGGCTCTGGAAGGGGTCTCAGGTAAAACCTTTACTTGTTAGTCTTCTCAGTAGTGCTATGCAAACTGATAGCAATAGATACTATTTCCTGATGGATCCTGTGGTTTTTGTGGTGTGTAAGCACATAATGCATATACACTAATTAAATCAAATTGATCTACTTCATAGAAAGTATTTTGATTTTTTTTTTCCTGCTCTTCCCTCTGTCAAGCTCTCTCTGAGAACTTGTTATAAAACTCAGCTCATCTGTTTTTCTAGTTGTCTGTTATCAGTATTTTACCTTCAGTTGATTCACATGGCTGGCCAGCTTACCTAATTTCCCAATAAACAGTCTATTGGTGAAAGAGTTTTTGGCATGCAAACAGCATACATTGCAAAAGACACTCTAGGAGGAAGAGTGGTATGCATGTGTGTTACAGCACTGCTGCTTAGATCATGTGGTCACATAGCTGTATCTGAGGGAAATTTTGCACCAAAATAAACTTTGAAGTTGAGTAAAGCAAAGGGGATTTTCCCATCACAGATCAAACAGAATGTACTGTGCAGCAAAATGAGGAAATCCAGTCTCATGATTTTCAGCATCACTGATTTTGAAAGGGTTAACAACCTGCCAGTAACTGCATCTTATTAATGTAATGCATGTTGGCATTTCTTTTGCAAATTCCTATTATGGAGTTTGATGAAACAGCTTTTGTTTGTTCACACTTGTCTCTCTTAAAATTTGTATATCATTAGTAAATCTTATTTTTTTCTGCAACAGCTTGCACTTTCTTCTGTATGCAGGCAGAAGTCAACTCATTCTATTAGTTTAGATTATCATTTTAAGCTTGATTTAAAAAGTGTGTAGACTTTTAATGCTCCCAACAACTAAGATTGTAACCAGTTTACATGTTGAGATCTGTTGATTTGTCTGTCTGCAGAAGTTCATCACTCCAGGAATGGAGGCCCTTTGATAGTAAATATATTCACAGAATGTGGTTTTTTAGTCTCTGTATTATTTTAGATATCTTATTTATATTTAGATATCTTATTATACTGGAGTTCCCTAGATGTTTAGCAACATTTCAAAAGACCTCAGTCTGTCTGGGGAGAGAGGAACTTGCTGTAGCCCTTTTGTGTCCTGGTCTGCCAAATCTATAAATATGGATGAGCGTGTATCACTGACTGCGGGGGATTTAAAAAAAATAAAATAAAATTAAGAGGTGATATTTTAAGCAGTTTATATGTTAGGCTATAATGTAGGAAAGAATGTGTGTTCATACAGCGACCTTCCTCAAATCAATGCATTAAGCCTGGTGTATTTTGTTAATATTATACTTGAAGTTGTCAATGGTTTATTTTTGAAATAGTAATAGCATACAAGAAAAAATTCTAAACCTGGAGAAAAATCCAGTAAATGAAACAGTGGTGGTACAGGGAAATACTCCTCTCCTCTCCTCCTCTCTCCTCTCCTCTTTCTGTTAGCATTTGTTTCCTGTTAATCAATTCATGTTTAGGAGTGACTTGGTATATTTTTTTCCAGCCTATGTTATAAGGTTGGCAGAGAGAAATCCTTGCAGGCAGTTTATTATGTAGTTATTGTAGTTTATATTCTTGCATTTAAGATATATTTAATCCCTGGTGATTTTTCTTGTGTTTTTGTTTAGTTTCTTGAAAGGTTGTTGTTCTCCCATGGAATGTGGTTTTTTTCCTTCTAAACACAAGATGTAAATACATATGTAAGTAATGCTGTGTGAACCTTTGAGTCAGCTGCTTCCACTTCTTGTGTGTTCTATCCAAGACAATTTCAGAAAATTATTAGTAAGCCTTATAAGCTTAGAAATAAAATCTCCTTGACTGGTATTTGAAATGAAAATGAAAAGTTTTAACATATGTATTAAGTATATATGTAAAAAAAAAAAAAAAAAAAAAAAAATCCCAGAGTTAACAGACAAGTAGAAATTTTACAGGATTGTTATAGACACAATGACATCTGTTTTTTATTGCAGTTAATGAGTCCTAATATGATGTGCCATTTTGTGTTATGTAACTATTTATTATTAATCTCCATCTCCTGTTACAAATCAGTTCTCAATGCTTTTTTTTTTTCCCCTCATCATTCTTGAGATACTATGTAGCTATATATTTATGCCTATTGCAATCAAAGTAACGATATTCTGCTGTATTAAGAATTTTTAAGTACTTGGAGATAGATTCTGTATTCTTCGTGAAGTAACTCTTGTCCTAATCATTACCAGGAACTGAACCTGGAACTACCAGAGCTAGAGGATAGCTTGACAATTTGAGCTCAAAAAGGCTAAATCTTCTGGCTAGCAGTTGCAGGAGAGTCATGCTTTTTGTGGCTCTGGCAGAAGATACTACTTGGAGAGGGAATTATGCTTGTGCAACTCCAAACTGCCAGAGAAATCCAGGGGAATTTGGGGGTTTGCAGGGAATGTGAAACTGGTCTCTTCCAGGAGCTTCCCAGTAAGCATGAAAGGGTTTTGTGTGTGTGTGTGTGTGTGTGCGTGTGCATGTGTGTGATGGATAGTGAGAAATTCTAACATCTGACATTGCTAAGTGCATTCTGCAGTTTTCCATTAGTGATGGTGGAGTCCTTCAGTGAATCCCTTCAGGAGTAACCATTTGGCATTTCCTAAACCCTTGTCTGTATATCATGTAAAGCTCAGTGTTACCACTCTAAAGGAAGACTTTAAAAAGTTAAATGCCATTGGAATTTAGTAATGTAGGCCACACTGTAAACTGTGGTTAAGTTGAGCTGAGGCCTGCTTCAGAGAAGAACCTGTATTTGATTAAACCCTGCCTCTAGCTAGATAAAAATGAGTTTGAAGTAGATTAATATAAAAACAGTTAAAAGCTTCCTCGTTGTTGTCAGTTTCCAAAATGAAACTTGTCAAGAGTTTGGCAAAAAGAGTTCAAAGGCAGATCTTATTCTGAGCTGAGAAAAACAAATCCAAAGGAGCAAACAGCAATATGGACCTTCTCACCTTTGGTTGACTTGAATGAATTTTCTCCATGTACACTGTGGCTTTATGGCCTTCATTTCTACTTGCCAAGCCATTTTTTTTTTTCTCCAGACTACAGCCCCTCAAGAGTTGTGTCTCATAGCTTTGTCTAGCACAGAAATATCTTCTGTACTTCTTGGCCTATCTTCTCATGGCCTTCATGAATCTTCTCTGACATGTACTGTGCGTAATTATTATGAGAACATAAACCAAGGGCAAAATTCGAAAGATAGTTTTGGACTCAGTGAGAAACCGTCTGAGAGAGAATTGAAGTGGAGACAGCACAGTGTAACAGTGGGGTTTATGTCAGAATTTTTGCAGGATTCTACTTCCATCTGTAACTTTGGGTGGCACGTGACCACTGCGTACCACATGCTTTGGCCTGTTGCAGACACTTGCACATCTTGGTGACAAGATTGTGCAACATTTTTTGTTATTGATTTGGACATAAATTCTGTGGTCCCAGTGATGAGTAAAAAAATGGGGCTCATAGACCAAGTCCTACAAATGCTACCAAGTGATTAGCAAAACCAGTGTCATACTGCAAAGACTGGGCTTTGACACCCTTAATGCTTTTTTCCCATATCCTTTTGTATATACAACTAGGTCACGTTAGTGACCACAGGCATGAGTCTCCGTTCCATTACACTGGTTTTATGCCAGAGTAACCATGCAGGTTTTCACAGTATAAAAAGACTGATGAAATGTGGTGAAAAATGGATCCCATACATATTCCAATCTGTGAGTGACTTAATATTTGTTGCTAAAACATTTTAAACCTTTAAAAAACAACATTTCCACCAGTCACATTAGGGATTTAGAGTTTGCTGTCTCATGGCTTGCCAGAGCTAGCAGCAAATGCTGGGAAACAAGCACGTCTTTAATCACGGAAAACCATGGGATATTTAATTCTCAAATTTGACAGTCATCTAGGAAGAACAGCTAGTGCTCTTGTATATTAACCTAATTGTTGAAACATATATTTTTCTCCCAATCTCAATTTTAAGGTAAAATAATCATTTCTGTAGATGTAGGGTATTTGTTCCTTCTAGATGGCAGCAGTTTGAAATCAGTGGCAGACTTGAAATGTTACAGATGTTATGAGAGAAATTAATGGAGAGTTTGAGAAAGGAAATGAGGCAGAAGTTAGACGCAGGACATTTCATGGGTCTGTAGGTTGTTCCATGACTACAGAACACTAAAGTTTGTTGTTGCTTTGACAACGTATGTGGAGCAAATATGTATTTTTTTCTAAGTACATGTATACAAACATACATAGTTCCTCTAATTTGTTACTTACTAACTTACTGCTCTACTTGAACTGTAAAGGAAGACTTGTGGTTTCTTTAAATTTCTTAGGATAGCAGGCTTGTTACTGCTTCTGTTAAAATTAGTTGCAAAGCTCTGGTTGACAGCAATAGGAGAAATCTCCTTATTTTTGATGGTCATAAGTTAAAACCCCTGACAAGCGAGACAGACTGTAGTATCAAAGGACAGCTTGCTTGCTGAGGAGGCAGGTGTATGTAAAAGGAATATAAAGTCTGTTGTAGTCAAGAGTTTGTTGCACCACAGATTTCCCGTATAACTCAAAACTAGTTAATATGGTTCACTTTTCAATCTGTAAACTGAGAACAACAGCATGTCCTTAGATTAAAAAGCAGTGATAAACTCAGATAAAGTGATCTGTAGCACATTTAGTGGCTGGGAGGGATTTCTCATATGACTCAGGCATAAGCTTAGTCTGAAACAGCTGGGTAAATAGTCCTAGTGATTAATTTATTAGTAGTTAATTAGTTCAGTTAATTAGTAACTAGCAAAGTAACAGCTGTTGCTCCTGCTTGTTGTGTAAGAGAATTGTGACCTTTGGCCTTCTGTTGTGCTCCTAATGGTGTAGTGTTAGGCAGCAAACTGATGATGCTGGAAGTCAGTAATTGCCTATTTTTTTTTAGATATATGCTTAAACTGCTGTATATTAATGAGGTACTACGTGTCAGCTGAAATGTGATAACTGAGGGTTCTTTCAGGCTGAGGCACATGGAAGGCAAGGAAAGTTCATTTCATTTGTAACAAAAATGAGCTAGTTAAGGAGAGAGGATGCTGGTTTTGCTGGCTTGTGGCAAGATATTTTTCCTTGGTTATTAGATCTGAGCTCATATAAAGGTTTAGGTAAGAAATTTCCATTGTTTTTTCTGGTATCAGCATCTCTGATTACGTGAAAACAAGTCTGATAACATAAAGGTCTCAAGATTTACAGTGGTTAACAGTATTAATCTCTCCTTTTCTCCTTTCCAATGTGTACTCATTTAACATGGATGAAGAAAATAATTGGTTCATTTTTCATAGGCTCTGTCCCAGACTGATCTGGGGGAGAAAAAAGGAAATTTCCTGCCAACTAGAAGTTCTGAGAAGATTTCATTCTGGAAACAACAAACGTTGTATTTCTGTGTTCCCTGGTTCCTGCAGCTTCTCAGTGAAAATGGCATTTGACAGGTAACTGACTATTAGCTTTGTATTCATTTGTTGGTATAAACAGGATGTTCGTTCTTTTTTTTTTTTTTCCCTTTTAAAAATTTTTTAATATTATTATTATTATTATTATTATTTTTTGGGAGCCTTGCTGTTAGGGCTGCCTGGAAGTCTATCACAGGGTTTCCAAGCTCTTGGTTGGTATTTGCTGGTAGGTGATTGGAAAGTCTGGAACTGATGAAAATTATTGGGATTTCCATGCTCTCTTAGTGGGTAGTCATTCATTTTAAGGCCGACATTTCCAGGACTTAAAACTTAGCGGCTGAAGCCATGGAAGCTTGGTGTTTTCCCTCTTTGGGATACTCAGCAGGGCAGATATGTCTCCTGATTCCACTCTAAACTTACTTTTATTTCATGGGAGCCATAACCCACCTCCTTATCCAGCAAAAGATGAACCTACCTTGCTTTCAGCTAGCTGGCTGGGGTATGAGGTAGCAATCCAGCTGTGAAAGCATGGAATTTAATGTGGGCTAATTTCTGTATGCAGCTTACCCAGCTTCTTTGGGTGCGTCCTGCATGGCTGCTAGACCACAATGGAAACTACCCACGCAGCTTCAAACAGCTAATGATGCGGCCTCGCACCCACCACACCCAGCGTCTGGAAGATTCTGGCCCATCTTGTGCAGTAACACTATGCAGTGTTACAGCATCTGGCTTTGGCAAGTCTGCAGGCAGAGGCTTTGAAACAAAAAACAAAACTATGCATCCTCACCACTGTTTCTTCCCTTATTTACATGATTAAGTGCTGCAGTGTACACATGTGGGCAAGAGTAGGAAGACTCAGGGAAGGGAGGTGGCAGAATTACTATCCCTGCAGGTGTTCAAGAAACATGGAGATATGGTGCTGAAGGATGTGGTTAGTGGGCATGGTGGGAATGGGTTCACAGTTGGACTAGATGGTCTTAGTGGTCTTTCCCAACCTTTATGATTCTATGGATGCATCTTAACAATGGTTGCAAAGGAACTGTAGTGGGTCAGTACCTTACAGGATCTGCTGCTTGAGCTGATCCACATCTTCTTCCACCACACCTAGAGTTTCACACATATTAGGCAGAGCTGGCGTTTGTGGTGTGAAAACTGTCTAAGAGGTGTCAGATTTGGCCTTCAAAACTGAGAGAGCTTTATCAGACACTTTTACAGGCAGATTTGCAAATGCATCTATCCCTAAAGCCTGCATCTCCGTATGTGTCACCACAGCAGCAACTTCTTTCCTTGTCACCTTTGTACACTGATGATACATATCTTCTGTGATTGACGTGCAGGCACAGAAAAAAGTTTTCTTGCTATCTTGCTTGTGTTGCTTCAAGTATAGTTCTCATGCTGAGAAACTGAACACCTTCTATTTCTTTTACTGCTCCAGTGACTTGCACTTCACAGATCTTGGTCTGTGGATGTCTGGAGGTGGCCAAGATAGCAAATGCTTTCAGAAGAAAGATGACAGAAGAAAGCAAGAATTGTTTTTGGTCGTCTTTGGCAGGCTAGGTCATTCCTCTGTTTCAAACACTTTTGCGGAATGCCTTGCTCTGGGAGAATACATCTGATCTTCCATGGTGGAAGCAATTTCCACATGAATGCACTGTGTTCCTCTTGTGCAAATACCTGTGCCTGTGAACAGATTTGAGCCCATAAACACTGTTTTGGCTGTTTTGTTTGTCTTTGAAGATGACTGCCAACCTTCGACTTCCACAGCAGGAATCTTGCGTAAGACCACATGTGAAAGAAAACCATCCATGTAACATTTAAAATCCATTGTTTTGTTAGTTAAGAGGAAATGCAGTTAGACCAGTTTTTTATGGCTTTTTCACAGCTTTCATGATCTTGTGGGAGCATGTAATCATACAGCATTAAAAGGAAATCCAAATCTAGATTCATCTGTTATCTTGTTAAGGGGAAAATGCATGTGATGAGTGGATTGGTAGGATTAAGTCACTACAAGAAATCATAACCTTCTGTTGTGCTTGCATATAGCAACCTGATAATGTTAGTTGTCTCTACCATAAGGGAGCAGAATGCCTATGTTTTATAACAAATTGAAACATGATGCTGTAGGCACACAGCATAGTAAGAGAGTGTGTGTAAACACTTGCATACGTGTTCATATATATACGTGTACGTTCTTCTGGTACATGTATATTTCTTTCCAGATGCAGTTGGAGTCCTGGCTGCTGTGAGAGTTAGATGGCTTTCTTGTGCAATGTGGGTGTTTATCATCCTGCTGTAACTGTTCATGCTGTTATGAGTTTCCACTTGGGAGCCATTTTCAGGCACATGTTCCTGTCAACCAAGGTCAGCGCTGAGCCAGAGAAGCAGAGCACAGGTGGTATGTCATAGTTAGCCTCTTTCTTTTGGCTTCAGACTGTGGCACTTCTCAATTTAATTTATGATTAAACCATTGCCCTGAGATAATACAAAAAATCTTAGTGTATTTCTGCCTGGATTTCAGAGAAATGGTTCTTTAAATAAACAAGGGAAAAAATGAGTGAATGCATAAAAAGGGACTCAGACCTGACCAAAATCCTGTGGAAAGACTCTTTGGATTTCAGCAGGCTCTACTTGTCCTTAATACACACTCTGTTGTGTCTAATCCTAGGTGGGAGTATCACATTTTCAGGCTGTAAGTGGCTACTTGCCTCTCATAAGGTGCAGTGCTGGTGGCAGTGGAGAAAGCCCAGGGTGAGGGGAGAGTTTGTGGCAAAGAGTGTTTTTTTTCTTTTTTTTCTTTTTTTTTCCTGCTTGGATGGCAGCTGGATTCTACACAAAAAAGCCCTAAGGGGAGAAATACATCAGGGTCATTACAACTGTCATTTGGCAGTTACGTATTCTTGAAATAAACTGTTAACACAATTTTGCTGATTCTTGCCAAACAGCAAGGGCAAGTTGGCTGTATTTTTGGAGCTAGAATGGGACTGCAAGCTTTAGAAATCCTCTCTACAGTCAGCTGATGAAAGAATATGGGAAACAGTGTCTGGATGTTAACCTTCTTACCTGCAGAAATCCATGCTTGTGTATGCATACACATACTGTGTTTTTGTCAATTATCAGTGCAGACTATCGAAAGTTCCACCAGATTTTTACTTGTCCTTGAATGTTATTATTAATAACCTATTAAAAGGTAATGCTTTAAGATCAAGGATGTTGTTGTTGTTGACTTGGATAAGATTTTTGAGCTGTTTACAATGTATAATGGTGTTGATTTTTCACTCAGAGTGGATAAAAGTCAGATTTGAGCTCTGTTGATCAGATTTTTCTTGTTAGAACTGCACCTCCTTTCCAGAGTAGAGGAATAATTGCTTATTCCTTTCAAGACCTTGATGTTTCTCTCAGTTTGTGCTGCTTAGCCTGGAACAAACAAGACAAAAATTCCTTCTCGCTGTGCCTAAATTGCCAACATCCATGATGTGGAAATTCAAGGCCTGAGAAACAGGTCTTGAACAGGGAAGCCCAAAGGGATATCATGGCTTGGGATTCCCTGTGACTCCATTTGGTGGTACTGCCCTTATGTCATGGCTTCATCTGGCAGAAGCAGTGAGAGGGCTACCTCATGGGGTGCAGGAGAAGAAATGGAGAAGAAATAGTGATTGTCTGCTGGGCAGGGTTGGTGTTTTTCTCTCCATCATGTATGCTTTCTGCCTAGGGCCTGGATGTGACAGAGTGACCACATGGTACAGCAAGAGAATATTTATTATCACAGCAACTAGTCTGTTTTGCTATATGTGATTGGCATTGGTAGTAATGGTAGTCTGGAGCTCAAAACTGGCAATAAACCCCAGCAGGAGGCAAACTATAGAATTATATAATCATCAGGGTTGGAAAAGAGCTACAAGATCATCTAGTCCAACTGTCCACCTACCATAAATATTTCCTCACTAAACTATGTCTCTCAGTACAACATCTAAATGTTTCTTGAACACCTCCTTGGACGGTGACTCAATCACCTCCCTGGGCATCCCCTTCTGGCACCTGACTACTCTTTTGGAGAAGTCATTCTTTCTATTATCCCTGGTGCAATTTGAGGTCGTTCCCTGTTGTTCTATTGCTTGTTGCACTGTAGAAGAGGCCAATCACCCATGTCGCCATAACCTCCTTTCAGGTAGTTGGATAGAGTGATAAGGTCTCCTTTGAGCCTCCTCTGCTCCAGACTAAACAATCCCAGTTTCCTCAGCCGCTCTCATAAGACCTGTGCTCCAGACCCCTCATCAGCTTTGTTGCCCTTCTCTGGACGCACTCCAAGACCTTGATGTCTTTCTTGTGAGGGTCCAAAAACTGAATGCAGCACTCGAGTACAGGGGGACGATCACCTTGCTGCTCCTGCTGGCAATGCTATTTCATATACAAATCAGAATGCCACTGGCGTTCTTGGCTACCTGTGCACGCTGCTGGCTCATGTTTAGCTGAGCACTGACCAACATCTCCACATCCATTTCTTCTACACAATCTTCCAGTCACTCTGCTCCAAGCCTGTAGTGTTGCCTGGGGTTGTTGTGGCCAAAGTGAAGGACTAGCACTTGGTCTTGCTGAACTTCACTCCACTGGCCTCATCCCAGCCATCCAGCCTGTTGAGATCCTTCTGAAGGGGCTTTCTACCCCCAGGCAGAGTGACGCTTCCTCCCAGCTTGGTGTCATCTGCACACTTACTGAGGATCACTCAGTCCCCTCGCCCAGGTCATCAATAAAGATATTAAACAGGACTGGCCCCAGTACTGACCCTTGGGGACCCCACTTGTGATTTCTTGCCAGCTGGGTTTAACTCCGTTCACCATCGCTCTCTGGGCCCAGCCCTCTGGCCAGTTCTTTATGCAGAAAAGAGTGTACCTGTCCAAGCCATGGGCTGCTGGGTTCTCCAGGACAGCACTATGGGAGACAGTGTCAAAGGATATGCCTAAGTCTAGCTAGACTATGTCAGTAGCCTTTTCCTCATCCACCAGGTGGGTCACTTGATTGTAAAAGGAGATCAAATTGGTCAAGCATAACCTGCTTTTTGTGAACCCATGCTGACTGGACCTGTTCCACTGGTTGTCCTGCATGTGCTGTGTGATCTCACTCAAGATGATCTATGTATGTGGTGCAAGAGTAATTATAATGTTTCATTGAAGCTGGACAGAGAAAGATGTATAAAAGGTGTCTGAAATCTAACTCTGTGTTTCACCTTCACTGTGTTGCTTCACTTGGAAAGTTTCACTATGATTCTCTATAATTCAGTTCTGTCACTTAAATATTACTTAGATGCCTAATTTCAGCAAGTTCAGTGCAATCCAGTGCAGTAAATGCAGTAAGTAACCTCCCTGGAAGCAAATAGAATAGATTTCCCATTGCACTGAGACACTTGTTTTATTGAGACTAAGCTGATATTTTTAATATGATGTTGAATTTGTTTGAAATACTTGACTGTGCCAAGCCTTGCAAAATTGGAGGAAAGAAAATTCGTAAATGTACAGCATAGAATTTCTTGTATGTGCTGTGAATACTGGCACGGAAGGAAACTGGATTAGGTGAACTGTACTGATCTTGCAGAGTATGTCACACACTTAAAGAAAAATATCCTGAACTCATTTTCTTGATGTCAGCCTGGAATGAATTCACTTTATCCAGTGATGTTAAACTGCTATTCATGCTACTGATACAGTTGTGTTTTATTACCTGCTTGATGCAAGTCATGAGTAATACAGAGAGTATTAGGTATGTGTTCTAGTTTCGGATGCAGAATGTGTGATGCAATCCACTACAGGGTTTATGCATATATGCACTGAGCATATTTTTGAGCTACTGTACTTTGAAATCTGTGCCAGACATCTATGCAGCCAGACAGTAAACAAAGAACATGATACCTTAGGCCAGGAACCTTCAACAGCAGAGAGGGCTTACCTCAGAGACTACAAACAGGAAGCGTAGCATGTGTTAAGTCACAAAGGTTAGTAGGCCAACAGAGAGCAGTGCTGTGCCCGTGAGTTACACATGTGGTATCTGAAGGCACTGGGAGTTTTGCCACTGATTTCCAAAGGGGTAAGACTTCAACAACTGAATCTATAGCCATTTAATTCCATTGGCATTAGTGAAATTGCTTCAGATTTGGTCAAGATTGGATGCAAAAAGTGAATCTGATCTCCTGTTAAAAGGAATTGTGAAATTTACATTTATTGCTTTATTCAAAAAACATTTTTCTCTGCCTGTGAAATGCTTTATGAACATTTTGCCTTAGTTTATGTAAGAGTGCTCTTCAGCTAAACTCACATTCTGATGCCATTGAACACAGATTCCACTGCATGAGAAAATATTATAAATGCAATGAGTATTAACTACAGCCTCTTCCAGATCCCAAAATGGGACTTTAAATTACAAAGTTTTGATATGTGGCTTACATGTTCCTGGAAATTCTGTGAAATTCATCACAAGATTGAAGAAAACATTTTTTTTTTTTTTTCCAAAGCCAAAACTAAGGTTAGAAGCTAAGCTTGAGACAATCTGGTCTGGCTGCACAACTTGTTGTAGACTTCAAGGAGGCTTGAAGAACTATTTCACATTCCTCAGTTGCAAGTGAATGCATAGTTGTAATGAAAAGAAAAAATAATAAAAAATAATTCTTATGGAAATGAGAAATCAAGTATAAAATGTATTTATAGAAAGCAAGGCTGCTGAAGTACGATAGTCCTTTTTTTTTGGTAGAGATTTTACGATTAGCTAGTTTTCATATGATTCAATTCTTTTTGATTTATTTGTATTAATGATTAATATGATGTGTCAGAATAATGTAATGGATAGCTAATGATACTGTCCTCAGAACCATCAAAATTAGGTTGTTATGCCTGATGGGAAATGTAGTTTCAGATCTTTTCTTCTCATGATAATGAAAAACATTCATAATGTCAAAAATTGTTTTCCTTATGTGCCAAACGGTACAATGGAGAAATCTGGAGAGTGTTTACAGCTCTTGGCTCCTCTCTTTGGAATATCTGTACACTGGCTCTACTGAAGCAGGAAAACTAATGTTCTTAAGGAAATAGAGGAGAGAATGAGTAGCAGAAGATGCTGAGCAGTCAGATAGGAGGAAAACTACCAAATGGGATTTCTCCCAGTTGATGATGTCCATAGTCCAGAGAGTTCAATCTCTGAACTTCATCCAATATCAAGAGCAGACTCATAGGAAGACTGATGTTTCTGCCAGTGTGCTTTCTGGGAAAATGAAAAATATTATCAAGAATTGGTCCTTGGACATCAGTGGCAGTTCTGCAGTCAGAAAACAGACCAGTAACTGACTAATTTGAAGGTATTAGTCATACTGATATTCTCCTGTCTTCTTCTCTTTTGTCCCCTGGAAAAATAAAGTAAAAATCATGGATCTATTTGCCAGCTTTACAGCATACAAATATGCTGTAGCCTAAAGTTTGGTGCAGTACCTTGTCCAAAAGAACCGACTCTGCAATCTAATCTTGGTCTGCCAGCTCAGGTATATATAAAAAAGAAAAAAGATAGAAAAGCCTTTCGTCATTTTCTTTGCAGTTGCCATCCTGCATGAAGAGAATTTTCTGAACAGAGTTTTGAGTTTGAGATTCTGCATTTTCCTCAGGGTTCATCTGAGGTGTCCACAGCTGCAGCCTTCAGCAGTAAATATGAGGGGTACTCTGAAAATAATGCCTCTTATTTTATTATGTTGGCCTACAATGTCAGAGATGGATGTTGGTGGTATGGAAGTAGAGGCTGAACATTTTCACCAGTATTCCATTACATTTTGTTGCTGCGCAACAGGTGGGCAGAGGGGCAATCTGACAAAATGGTGTCTGACGTGGAAGTGTGTGTGAAGGAAAAGTGTGTCACTGAATTCCTCCTTGTGGAAAAAATGGCACCCACTGACATTCATCAATGCTTGCTGAACACTGATGGAGACCAGACAGTGGATGTGACCACAGTGAGGTGGTGGGTGGCATGTTTCAGCAGTAGACAGTGACAGTGGGTCACCTTCTCTGGTGCAGATTTTCATGAGCATGCCATGCAGATTCTTGTTTATTACTGGTGGTAAGCCATAACTAATGGTGGTGACTATTTTGAAAAATAGGATTTTGTAACAGAGAATTTGTTGTATCAAATGGTGTTATTGTGCTCGCTGTAGTATTTTCCATGGAAATAATAGATGGTATTACTTTCAGAGTGGCCTACCTATCTGTTTAAGACCTCTTAAATCAAGGAATTGTTTTTTGTCCAGAACTGTAAAAGACCATAATGTGTCAAGGGCCAGAGAAATGGCTTAAAATCTCAAGATTTTGTGCTGTGTTAATGCAATGCCTTCATTATGTGAGGAAGAGACTTTAGCTTCAAGAGCTGGGTTTGCTCTCTCCCCTACGGGCTTATTGGTTTTTGGTTTTTTTTTTTTTTTTTTTTTTGGGTTTGTTTGTTTTTTTCTTTTTTCTTTTTTTTCCAGACTGAGAGCAATATTACTGTGAAATCACAGCTTCTCATGCTTTCTATATGTTGAGTTATATGATGGTCATGTATGTGGGTTGTAAAAGGGCAAATAAGGTTCTTAAAGCAAAGTACAAATAACACAATTATAAGAGTGCATCAACTCTTCACAGGAGGCCTATTTAGTTAACACTAATAAAGCTTTTTTTTTTTTTTTCCTTTTTCCATTTTAACTGACATGAGTTCAAACTTGTGTTAGCTGCTTTTGTTACAATTCACTTTGGCTTTTCTTCAGCCCTTGCCCTTTGCCTTAGTGATCTCTGTTTTCCTTCCATCTGTAGCTTCTTTTCTTACGTTTCTCTTGAGCAGATTCCTTCCATCTACCACAAGAATGGGTACTCAAATCAATTGTTGATTGAAATCCTGGCTCCCTGGGTGTTTCCCTCTGCTGCCTTTAGTTGTGTCAGGATTCAAGATACATTTGTTTTCCTTTCTTGCTGTTACACAAATACTGCTCCCCAGTAGGACTTTGAAGTTCGTATTGTATTCATTAATAAGATTTTAAATCTTTTCAAGACAGTCCCTCTTAGCCCTTCTCCACCAGCAGGATGTGTAGCCCACTGCATATGAATTGGTTCCGGGAGTGGGGCCAGGGAGCATAGGAGCAGGGCTGGGCCAGGAAGCTGGGATAGCTATTTCTCCAAGCTTAGGAGGAGAAGGGACTTCTGGGCTCCGGCTTGAGGGTTGAGGGAAGGAGCGCGGCCATCTGTGCTGAGCATGGGTCAATCAGCTTCTCATAGTGCCATCGGTAGTAATGGGGAGTGGGGTCAGCTAGGACCCTAGGGGCTCACAGTTTATAAACCAGCTGGGGTTTCAAAAGTTAGTTTGAACTAACCGGGACGAACTGTCTCCAGCACAGTTTTGGCTACCCACAACCTCTGTTGGCTCAGTCCCCTCCTTCTAATGCCAACGCATTGCCTAATGATGTCAGCGGGTGTTTTGGGTTTGCAAGGAATGCAGGAATGGGTTCTCTGAAGAACAGAATGTGTATGTAGAAATGTTTTAAAACAGACTCTTTGCAGAAACTTTCTTTAAACATTTTAACAAGAAACCTGAACTTCTTCCAGTTCCTTGGATGTTGTTATTAGTAATTATCCTTGCAGGTAGGTCATATTCTTCCACATACTTTTGTGAAATGCTTCTGAGGAGAAATATCTCAGGAGAATCTTTCTGGCCAGTGCAGCATTCACCAACTGCTTGGATGCCTTTGAAGTCTGTGAGACTTCATAAGCTTACGCGCTTTTCTGTATTACACCTTTTCAGATCAGCATGGCTATCCTGGTGACTATCCTATAGAGATGATAATTTCTCTCAAGCGTTAAAGAGTTCCAGCTTGACTTGATTTTTGTCCTAGCATTTAACAGTATGATATTGGCCTGATGAGGCCACATCTGGAGTACTGTGGGCAGTTCTGGGTTCCTCAGTTCTAGAAAGACAGAGGACTTCTCGAGAAAATCCAATGGAGGGCCACAAAGATGACTGAGGACTGGAGCATCTCCTTTGTGAGAAAAGACAGAGAGACCTGGGGCTGTTCAGCCTGGAGAAGAGAAAACTTTAAAGGAATCTTATCAATGCTTATAAATATCTAATGTGTAGATGTCAAATGGATGAGGCCAGGCTCTTTTTGGTGGTGCCAGCAATAGGACAAGGGGTAATGAACACAAACTGGAACATAGGAAGTTCCATATGAACATGAGAAAAAACTTCTTTACTGTGAGGGTGGCAGAGCACTGAAACAGGCTGCCCAGAGAAGTTGTGGATTCTCTATCTCTGGAGATGTTCAAACCCTGCCTGGATGCTTTCCTGTGCAACTTGCTGTAGTGAACCTGCTTTAGCAGTAGGATTGGACTGAATGATCTCTAGAGGTCTCTTCCAACCCCTACAATTACGTGATTCTGTTTCTACACAGGACTTTGCTAGGCTTGGTGCTCTCATTGGTTGCGTCTGAACAGAATGGAAAGGAGTCACCAGGTTGCTTCTTCAGAGTGTATTTCCTGCTGTGTTTAGTATATCTTCTAATTTTCACCAGTACTTTTCAAGTAGTGTTCCTTTCCTTTCCTTTCCTTTTTTTTTTTTTTTTTTTTAAAGCAACAACAACAACAACAAAACTTGGCATTAAGGTCTGAGGCAGGAGTTGAGTACTTTGTAGTATCTGTGTTGCTCATGGTGTAATGCAATCCCTTTGTCCAAAGGGCTCCAATGGCTCCTTGGTGGGGCTCACAGTCAGTGACTGTTTTTTATGTGCTTGTGCAATGGCCTGATTATAGTTTGATCCAGACAATAAGTATTCACTTTTCTAAATTGATGCTGTGAGAATTCAGGGATTTCGTATTGAGTGTTGGATGTGTTCATCAGATGTATGTGCTTGCCATTGGACATGCATGTGACTTTATGATCACCAATTTTATCAGGTAAAAGTATTCCTGGTAGCTTCAACATGAAGGATATATTTTCTGAAACATGTCAGCTTGTTAGTGTTTAAATTCAAGATGAATGCCAAATTACCTTCTGTACCAGTGTGTTGAATCAATTTCCATTTTTCCATCACTGCTATGCATTGGCATTTTGCAGACTGAGACAACCCCAACTGTAAATGACTTTATTTTCTGTTGGAGAAATGTCATTGGCCTTTTCTGACCTTGTCCTATGGTCACATGGGAGACTTTGAAAAGTATTTTCATTTGGCTTCTCCCTTGTTACAATAATATTGCAGAGTACTACTTCCTGAATTTCCTGTTAGAAAATAACAGTTTTTACAGTGAAGCTTTAAATAGAGTTTGAAATATTTGGCATCAGGATAGAGATTTTTGTATGCAATATATTAGTCAGTGTGACTTTTTAAACCCCCAAGAAGAGTGGCTTGTGCAAGAAGCTTCTTATTCCCTAGTAAATCATAGAATTGTAGTCATGGGAGGCAGCTCAGGCGACCAGTCCATCTCTGTTCTGCAGCAGAGCCAAGGACTAATTTTGACAATGATTTGCCTAACCTTTCCATGATAGACTCCAGTGGTGAGGATTCCAAGGCCAGCCTCGGCGAGCTGTTCCAGTGTACTGCTGTTTTTGTTAGTAATTTTGTTCTAAGAGCTAACAAATCTTCTTTTGCCACATGGTAAGCAATTCTTCTAACCTTGATAGACCTGAAGAACAGTTGATCACTGTCATATTCATAAAAGCATCTAGCATTTTTGAAGACTTATGTCTTCCCTCAGTCTCTTTTCTAGACTAAACAAACCCAAATCTTTTAGCTTTTCTTACTTGATCATGTATTCCAACCTGTTGGGTTTTTTTTTTTTTTTTGGTTGTTGTTCCTCTCTGCACTCTTTGGATTGTCTGTATAAATCATGAAGCATATTGTTTAAAATTGGACAGTATTTTTGATTTGAGGCATCACTAATACCAAGAAGTTTGGAATGATTTCTTCTTATGAAATGTCATGTACTTTTTTATCTGCAAGAATCATACTGCTAATTCAGTTTGTGCAAAGTTGTGTCTAAGATTTTTCTGCAGTTTTGCAGCT
Organism: Gallus gallus; assembly: GCF_016699485.2. NCBI lineage: Eukaryota > Metazoa > Chordata > Aves > Galliformes > Phasianidae > Gallus > Gallus gallus. The sequence continues at coordinate 48,707,458 of NC_052536.1, read as the reverse complement.
AACTTGCTTTCCTCTGCTTTGTAATTGTGCGTTTGATTTTCCTGCCCAGGTGCAGAACTTTTCTTTCTATTACATCTTACGGTTTTCAGAGCCAATGTGATAATTAGAAACTCTTTGAATCCTGTTTTGTGAAGGTTTTTCCACTCTTCACAGCTGGATGTCTTGCAAATTTGAGCATACCTTAATATTCCATCCTTTTACTTGTTAATGAACGCCCAGAATAGAACTGGGCTTTAGGGTAGCCTTTTGCAAAACCAAGCTTGATGTATATTTTCCACTGAGTTACTAATAACAATACAGGTTTTCAGCCAGCCATCCTATAGTAATATCCTCTGTGGAACTTCTGCTGGATTCCGGATGAAAGCATTGGGGACTGGGCTTGTGCAGCATTGTGTCAGTCTTTCTGAAGTCAACATCCTGTCTTCTGGTTCCCCTTTCACCTGTGGGCCATAAATGTGGAACTAAGGAGAATGATTGGACTGGTCTGTCATGATTTATTTTTCACCTCCATTAGGAAAGTTGGCCAGAACACTATTTGTGTCTCTGGTTCCCTCAGCCCTTCCCTAGAGCCAGAAGTCACTTCTGTGCAGTCTGGTCTGAGTCACACCTGGCTGTTTTATTACTGCTTATGCGGAGCATTGGGCAATGACTGAATTGCTAGCTGAAGCTTGGCACTGTGTCTGTTATCTCATGGATTTGGGCTCCTGGCAGGCAGGCAGCTAACACCCTAGGAAGCTGGATTGACAATGAATGTCTCTGTTCATCTCAGAAAGAATTTTAACAAAAAAATAAAAATCTTTCCCTGATAATCATCAACCAAGCAAACACAAACAAACACACATACACAAAAACCCCTCCAAAAACCAAACCAAAACAGAAAACAACCCCAAAAGAGAGGACACAGCAATTTACCTATAGTCTGATCTATTCAGTACCAGGTTTCCCAATACTGAAACGATCCCTCTACATTTCCCAAGTTATTTACTGGCAATAAACATAGTCATCAGCTGACTTGTTCTTCAACCTCTATGAGAAAATTTTTTAAGGGCTGCTTTATTTTTCCCCCTTTCATTCCTGGCAAATGCACAAATATCTATCTGAAGTCACATTACTTCAGTAGAAACTAATATAGGAGCTGGTTGTACAAATACTTCAGGATCTGGTCACAAACATGCTCTAAGCTGCTGGTCTGCCTTGGGTGAAATTCACCTTGGACAGAGACAAGAACTGCACCTTTTTAGCTAAGAAGGAAGTCACTATCCACCTTGTGCTTTAGTCAAGCTAGAAATAGAGTGAACTGGGAAAGTAAAAGAGGGATTTTAAGGCTGCTGGCCTGCCAACTCTGGCTATTTATAGCAAGAGAGGATAATCATAGAATAAGGTGAAAATATTTCATTTTCCATATAAGATGAAGTTATCCTTAAGTGAATCATAGCCTCTGAACCAATAAACAATGGAGTAATGTGTTTAAAAAAGAAAAAAACATTAATGAAAACATGACTTTCTTCGTCTCTTCTTGAAGCTTTCTGTGTCAGTTACAGTAGTAAACATGCCTCCTGTGAATCACTGGAGACGAAAAACAGCCGTATACTTGGCCTTAAGTGGTTCATATGGGTTTATAACAGTTTTGTATCTTTTGAGCATTCAGGAAAATCCGGCCTACAGATTTTAAACTATGATTCTGGCTACAGACGCATGACACATTCTTTTCTGTTTTTAATAAGTCTCTCTCTTTGTGCAACAAATCCTTTCTAAAAAACTGCACCAGCAGTGCTAACCAATGGGTAGCAGCTAGAAGCTGGGGGAAGAGGAATTGCTTTGGCTGGATAGAGACTAAGGGATTTGTACACCCAAATTTCTATTGTTTTTAATAGGAATTTGGCTTCAAAAATCTTAGCCTTCATATGTGTTCAGTCTCTAACAACTGGAGGTCTCTAACTGTGCATTCCTATCTTCCTGGATCAAATCCTTCATTGGCTGATGTACCAGCTAGAGGAAAGCAGATATGTCGTTGTGCACATCCTTTCTTAAGATTTCTCCCTTGTCAGGTGCACTGTGCTGCTTTTCTGAATGAGAGCACCCACCATCTGCTGGCTAGAGCTTATAGCTGAAGGAAGAAGGGCCTGTATTCCACCAGTGGTGTAGAGGTTGCTTAATAATCTTAAGAAGGTTTACAATGTTATAATGTGGATTAGTTTTTCCCATTCTTTTTCAGTGGCCTTTCAGAAGATTATGAGAGACTTTATAAAAATACAGGGCACTTATGTATGTTATCATCGTTCCATACCTTCTGGCATACTGCCATTCTGGTTCTCCCATGCAAAATAATGTCAGGAAACTGAAAAATAAATAATACTTATGAAAAATTCGTGAATAACACCAGAAATTGATTACCTCATTTCAGTTCAGATAGAAAATCTGAATGAAAACCCAGAAACTTAAGTAGATAACAAGGGGCTGCTAGTTTAATTTCTGATTACCTAAGTGATTGAGAACTTCAGAATGATTTACAGTAGGCTATGTGTTACTTTAATGCATTCAGTTCATCGCTGGGTTGTGTGAAGTGAATGTAACTTGGTAAGGTGATTGCAGGTGATGACAAGGTAGTTGCAAACAAAAGGGAAATTTTTGCAATGATGTTTACATTTTCCCTACTCTTTCAAATGACTTCAATTTATATGGAAGAGCACTAGATGCACAAGGACAGCATTAACTACTACATATGCTGAGGAAAAATTGCAAAGGAGTAGATTCCTGAGGTGCAGTTAGATTAACATATGTTCAGTGTAAGTTTGTTAATGAGGCGGATGTCAGAGAAATGAATAACTTAGAAACCTTGATCAAGGCATCAAGACAACAGGACACATCATTTTGACGCAAAGAATTTTTACAGATTGCATGGGACTGGCAGTACTCCAGTATTAGTTCCAGACTGAAATGAAATTCCATTCTATATCTTCCTTTGTGTTAGAAACCTGAGTACCAAGTGGTTATTGCACCGAACTATATTACGTGCACAATTTAAGCACACTGAGTACAGTACACAATTATAGCTCTATTTTAAAGCACACTTCTCTTTAACATGTTTTTACTTAGAATGGCTCTGTAGGTTAATATTGGACTCAACCCATATACACAGCGCATGGGATTCTGGAGGGAAGTTGCATTATCTGCCAGTGCTGAGCATAATGAAGAGGGAAAGTGTTCTCCAACTGTATGAAAAGAATGCACAATTGGTCATGATACTTTTGCTTTTCTGCCCATTGCAGCTGATGCTTTCATTCCAAGAAAATAAGCACTCAATGCAGAGAAGGTGGTGGCTGAAGTTCTCCACCTGTTCCCATAGACATGTGGTTTTCTGGCAGCATAGCACAATTCTCTGCACAGGCAATCGAACCACCAGGGCTTGTGGGCTAGATGGATGGAATTATGTTTAAATGCCTCTTCAGTGCATTTGGATGTCTCTAGGTGTCACTGGTATCCCTCTGCCTTCCCATCTACCTTCTCTCCCTCTATGCTAATACTTTCTGGGCCAGTTTCTGCAAGTGAAATTGCCATGGGACCCATTGGTCTGTTTTTGAGTTTGTGCCGTCTGCCTGAGTCCTGACCACATCAAGCTCTTGGTCTGTGGGCCACAGCTTAAAACAGAGAAAAGTGTTCTCATCCCCTTTCCTGTTCCACTTGTGGTTAGAGCAAAAAGCGTGTGCAGAGTATATCTCATATTACATACAGTTTTATGAAGAAAAAGTCTGTTTTCTGATATTGAATCAACTATTCCTTAAGGCCCTTACCTTTCTGACAAAAGATTTGTGCTCAGATCTGCCTGTTTTGGCCGAATCAAAAATCTTTTACCCAGGAGAAACACTAGCTGGGGTTGGCGTTTTTGTTCTTGGCACCTCCTTATGAATGCTCCTGCTTTATTTTCCTTTTTCTGTATTCAGAGGACAAGAACAGGAATGATTTCTAGTAAATGTGTTTTAGGACACAACAGAGAAAGGAGAGCTAGGTTACTATAAGCTGATACTGATAGGTATCTAGAAATTGGAATATATATATATTTTAAAAGGAAGAAAATAAGATTGTTATGTGCATGGGAGGTGGGCAAGATGATGGAAACCAACTGTGGCACCTTGGTGGTCTGACATTCTGCTGGAAGATGTAGGTTAAAATCTACTGGTGAATGAAGGGCATGGAACCAAAGTGGAGACAAATGAATGTCCTGACACTTGAGTGACAACGTACAGTCTCCAGATGCATTTGTAAATGTCTTTGCATGGGTGATCTTATACTGCACTTATTTCTATGTTTCCTACTGGCTAGCTTAAGCAGCTCCCTTACTCTGCTGCTGTCTGCACATCCCGTTTCAGTGTGCCTGAGGCCTCTGATTGATTTATATGTTGCTGCCAGCTTGAGACAGCTAATGTGGTTACCACCTCTAGCTGTTTACCCCACCCTTAAGGTGCTAAATAACTCCAGTGGTTCTGCAGCTGGTTTGCTAACAGCTCAAGTATCAGTGCAGGGAGGGTGAGGGGAAGTTTGGGTACAATAAGTTCATCAGCTGTCTGAAGCTGAACCATCTCTTCTTGTCCATCAGAAATGATCTCCCCTCACATTGTGCAGGCCTCAAGCTCCAGGCCATGTACAAGGCAAAGCTTCCAAGTGCCCAGGTGCCAATTCACATCTAGCTAGAAGCAAAATAATTATATTTTATGGTGCTGAATGTAGCCCTGGTACTATTTTAACTTCTAAATTAAATGCCTAAACTCCATGCGTAATGGGGAGCCCCATTATTCAGGTGCTGAACTGGTAAGCACTATTAAGATTGAGGAAGCCAGTTCTGGAAGTGGGCCCTTCAGAAATGTCACTTGGAAATGAAACTGTCTGAGGTTGGGATTCCACTAGCTAAACAGGGTTCTGTACCTGAATAAGTTTTTTAGACTCAGTTTATAGCTGTTACAGGCGAACTGGTCACTCTCTTATAGAATAGAGCATCTCCTCTGGAAACAGATGTCCAAACAGACCAGATAAAGTGTGCCCTGAAATGGCCTATTTGTCTCCATCATGTTTGGAAGTAAGAGGGCCACCTCAGCTGCAGACAGTTTTTACCAGATCCCAAAGTGCAATGAGATGAATCTTTCCTGTGGAAAATAGGCAGAACCCTACCTGGAGTTTCAGTGAGTGGAAATTTGGTTTTAGGTCCTTGTATCCAGGCACAGCTCCTTTGTGTATCCTTCACACCTTACACTTTTGAGAAAAGTGCTTGTGTTTCTGAGAGCTGCCAGTATTTCTAGTAGCATGTGTTCCTTCTTGGTGTCCTCTGTGGTGGTGGAGTTGGAGGTGGGTAGCCTCCCTGCTCTGCAGCATGATGGGAATATAGGATCTGCCCTGGGTGTTTGCATCTGCTGAGCCTCAGCCAGCACACTTTGGTTGGGTTCATTCAGCAGGGCACTGAGACATGGTCACTAAACAAGGGTAAGAGCCCCACCCTCCAGCTCTCCCTCTCCCCTCCACATTTTAAGTACCACATAATTCAAAATGCACTCTAGTTTCCCAATTGGACATCCTAATGTACGCTTTTGTGCATCATCTTTACAGCTGCCTCCAACTCCTATAGAAAAGGAGGATCCTCCTAGGCACCCAAACACAAGTTAGATTTCTCTAAGTGCTCATCTACTCCTTAGCGTTTTTGTTGTTGTTGTTGTTGTTGTTTTTTTTTTGTTTTGTTTTGTGGAGTGTGTCCAGCGCCAGTTGGCTTAGGATTCTGTGTTCAGCATTGTGATTTAGAGGGAGAAGAGAAACTTCTGTGAAGAGATGTCAGCAATATCAATTGCTCTAAGTTTCCTGGAAATATCTAGCTGGTATAAACTGTGAAAAAAAAATTATACTGTGAAGAACTATTGTAAATTAGAGTAAATTATTAGCTGAAGTGAAACTCAAGTTTCCTCTTTCTGTCCAGGTTAGAATCACAGAGGTAGGTGCATATAAATAATTATTTCCTTGCATTTTTCATCCAGTTATTTTCCATTTCTTTTTCTTTCTTGTTTACAGCCCTTGTGATTATATAACAGCTCTCAAGAGGAAGCTGCTAACAAGCCCATCTGATATTTTGTGCCAGCTGTTTCAGTGGAGGCGTGTTGGACTAGACTGAACTCTGCCTTCTTTGAGAAGGTATATTATACAAATAACACCATAAAATATATTTCAAACAGAATGATAATCTACTTAACCTCTTGGTACTCTTTTCATTAGTTTCTTCTTGGATCAATTATTATGTTTTGTCTGTCACAAAATTGAGCTGAAAACTCCTCTGGGCATGGAATGTGTCATTCATTTAAACAACATCAAGGCACACTGTTCATGTTTAATTATTACTTTAACGCAAGTGCTAAACTGTTTTCAGTCACATCTAACAAACATGTTTTCTGGGAATGGTTGCTGCCTGACCTCAAGTTGGGGGCAAGTTAGGCTAAGCCTTGAAATGCTGCATCAAGCTGTCATTCCAAATAGAAGTGAGCTCTGTCACCCTCGCATGAACTACGTACTGTTATATGGATGGTCTTGTGGACGCAGAATATATAGACTGCCCACCAGAATGGACATTGCAGTATGCTGATTTATGATGAGTAAATTCTTGAGTAATGCTATTGATGATGCTTGAAAACATCTGTTGACGATGATGCAGTAGCTAAGCTAGCAATGTTGTGTAGTAGATGAAAGCCACCTGTCGGTGAAATCTTTTTTAAAACGTATATGAATATTTCTGTCAGTGCTGTTGCATCTTTTTCAGCATATCCATTATGGGATGACACATTTATTTGTAAATGGTCAGAATATTTATAGGCCCAGTTCCAGCGGAACATGAGTGTGTGAACAAGGTACTGATCAAAAAGCCAGTTTGATGCAACATGTAGAAATGAATCTACATGACACTAAGGTCACTTTAGTGACTTTTAAAACTGAAGTAGAAATGTTTTTCAGGATCAGGTGTATGGAGAAAGCAGGGTCTGAATTGTGGCTATGTGAGAGATGGGTCTGAAAGAGTAAAGACAGGAAGCACCGTATCTTATACCTTGATAGACATTAGATTTACTGTGTTTTGCTGTATTCCAAGTAAATTGCATCATGAACAATGAATTATGGTACATCCACAATCATTTCATAAGGGTAATCTGTTCCAATTTTAAACTAAGTCAGAGTGTACATTCACTTGGCATGGCATTCACCTTGTTCACATCTTAACAAGTGACTAACATGATGGTAACACATATAAAGATGCAGATCTGACTTAAAACTTCACACAGGCAGGACTCCAAGGTTTGAGAATTTCCTTTGTATCTAAGAAAGATCAGTTCAGAAAATTCATTATATCTGCTGGAAGATTTGCTTTGACATTTGAGACTAAATTTTGCTGGATTTCCTTTTTTTTCTCTTCTTCCCTGCCTGGTTTTCCTGTTTCTTCACTGGGCCTTTTTGAAGTCATAGTTGATAGTCATCGCTAGCCTTTCTTGCTCATGACCTTGTGAGCAGACAGCAAGACCTGAATAAAGTTTGACAGCTACAAAATGTAGCATATAAATGCTAGAAATGCCTACTTGTGTTACTGACAACCAATAAGCTACAACATACTCTAACCAGGTCTTTTGAAAGAGGATTTACAAAAGTGAGTGACTGTGAAACTAGCTGCCTTTTGCTGCCCTTAATATAGAACCATTAAGAGTTTTAAAACTTCAGCTTAACTTTTGAGTTCGTAGAAAGCTTTCTTTGTAAATTTCCTGGCCCAGAGTACTCTTGCTTTATGCTCTTGCCACAGTACTCTGTTGGTTTGTCCTGGTTCGAAGGAATAAATCCTGTTTTAAATTTCCTTGGTTTCTTATAACAAAGGGCTCTGGGGGAAAGAAAATCTTTTAATCCTCCCAGCAATAACCTGACACGACCTTCTAAACACACTATTAGCTCAAAAATATTAGCAATATTTTGTAGATGTCTTAAGAGCTTACAATAGAGATGGACCAAATATTGAGAAGAATGATTATACTTGGATCTGAGGAAATCAGTATCTACAGGATAACTACATGTTTAAAAAGGCTAAATGTTAAAAAGTATTTAAAAAGCTGCACAGTGGAGTATTGTTCAGTAGTGGTGGCACAGCACAGCCAGTTTTCTGCATGCTCTTTCTAGGCTTGTGATTTCCTCACTGTCTTAGCACAAATTACTTGCTTTCTCTGTGCTCTTTAGTTACTCCAATCTGCCTTGTCCTTCCTTCATAAGAGCTAAGCTTTTAGAAGATGTTCAGAGTTATTTTAGTATGCTCAGTATGAGATATTTCTTAGAAAATTTGCAGGAAGAACCAATTTTCTGCAAATCTGGTCTCTAATATATCAGTAGTCTGCCAACTATAGCTTAAATGTCAAATAGGTATTTTTAAAAAATTAATACTGTTGTATAAATGTAAGTACATTAACCTAACTCATGTGGAAAGAACCTTATGGTACTTAAGTGTCACAAAGTTCACTTAAAATTGAGGTCTTTACACTTACAAAGAAGAGAGAGATATTATTACATGGGATGTACAGTAGAGAAAGTCAGATAAAAGTCAGTAAGAGAAGGTAAAGAAAAGAAATCCAATTACTTTCAGTAACTTGGATTAAGGTAGCTAAATTCAGAGATAAAATAGGGTTTTAAAGCTAGAAGTTGCTTTGATACTTTTAAGCACCTCAGTTGTTCATTTTGTTATGCAGCAGCAGCAGCAGTTGTGCATTCCCTCATAAAATTACTTGATAAATCCTACGGCCATTAGTTAATTGTTTTGAAATTTCTGCTAAGTATCTGATCTAAACCTAGAGAAGTCAATGAGAGCCTTTCAGTTGCATTAAGCACAAACTGCAAAATTATAGCTAGGCCCACAGAAAGACTTGGGGAATATGATGCCACAAAGTGGGATTTAGCTAGACCCATACTGTTGTATGCAGCACTGTCTCCTGACTCTGCAGAGGAGAGTGCTTTAAAAGTGTAGTTCCTACTTCAGATTCAATTTTAATCTAGCTGAGCACTCACAGTCAGAAACATGAGCTTGGTTGGTGCCAAGTTCCTGCTCCCAGATGTGAGAACATTTTAGGGTAAGGGAGTATGATATGGAGAGATATAAGAAAAAGATGGCAGGAGCAGACAGACATGAACTGCCTTTGTCTTTGCTGGCTGATTCTTGGATCCCAGACTCTCCTATAGCAGAAGAGAACTGCTGGCAGCATGGAGGCTAGAGCAGCAGTTGTGCTGGCCATGCCACTGGCTCTCGCACAGCCATGATGCCCAAGGTTTCTGTAACATCTCTGTTTGCAGCAGGGGTTGATTGCAGTCTGATTGCTAGATTAGAATGGCTGCTGCTCCTTCAGCCTTGACACAAGTTTCTGTCTTGGGCACAGTGCTCTCCAAAGATGTGGGAGCACTCATCTGTGAGCTAGCTGTTGATGTGCAAGTTGGTCTCTAAACTTCACCTGCTAGGAAGCTTGGACAGCTGTGTCATCTACTCAAGTTTCAGATTTTTTTCCATTGAAATGTTTGAGGCCTACTTTGGCACCTGGGTGGTGGTGAATGCATTCTTCCCGCTCCTTTACAGGTTTGAAATGCCCTCTCCATACTGTGTTTTAACCAACACGCTAGAGATTATTTAGATAGAAGTATGGCAGGGATGCACCTCTGTCCTGCTGATGTTATGAACTTTGCAAGAAAGACCTTTGTGGTCTCCTGATTATTCCCCCTTAGCTGTAGTAGCTGCCCATTTCACAGGCCTCACAGGTTGCTGCCTCAGGGAGGAGACTGTGGTAACTGTCAGATATGTCACTGATACAGTCCTATTTAATTAAAATAATATTCCACTAGTTTAAATTTCTCTGAACACCCTCAAGTGTTTCTTTGTTCAGTTCCAAGTCCTCCAACAGCCACCACAGTGCCCAAAAAGCTTTCTGCTTTTCTTTGAGGGCCATGCTGCTGTCTTCACTAGCCTCTGTGGACCCATCTCTGGACTGTCTCCTTGCTCTCCTGCATGTTTTTTTACTTCTGACATGAAGTAGTTATTCTAAAAAGCAAAGTCCAACTCCCACTTCTGCATTTGACTCTGGAGGAGATCCTTCAGGCTGCATGGCCCAGCTCCTCCTCCAGCTTTGTCATGCTGATTCGCAATTTAGCCTGTAGCTCCTATTGTTGTATTTATTACTAAACAAAAGGAGTATTTTTTTCCTCTCTCACTGCTTAGGCTGAGTAGAAGATAGTTGTCTTGTCCACCAGCTTCCTTGAGCTTTGTGGCTACCCACTGGACAGAGGTCTTGCATGCTGAGCACCACCTCATCTTCAGCAAGGCAATATGCAAGGAGCCTTGTGGCCTGGCAACTTCAGTTATCTTCCCTAGGTTGCATGCATCTTATATTCCTTGTGGCTTCTAATGGGCTGCTTATTCCTCACTGGTTTAATGGTTGACTTCTGATGTTTTTGGATGAGTCAGATGTCTGTAATAGTGACACTACATCTATGTATGTGCTAAATGTGAGAGAAAACAGATGTCTATAAAAATCACTGAGTTTGATTTGCAACAATGAACACAATTTTGATTAATTATAGCTGTATAGCTAATGTGTACTATCTCTCCAGTGTGGGGTGGAAATTACTTCTTTCACATCTATGTGACTTCTACCTTCATATTTGTATTTCTTGTAAAACTCAGCCTAGAGTACTCTAGAGTAAGTTTAGGTCCGTTTGTTTTAGGAGTAATTGTACAATCACTGTAGTGTTTTAAAACAGTCTTGCAACCTTAAATTTCAACACTGAAATTTTCTGGCAATATCTGAACTTTGCTAATGTGTAAAAGGAAATGAACAGTAGCTGCTGAGTAAGTGTCGTTTATCAGTTGTTCCCCAATAGATTTTTTCCAATACAACATGAATTTATTTGGTCCGGTTTTTATAAGTTGTCTCAGACCAAAGCTGAATCATTTGCTGAATAGTAGATGAAAGACAGAATCCTAATCCAGGCTTGGTCTGACACTCTGAAGCAAAGAGTTTCAAAGTTCCTGAGATCAGAAGGCAAAGGATTTCGCAAATAAGTATCAGCCAAGTCCTATTCCTGTAAGACCTGAGGTTGAATAATGAAAGAGCAGTGGCAGAAAGTAATAGCTGAATAAAGAAAAATGAAAGGTCTAACCCTATGAACTAGCTTTAAGGTCATGAACAGGATCTTACAAAATCGACACAAATTCATTACTGGAAGAAGCCAGAATATAGTCTTTAACACAGTGCGATGAGTCAGATCTGGTCAAATCATGTATACGTGCAAGATTCAGAATAACTGGAGTTTGCTAGTGAAATTAGCAGGCAGTGTAGGGAGAATTTTGCTAATGAAGCTTGTAATTTCCTGGAGATACTTCTCTGGATTGCTAACTATCGTCTGGACAAATCATGAGACAAAAGAAGCACTTTATTTCACAAGTCTCTGTGTCCTGTAACAGGATTTTGGGAGATGGGCATATAGTCTGCAGGGCTGATGTTATTTTATTGACTCACCTACTTTGGTGTTGAGGTTTCAGGAACGCTCCTGCTCTGTAGAACCCTTTTTAATCCCACATTCTGTGGCTAAAATAAAGACTATAGTATGCTATAAATGCAGTAACAAAGATCTATTTTTTTTTCAGAAGTATGTAAGATATAAGTTCAGTAAATGGACACTGAGCATAACTATTAGATATGTTTCATTTTTCATACTTGATTTTGAAAGATGGTATTTCTCAGAATAATGTGAGAAGACTTGGAAAGCTGATTTATTCCAGTTGTAAGATAATTCTGCAAATGACTCTGAAGTGCAGTAATTTAGAAATCTTGGTGTTCTTTCTATATCTGGATTTATGCATTCAGCAAGCTTTTAGTAAAAATATATGAATCTTTGGTAATTACTTTAATTCATGAATAGAACTTTAACTGAGCTGAATACATGAATGTACCTTACAGTGTTCAGGCTTTGTGAGACATTTCTGCTAAATCGGCTTATGAATTTCCTTTTGATGAGCTTAATTGTTGACAGATTTTTCAAAAGCCAGCAACAGCTTTCTTTGCTAGCTAGTATTCACATGAACTGGATAGTCTTGTGAAGTCCTTTATTCAATTTGCATAATATTTTGCTTCTGCTGTAAGATGAAGCGAAATCCTTTGTAGTGAAACCAACAGTGTTAGGCATATTAAAGGCATAAATCCTAATCAAATAAAAGAAAATAGAAAATTCACCCTCCCAGCTTGTTCTTCTAGTTTTTAGGATATGTACAGCTAGAAAAAATACATATTTTTTCTTTTTTCTTTTCAAAGAGCTATTCTGAGAAGGGTCCTAAATAATGTGTTATCTCCTATTCAGAGAAGATATTTTACTGGTTAATTAAGCACATCTGTAACTGTGCTTTTCATCTGGGATCCCTCAAGTCAGAATACATTGCAAATGCTAATATATTCATTAAATCTAGTGAGCTTTTTTGTCCTTTTGCATGAAAGAGACAAATTTTACATCTTATATATCCAAAAGTTTTTATTGCTGATGGTAATGTTTTAGAATTTCTACCTTTGAGTACTAGTCCCAGGGTGTATAGGTTAGAAAGGAATTAAATTTAAAATGAAGAATGGGATCTCTGGCCATAATGATGGTTGTGGATATTTGAGGGTAGCGAAGCATGCAGAAGCCTTGAAAATAACTAACCCTCTTTTCTTCCAAACATTTCTGAGGAATTTTTGCCCGTTAATAATGCCTTAAAAGTAATAAAGTCTGGGATCTGTGTATTCTAGCCAAATGAGGCCACATCCCACAGTCCTTGCTTTGTGTTTACTGGAGTAAATTTCCCATTTGCTCATGATAGGATGAGGTCTGAGAACTGAGTAAGGATGGCAGGATGGGAATTGGTTTGTCACCTCTGGCAATGGGTTTGCAAACTGCTGGAACCACAAATGAGCTCAGTGTTTAGCAAGATGGTGGATGCCAGCATGAAGCTTGGAAGTGCCAATTTTAATTAAAACCTGCATTTTCAAATCAAGTTCTTAGTTAACAATGGGTGGGAAATTCTTCCCATCGTATAAATTTTCTGAATGCTGTATTGACTGGCAAGATGGGGGCAGCTTCTCTTTCCACAAAAGTACTGCTACCATCACCTCCCCCAACCAGAAGAAAAAGACTACATTGTTTGTGGAAACTCTCCTTGTTCATATCCTGCATTTCGGCCAGAACAGACAGATTTTATTTTGTCCTCCTCACCCCCCTTCCTTCATTGTTAACAATGGAGCAAACACATGAGATTAACGTGGCTCTTGACATGGCTCAGTTGTTTGCCATTTGGAAGCTACTGATTTCACAGTTGTATAATTGTAAAATAAGAACAATAATAATAAAAAAAAATAAAAATTAATCAAAAGGTTCATCCATTTTCTGTTTATTCTGAAGGTAGGAAGAACAGAATAGTAGGGGAGAGAAGGGGGAAGCCAACAACAAAGAAACAAATTAGTTTAAGAACCAGCATGTTCCCCTTACTTTAAGGAACACAGTAAACATTTCAGAAGTGCATGCCAGCTCATTATCTAACTCAGTCTTCATTGACTTCATGAAAAACAGCAGCAGTTAAGCAATTTTTGCCAAAAGCAAATTTGGGTACATCTATTGCTAAAAAAATGTGACATCCGTTCTGTACAGGTTCCTTAATCTGCCACACAGGGGCAAATCAACGTTTCATTGTTATCCTTTCTTTCTGATGTTTAGCTCTTTCTTGATTGCTCTTCTAGTCTGTTTTGAGCATTGTTTATCCAAAGCTCTGGTATGACCTATTACTTGAATTGTAGGCCAGAAATGAACCTCTCCAAGTGTTTGAAGATGTAGACACAGCTTCAGTAATATAATCTGCATGGTAATATCTGTTTGAAAATACCTCTTTTACAAAGTTTATTGTTAAAAAAAAACCTGTTTATGAATTCATTCATTGCCTAAGTTTTAAGATTTAGTTTGTCATTAACTTCACTTATTTTTTTTAATGAGTGTTGTTTTGAATATTCCAGGTAGCTGCCTTTTTCATTCAATTCAATGTATACTTGCAATTTACAGTTATGCTGTGACAAATACTTTGTCATAATAATTTTAGTAAAATGTATATTCAGTTATCATTATTTATTGTGATAATAATGGATTGCATTAATTCTTTTATATTGATAAGTTACTAATTCTTGGGGAAGCAAATATCTTTCTATGTCCAAAGCATATTAATTCATGAGTATTTGAATCCCATTGAACTTTGTTTCCTTTGGGAATGACTCTTTATTTGAAAGAAGTGGAAGCATCTGCTGAACAATTATTTTATTAAATAGTTTAAAGAATATTTCTTTTTAAACCGTGCAGGCTTTTTCCCATTGCCCTTACATTGTCCGGCATGTGCATTAGTGCCCCATTGGAATTGGTTTCTCTCACCTTAAAACTTTCCCTCCAAAATTAACATGACAATCTGTATTTTGCTTTGGAATCTTAATAATCTTATGCCATATGCTTAAAATGCAAAGCTGTGCAGTTCTGATAATCAGTTACTCTATTGCACATGCATCATACTCTTATTCTTTATGAGTAATGGTTAATGAAAAGATTTTTTTTTTTTTTTTAAATACACAGTTTCTGATTTTTTTTTTCTGAAAAAACAACCCACACTGATTCAGAATTTCTTAATAAAATGGGGCATTTTTTTTTTGGTAGAAAACAATGCCACTTTTTTTTTGGCAGAAAACAGTGCCACTTTCTGAAGGTTTTCGAAATATTTATCCCATTTTCCTTTTGGGAAAAAATAAAACAGCTGGTGAAATTAGGATTTCAAAATGGAAAAAAAAAAGAGCTTAATTAAACATCCATTTAATGTTTTATCAAAAGCTGAAAAATGCTGGTGAAATTTAAATAATCTCATTTTCCATTCTTTTTTTCCATTCCATTTAAATATTTCATTTTCCACTTCAAATATTCTCTTTGTTATTGTTGAAATTTGAAATCCTCATGAAAATCAAGTGACAGAATGTAGATTTCTCTCTCTCTCTCTCTCTCTCTCTTTTTTTTTTTTTTTTTTTTTTTCCTTTTGAGGTAGTTACGTCTGAAATAGAGTATATAAATACATTCCAATATTTATTTCAGGTCTTTCTTCATTGTTAAGCAAAGATTGCTTTGCTTCCATGGTGTGGTTACTTCAGTTGATGCAGTACAATCTAGAAAGTACGTTTACATGGAAAACCAAAGTATTACACTTTGACTACAGTTTTTAAATAACAGTGGAAAGGACATTGGCATTGCCAGTAGAAATAAACTTGAGCTTTGACTGTGAGTGTTGGTCAGGAAAATGTCAGAGGAAGAGCAGAAGGACAGCAATCCGCAGTTGGACCAAAGGTTCCAAGACTTTGTATCTGATAGCAGTCAGCAGCATAACCTTATGGACAAGTGTAAGAAGCAGGGAAAGTGTAGAATGACTCTTTCTGCTGGTATACTTTCCCAGCTTCTGACAGTCAGCAGTTTTGGGACTCCCTGTGCTGAAGTTGCATCTTAACCATTGTTTTTATGAACCACTGAGTGTGGAAGCAACAATAGGAACAATGGATCACTGTTCAGCATCAGTGGCAACTGCGCTTAGAAATAAGTAACAGTGCCACTTCAAAACGCTTGACATGGACAACAGAAAGAGAAGAGCCAGGAAATTATAGCTGCACTAAAGCCACACCCGTGACCAGAGACAACATCTCGCAGCTCCTCCAAGTTGTGAACTCCTTGGGAGCTGAGAATCCCTACCATGCAGAGAGATAGGAGATAAACTCACCCTTATATAAGACAGCAACTTCTGCCCCTGTGGGATCTTAATGGGATGTAGTGTCTTGTTGGTCAATGTAAGGGTTCCTCCATTTGTGTTTCTGCTGAGATTTTTGTTTGTTGGGAGTTGGGTGACCCTGCCCAATGCTAGTACAAGATGCTACTGGTCAGCTAATCTCTGGTAGATAAGAGACTTCTCTCTCAGAGTTCTCATAGATCTCAGAGTCACTGTCTAGTTCCTGTTCAAGCATCTGTCCCATGTAGGAAGGCAATCCCATGTTATTTCCTCTGACAGTGCTCTTTAGGGGCTGTCAGCCTAGATCCCCTATAAGCAGGTCTGCAGTATTCTCTATGCACTATGCTTGTCCTCGTGTGTGATCAGCTGCATGTTTCTTTCTACAGCAAAGCATTTGGAAAGTGACAGAGCCTGAAGAAAAAGGGAATTCAAAATCTGGCTCTGAGTTTTCTCCTGGACCAGTCTGATCTTCTGTATCCACGGACAAGTGGGCTGCTGCAGGAGTAGTTTGGAAGCCCCACCACTAGCCAGTCTCTCTGCATGATGCAGCAACTCCTGCTAAGATCCTGTGAGTATTTTGTATCCGTACTTCTCCCAGCAAAGTGAAAACATGCTGAGACATAAAAGAGAAGATCCTGCCTGTTGTGAACACAGCACAGGAGGGCAGTTATGGTGGATAGGAGCTGAGCTGTGATCATGCTGCAGGTAGCTCCTGCTCTGTGTTGGAGACCGTATGTGTATAATTGAAGTTACATACAGAAGAATATGCCAGCCCAGGTTTCTGAACAGTTCCTTGCTGCCCCATTCATTTCAGTGTACCCTGAGTATAGCCAGAGTACAGTTGTCTGCCTCTTCAGCCCTTCCTTCTTTTACTTAATTTTGATTTGGCAAAAATTTCACTGCATCCAGCTAAAATTTTTCTTAGGTGAAAACTGTTAAGTCCTCAGGAAATTTCAGAAGCTGAGACCAAGTAAGAATGAAAATTTTAACAGTGCTCACAGTAATCACATTTGAAACTGGGTTTTGTATCGTCTCCTCTCATCCTGGTATCAGTGATGTTGTGAATGACAGACTTATTTCCTTTTGCAGTTCCATTACTTTTACTGCATTCTTTGTCTTTTGAAAAAAGCAAATAAAACAAAAACTTTTCTCTCCCTCTCCCTCTCCCTCTCGCTCTCCCTCTCCCTCTCCTTTTTCTTGAAGATAAACTGGAACATTTTAACTTTAAAAGACTGTTTACTTTTGCAGTGTTCAGGGCTGTGGCTAGATGATTAAACTCTCACGCTGATCTTTAATGATTCAGGGGTCAATGTTTTTGAAAGAGCAGGAAGGATTGCAGTGGTATAAAGCAGTGTGTCTGCTGCTCACTTTGCTGAAGAGAGCTGCAAGACTGAAAGAACAACATTTATGCAAGTCAGTAAGTCAGTCTCAGGGAAGTAGCAGAGTGCAGTCTCTGAATTACACTGTTACACACAGACACACAGACATCTGAAGAGGATTTTTCTCTTCTTTTGTTTGTTGTTAAAATGTGTATACAATTTCTGTACCTGCAAAGTTTTGTGCCAAAAAACTCATTTTTCTGAAGACTGAGCTGAACCACACCCTTCAAATGTGAGGGACTGTTGCATTAAACCATTGTGCTATCTCCAGAGAGTACGGTCATATGAGGACAAGCTTGTAGCAGGTGCAGTTTCCTTTTAGGAAATTGGTGGTGTTTCTGAATTCTGTAATGTGCTGGTTTTAGTCTCTACAAAATACAGCTTGCATTTTGTTATAACCAGTAAGGAACCATGCATCTGGAACAGAGTAATATATCTGAGCAATTTATTACATTTAACTGCAACCTGGTTCAGATTCTCTGGTTGCTTTCAATTTGAACAGCACAACAAATGTGCTCCTAGTCTCCACTTTTATCACTTATTGTATCATTTAACAAAGGTCATACTGACCCAGAGGAAGCTTAAGAGGAATGTGTTGTGGTGGACCTTGGAAATGGAGTCTGACTGCAATCATGGTGGGCCTGAAGCCAGGGCCAGCTCTCCAGTATGCCTTCTGTTTGCACTCTATTTTTCTGGGCTGAATTCAATCATGCAGCCACATCTATGGATGAGGCAGAAGTCTGTGATAATTAGTACATCTCTCTTCTCTGATGAGTTTTTAAAAAGAATACTTTAAATTGTTTACTTTTTCTGTGGTTGGATTGTTGAATTAATAACAAAAATGTAGCCACTTTTGAAAAGAACTATCTTCAAATGAGTGGCCAAATGTTCAATTCTGTGCTTCTTGCATCTTGTCACATCTTATTGTGATAAACATTTTCTGAATGGGGACTCACCTGGTCATATCAATATTTTCTACACCATATTGCAAATTTATTTTTTTTATTATTTTTATCTGTTTAGATTTTTGGTTAATGCTGCCTGATTAGACTAATGCAAAGAGATTTGGGAAGTGTCATAAATGCTGGTGTAAGCTGATATTCACTTAATGATTTTACAGTGTTTCTCTTTAATTAGTGACTACTTTTTTAACAAAGGGAATATTTCAAAACCTGTAAAAACTTGTATGAATCAGTAGAAATCTAGGAAGTGTTCTGGTGGTAACTTTTTAATGGTTTAGATGTGCCAATGTTATCTGATTTCCAAAAGTTTTCAGATATAAATCCTTACTCAGTAATAACATTGAATTCACAGACTTCTGTAGTATGCTTTATACAGTCCTTTGCAACAGTACAGAGTCTATTCCATAAGGTATGCATAATGTATAGCCAGAATTAGAGGTGATAGTGTTTCCAGCTATAAAATAGACAAGGTCAATTTTCTAACAAATTCTTGGAGCTTTGGGGTATCATCCAGTTTAAAAGAGTGTTTACATTTTATTTTATTTTTTTAAAGATAGTGTCCACATCTGATATGTTTTTTTTCCAAATGCATGGGTTCTTCTGGCTCCATTATAAACTTAGGTTCTGAGTTCATCAAGTTGTTTGTGCTCAAATCTTACTCTCTTATGGACTGCTATACTGTTGTATTGATTAGCATTTCTCTGGGTAAGAAATAATCTTCAGTGCCTGAGAAAGATGTGTTCAGGTATATGGCATGCATTACTTATGCTGTATCCACTGAAAAATCATTTGATGATATCAAATGATATTTGATACATAACCTATGTTCTGCCTTTTCTCCAGTTGTAGTCAGCACATTTTCTCTGTTATTTCTGTTATTGTTTTTATAGTGGAGTTCTGGAAAGAAGTTGACAATCTGATATACTTATCTTACTCAGTTTCTCCCCATGTGTCCATTCAGTGCACATATTCTGCATTTTTCTTTTCTTTCATATTTGCAAATACATATGTAGAATATTGATTTTTTTTTTCTATGAGTTCTCCAGTGCTATTTTGGATTCCTGGCCCAAATTATGATTAGAACAGATTTCTTCTTTACTTTTGTGCTTCCTAGTATGCTAAGAGTCCATAGGCAAACCAGCATGTTACTATTTTATGACTTGGGTTATTGTACCCCCAGTACATCTGGCACTTTCCAGATGTAGGGACAAGTTTCATCTGTGCTGTATTTAGAGCAGGATATCAGATTAAGTGAAAGTGTATTTGCTGACCGAAATCTTGGCATTCCTACTGTTGCTTTGTTTCAATGAAAAAGGAATACTTCCACGCCTTTGGTAATATTATTATCAGCCATTTGTTCCAGATTTATACATTATAATAAACTGGAAAATAAAGCTATTCCAGTTTGGATTTGAAGTGGAACCCAAACACAAGAGACTGAATCAGTCATAGGAAATAATACCTGAAGCTTTATGTTTATGCAATCTTGAAAGACAAGCTTTAAAAAGTAAAAACTACAAGTTCATGTGAACTCACCTGCTCAGTGGTAATAAACTGTTATTAATGGTGTTTTTTTTTCCTGAAGTTCCTCTTTCAAAAGGAAGTCCTTTAGGGATTATTTACCCTAAAGTACCTAATTTCTCTTCTAAAAGTAAATATTCTTATTTTGGTGTTCCATATAATCATAAATATAAACATTTTGTTTTCCTTCTAACTGCATGATATACGTCTACTTTCTGCACAGGAAATACAATTACTGCCAATGCTACCATTATTTTCTAGTCATGTTTCAAATTTGAATTTTATAAATCCAGGTTTTTGCACAACTATACTTTTCCTGTCCATGCACTCAGTTCTGATCGTTATTGTATGTTAAAAGGAACAGAAAAACCCTTTAAAATAATAAACTACATTAAAAGTTTTTACCAGTTAGGTTTGTAAAAGCTATGGGACATATATATCAAATCGTATTTGGCTACAAGATAAACTGTTGTCTCTAATCCAAGTAAGAAGATATAGTATTCATAGTTTCAGTATGCAGTGAATAATGAATGGTTCAGTTCCTGTGTCTCTGTCAAAGTATGATTAGCTTGTAGCGAATATATGACAAATGTAACTCTGGAGTTGTTTTCTGTTAAAAAAAAGTATATAAAAATATCTTGGGCCCTTTATTTACCAGAATCACACAGAGTAAAAGTTTAACTATCATGTCAAGGCTATCTTCTCAACAACACAACAAGCAAACTTAAGTGAATTGGAGAGCAAAGTACAAATGTGTTTGCAACTAGCATTTTCATAAGATAATTCACATTTCACTATGTTCTTTTGCAATGGCACTAAGCATCTTGATTGATGTAGAGATGCTGAGTAGAAAAAAGAGGAGGTATCATGTTGTAATACCTCCCTGCTTGACTCGTAGCTCATTCACCACACATTGCTAAGCCTTCTATCCAAAGACAACTAATTCACGCCCGTTTATTTAGTCTTATTACCCCTATTTCAAATAGTGTGTAAAATGCAAAATGTTAGGGTTCCACTTATGTACAAATGATCTGACTAGTGGCTTGGCCATTACGATTGTGGTAGCCAAACTGGCAGTCTCATAGAAAATTGAAGTCACTTCTGGTGAGCTAGCAAAGTTGCTCTGCAGTGAAGAGACTTTAATGAAACAAAACCTGTCCCTGTTAAGGTCAGAGGTAGTTTTGCCGTTGACTGACTCTGATAGCTTAAGGATTGGTATAAATTGTTTCAGTATCTCTTAAGATCTGTTTCTTGAGAGCTTTTTGTGCAAATGGGTCTCTTCTCCAGCATCAATGTAGCTTGCTGGACCTTGCTGTGCATGGGCTTGTGTGGATACCAAGAGCAGCTCATTGGAAACTCCATTTCTATACCACAGAAACACATGATTTCTGAGAATACAAATAAAATGATGCATAATGGTATCTGGTGTATCTTAACATTTCTGGGTAACATTTTAAAAATTTATCTGTAAATACATCAGTTCTTTTAACTGAGGTGTGCCACAGCATTAGTTTAAAAGTAATACAATTACATTTTATTATGTAAATACATTTATTATGTAATTATGTGATTTTGTGGAACAAAACACTTTAGAATCTCATAGGATTATATAAATATATCTTTTCTTAGTTGTTGGTATTATATTAAATGCTAGATAAATAAATAAATAAAAATATTAAGGAAATATATTTTTTAAAAGATTAAAGCTTTGCTTCTGATTGTTAAACTGGCACTAAAAGAAAGTGGAAATGTATTTGTAGTTAACTCCCAAAGCGTTCAGTGTCAGAAGAAACATCACTGTGCATTTTCTTTTTTAGGAAGGTGGCCTCTATTGGTTAGGAGCTCGGAAATAGCGATTGTCATTCACATAGGTTTGTCATGCAAGTCTCTGGGGCCATGCTGAATTTTGGCAAGAGGGAAAGAGCAAGACATTATGAAAAAAATAGTCCTCATTGGAATAGTAAAAATATGTTGATGTTGCTTTAATTCTTTTATAACATGCTAAATGCTATTTAGTTTTGAGCCTTTAAAAGTATAATGCCATCAGGGAATGTGTTTTTCGTATAGTTCTCTTGCAAATGCAATGGAGTAGTGAGGAGAGTAGTCTTTGAGTAAACAACTAATCATCCACTTTGTGTCACTGGGACACAGTGACATTTTTTTTTTTTGTTGCTTCACAATCTGAGTAGTAATCAGCATCTGTGCAAAGCAATTTTACCTGAACATTTTGCAGTTTTTTTGCACAGATGCATAAAACTGTAGAACATGCAGGACTGAGGGGCATCAGATTCACATTGTTTATAATTTCTTGCAAAGTACGCTGTCAAAATACTTATCATTTGGTAGATGCTTTTGTCAACTTTTCATGTTTGGCTAGCAATACATAGTTCAGCTGTGTTTCTTCCAAACCATTCAAACCACTGCACGCTATTCTCTGGACTAGACCATTAATTCTGAGAAGTGAATGAAACTTATTCCTCAGTTAGCTTATTGTTCAGCTGGATTATCTGAGTAGGAGAACCCTATTAAGTAAATATAAGGGAAACATATTCTCTGTTCAATATACAATGGGTAAAAAAGAATATCTCATTTTTTTGTTCCTCATTGTTCCATTCTTCATTCACAAGATAATGGCTTAAAATGTCAAAAAACAAAACAAAACAAAAAAACAGCTTCGCAGCTTTTTGGAGAGATTACCAACACCAAAACTGAGTACTGTATTGATTCTTTTCTGTTTAAATTGAGGCCGCACCTTGAGTACTGTGTCCAGTTTTGGGCCCCTCACTGTAAGAAAGACATCGAGGCCCTGGAGTGTGTCCAGAGGAGGGCAACAAAACTGGTGATGGGTCTGGAGCACAGACCTTATGAACAGCGGCTGAAGGAGCTGGAATTGTTCAGTCTAGAGAAGAGGAGGCTTAGGGGAGGCCTTATTGCTCTCTATAACTACCTGAAGGGAGGTTGTAGTGAGCTGGGGGTCAGCCTCTTCTCTCATGTGACTAGTGATAGGACTAGAGGGAATGGCTTCAAGCTGCTCCAGGGAAGATTCAGGCTGGACGTTAGGAAATACTACTTCTCTGAAAGGGTGGTCAGGCACTGGAATGAGCTGCCCAGAGAGGTGGTGGAGTCACCGACCCTGGTGGTGTTCAAAGAGCGTTTGGATGTTGTGTTAAGGGACATGGTTTAGCGGGAACCATTGGTGAAGGGCGAATCGTTGGACTGGATGATCCTGTGGGTCTTTTCCAACATTAGCGATTCTATGATTCTATGAAATAGAGCACTATTTGATCTCTGAAACTCTAGATGTTTAAGAAGAAAGAAACCTCAGATTTTCCCCAGATTACTTACCATCTTTTCTCATTAGTATAAGTAGCTTCTGATCTTTGCCATACATAATGACAGGTATTTTGAAGGGAGAAGAACAGAATCCAGTGATAGCTTCTGGAACTGTCCTCCAAATACTATCCAACTGTCCGCTTATCATCTGTAATACATTTCTGTCACTCATACATATCTAGATGTAGAGAAAGCCAGGATATAAATAGTTCTTGGGGATATTGCAAAGATCAGTGTTAATCTACGGTTTGGAAACATTTGATGTATTTGGACATACAAAAAGAGTTGATGCTTGGACACATCTTGGCAGGTTGATCTTAGAATCAGTAGAGTTCTATCAATGTATGCCGTATTTCTCAGCTGCAAAATCCCCTTTACTGAGTCCACTGACTATTCTTCTCAGCAGACTTAACCTTTTTTTTTTTCTTTTTCGTTTGATATTATATTGCAATGAAGCTAGCAGTGGTAAGAATTATGGAAGTTAAATGCTTTACAATAAAGGGAAAAGATTCTTATTAACTAAAAGATTGAAATTAGGAGGGCCTATTCCCTACGTACTGCTAAATTTGACTTCTGATTTTTATCCTGGAAATGAATTTTTTCTCTGTCAAAGCTGATAATACACATTTTGGTCTGCATCTAACAATTTGTGATGAATGTTAGTTACCAGCACAAGTCTGCCATGGCTAAGCCTGAGCTTTCTAGTTTCTCACCCACATCTTTTTCATTACCTTCCTTGCTTGATCACTGTATTTCCAAATGTTCAAGCCATTGACCTGGAAGTCATATTCAATCAAAACCTTTTCCTAATTAATCACTTTCAGATTGGATTGCCTTTTTATAGAACTATAGAACTTCACTAAGACAAGCCATTTTCATCTACCCACATTCATCCAGATCATCTGATGCACCCAACTTCTCTGTCCTATCGAATATGAACTAATTCTCTTTGATTTTGCAATATTTTTTTATCTTCTCTACTTCTGTCTCACTATTAGGATGCTATTTCCAAGATGGACAGCTAGTTAGCTACTGATGCCAAACTTGATTGTTTGTTCTTAATTTTGACCAGTTACCTTTGTGTTTTCCCTTGTGCTGCTCAAAATGCTTGAGTAGAGTTTTGTGTAACTAGCCACTAAACAAATCTGTAGTCTCATTCTTGATACTCTTTTTTTTTTTTTTTTTTTTTTTTTTTGATGATAGCTTAAAAAAAAAACCCAGGTCAGTAGTGGTAGACCACTACAAATGGGACAACCCAGTGTTCTGCTTTTGTCTTTCATCTTTGTTTTTCTGTCTCTTTCTATGCCCATATTATAATTACTTTGGAGTAGAGGGGCATCTTTTTACTTACATTGCCACAGCACCTAATGCAGAAGTATCTTCATCCCTAAATAGTGTTTGTAAGTGTGAAGCAAGGTTAAGGATAAGCTACAGCATGTAAGGAAATGTCAGCATGATTCCTTACTGATTCTGAGCACATATACTACAGAGCCCATCAACACAGAGGAAACTTCAGTAATCATCTGCTGCCTCAGCTTGTGTTGGAGGGCCGGTATATGTCAGTGAGCATATTTCCATTATTTGTGCTATCTTTAGCACTACAATTTCGGGTCATAATTAAGAAAAAAGCAACAAATGTGTAAGGGGGCTGTGGAAGCACACTAACAAATTATCTGACAGTGCAGTTGTGAGTTCTGTGAGACCTTTCTGAAATTACAGAAGATGTGGACATGTGGGAAAGACATTTAGTTTGACTATTGACAGAAGCAGGAACTTTTGAAGAAATCCTGTGAAAAATGAAGCTAGATATTCAGAATGTAAGAAAAAAACAGATTACAATTAACATTAATCCTCAGTGTGACTGAGGAGGTCTAGTATTTAGCTGGTGAACAATGTGTCTCTTAGGAAGAATAAAAGTAAGC
This sequence comes from Gallus gallus, assembly GCF_016699485.2. Classification (NCBI taxonomy): domain Eukaryota; kingdom Metazoa; phylum Chordata; class Aves; order Galliformes; family Phasianidae; genus Gallus; species Gallus gallus. The sequence goes on along the minus strand of NC_052536.1, from coordinate 48,682,491 downwards.
AGAAGATGAAGTTACACCTCAGTAAACTTAGAAAACATATGAGATGACAGTTTTCATTCTTTTTCTCGTTCCTTGCTACAGAACAAAATTCCAGGTCTTTTAAATACAAATGCTATCTGCAGATGGACTTTGTGTTTTTTATTAATAATAGATGTTTCTATGCTCAGGTTTAGTGGTTTTGCATCACCCACATAAATGCTTACATGGACATAATATTTCTCTCTAGTGTCGAGAGAAATCTAACACGGGAAGCTGAAATGCAAAAACAGTTCTGCAAGAAGTGTAGAGGTGAAATACTGGGAACAGAATGAATGGCCGAAGGATACTGAGATAAAAAAAAAAAAAGCAAAGACAGAATAACAGTTAGAAGTTCAGTGGACTGAGAGACTGACTCTATGAAGAGAGCAAATCCAGAGTTTGAATACCGATGGCTAGATATTACAGAAAACATGATAGACGATGATAAGAGAGAGAAATGGGGAGAATATGATTTTTATCTTTTTGTTTCTGTTTTGTGTTTTCACACACAATTATAAAATGCATAGTCAAGCTCTCAAGCAGGATCACACTTGAGATCATAACATGTATACTGCTTTAGGAACATGCATTTTAAATTCACTGTATTTTCCTGTGGTTACGAAAAGCAAAGGCTTAAAGGGGAATTTGTTTTTGCAAATTGTGGAACAAAGAGTATAAAGTTGGAGAGTAAAACAGATTACTAATATTCTGGAAACTTTAAAAATACTCTAAAATATGGAAGAAAAACACCCTTTCCATAGGACGCAAAAAGTCTTTACATCTTTTTCTTGTTTACAACACATTTGTAAAGCTTAAGCTCCTTTAATTTAAATCTCCTTTTATTTATTTTCATTTAATTTTTATTAGAGCAATAACTTTTCTTGTGGGCTTAAGAAGTAAACAACAAGTCTTAAAACAACTGTTTGTAAACTTCTCTTCTGAGTCTCACCTTGAGTTAGCTGTGAAAGTAATGAGCTGTCCTCACCATTAAAAAGGAGGTCACCAGATTTTGATGTAGTGAACATCAGTTGAACTAGCCTAAATGCCTTCTGTGATTGAAATTTACTTTAAACTGTAAAGGGTCAAATACTTAGGGGGAAAAAAAAAGCCAACAAACTGTAAAATGCTGTATTAGTGTTGTCAAAAATTAGTCATTAGGAACCAGCAACAATTCAGCTTTTTCCTTGTGGTATTTTGCTTGTGAGAACACTGCAAACTGTGTCACACAAGTCTGAATCACAGATAATCCACACCATGGGACATCAAATCACATTGTTGTGGTATTGGCCTTTGGAAGGATGGATATCATGGAGGTCCTTAGTACAAAGAGATTGTGGACAGTAAGTTCTGGTCTCAGGAGCAAGGTAGGGGTATGTCTGAAGCCTTATTTTCTAGATCTGTTTCCATTCTTGGGTCCACTGAGTTGATCAGGAAATAGGAAGGTTTAGTCCCTGAAACTTTGAGGATGTTAGGCATATGGAATTATATTTGTTAGCTCTGTGAAAGAAGAAAAATATCAGAGGGAAACATCTTACTCTCACCTCCCTTCCCCTGCCAAAACCCACCACAAAACCCAAGAAACACTGTACACAGGCCAGGGACAAACTCACTGTTTATTTCAAGCTACTGGTAGAAGCTGTTATTTATTTAAAACTTCAAACGATTTGCAAAATCATAAGCATAAAAATTCCGCAAAGGATGTGCTCTTTTCCCCCACCATAACAAAAAACACAGTATGACAAATTAGCAGGGGACTGCAGCAATCAGAAATATCCTAACTTTTGCTCTTTCTTCATGAAAGTTTTTAAGAATAAAACTCACAAATACTGAAACTACTGAGGGCGGTAGATGAAGGAGCTTACAATGTTGTTGTCTGATCCTGGCTTTCTCTTGTCTGTCTTCATAGTAAGGCTTTTCGAGTGCGATCCAGGGAAGACTTGTGCATGCAGAAGTGGCTTTTGTTTTTCTAAGTACCTGCCAACACTAGACAAAATGTTTCTAAAAAATAGGACACTGACAATTTAGCCATTGTCATTCTACAAATTAGAGAAAAATCTCTGCGTGCAGTACCACTGCCAATACGTAAGTCTGGATTGTGTGTTGGCATGTATGCCCAAGAAGAGTCTATCACTTGACACGTCTTAGATGCCTCTGCTGTCAACGTGGCAGTCTGCAACATGTGCTCAGGGTCATAGACATCTTTGTTACTTTACAGTCCATATCACCGAAAGGTGCTGGAGTTCTTCTAAGTAGGCCTTTGTGTTTAACTTGTGCGCTCTGAGGGCTCTGTGAGATAGACAGGGCTTAAGACTTGAGGCTTTACTTTTTGCAGGCACAGCTGTGCTGGAGATGTTTGCCCACTTCACTAGTGGTCAGAACAGGCACTGCCTGCTCACTATAACTTCTTACTGGGCACAGCTGCAATCTCAGCCTGTGGACTATAAAACAAACTGTTGGAGAAGTTAAGGTACTGCAGGACTTGTGTGTCAGGATGGGAAGACATATAAAGTCTCCCTCTCACTTTAGCAGGCCTACTGGGCAGAGCCTATAGGCTCTGGTGATGCAGAAGAGAAAATGTTATTCGGTTCAAATAGACAGTGTCTCAGCATGCCCTTTGGTACTAGTTTCCCTTGTTTAGTGTGTGGGCATCATATATGACAAAGAGAAAGAGAGAAATACTTTAGAAAAACAAACAAACAACTCCTCCCTCTCAGAAAAAAAAAAAAGAAAGAAAAAAAAAAGAAAAAGCAATAAGAAATTGTGGTTGTAAAACCACAAAAATTGGAAATGAGGCTCCAAGGCAAGTGTGAGTCTTGAAATTTCTTTTAGCTCTTAAAAAAAAAAAATCCAAACCAAAAAAACCCCCAAAGCACAACTCTCTTTCCATGGATTCCAGCTTAATGATGCTCCCTCACACGCTTTTCTTCTTCTTCTTTTTTTTTTTTTTTAAGGGAAGATTTGAAATAATGTTTTTAGGCTTTGGCGTGAGATTTTTTGCTGCTTTATGTTCTTTAGAGAATGTAGAATGGTATTTTTCCTGTTTGAATTTTACTTAGAAATTTGAGAAATGCCAAGTCTACTCTGTTATGGTCTTCCTGGTGACTTCCTGGATATCTCGGAGGAGAAGTATTGATTTCTTTCTGTGCAGAACAGCAGGACTAAAAATACTGATTTTTTAGCGAAGAGAATCTCATTCAAAGCCATTGTTAATTGCTGAAAATAAAGATTATTTTATAGCAAAAAGAAAAGAAACAAAAGCTTAAGAACAGTCTCACTTTGCAGTAGCTTTTTTCTAGTTGTTCAGTTTTCAGTATCTTGACATTTGTAATATTACGTGGTCAATCGTAAGAGAGTCATTGACAGCACACTTCCTGATACAAAAGTAGGAAAGTAAGGGGAAGAGAAAGACAAGGAGGACTAATATTTAGAAAGAAGCTGTTCTTTGTACTTCTAGCACATGTAACACATACCCTGTGACTCTTCTGTACTTCAGTTCCTTGTTAGGTAAGGTATGGATGAGATCACTTACACTTTCTTTTTTTCATAGTGCACTGAAGTACAAAAATGTAAAATGCTCACAGATTCATAGAATCGTAGAATGGCCTGGGTTGAAAAGGACCATAATGATCATAGAGTTTCAACCCCCCTGCTATGTGCAGGGTCACCAACCACTAGAGCAGGCTGCCCAGAGCCACATCCAGCCTGGTCTTGAATACCTCCGGGGATGGGGCATCCACAACCTCCTTGGGCAACCTGTTCCAGTGTGTCATCACCCTCTGTGTGAAAAACTTCTTCCAAATATCCAACCTAAGCCTCCCCTGTCCCAGTTTAAAACCATTCCCCCTTGTCCTATCACTGTCCACCCTCATAAACATCCTTTCCCCTTCCTGTTTATACGCTCCCTTCAAGTACTGGAAGGCCACAATGAAGTCTCCTCGGAGCCTTCTCTTCTCCAAACTAAACAAGCCTAGTTCCCTCAACCTTTCCTCATAGGAGAAGTGCTCCAGTGTCAGAGAAGAGTTATGCGGTGCTTTTTGTATCTGAAGGTAACAGTGTTGAATCAGCCTTCACTAACACCTGAAATACACAGGGTATAAATATTATTTCAACAAGGAAAAGCAAATTTGATTATTTAAATTGGTTGTTCATTATGTAATGTTTTGATTCATTTGACCCAAATGAAAAAAAAAATCTAGATAGCAATATCTTTCCACTGTAATCATCCCCTTTTCATTGGTTACCAAAGAGACAAATATATTTTCAGCTCCACTTTTGCTTAGTGAGGAAGAGGACATCAATAATCAGTTCTGGAAATCTTGGCTGATAATTGGTCATGGTAGGAATGGAAGTGCAGGGGAAAGTGCATTTGGGAGCTATGGTGATGATGGTTTTTGAGTACAAGTTGATGAGAATTGGCAAATTCTTCCTTATCAGAATAGGACAGCAGTCACCACTGAGGCCAAACAGCAAAAATATATCTCATGTAATATGGTAATTCAACTGCATAGATACTGCAATGGCATCAGTCTTCAGTACACGTGTCTCAAAGGATCTAATTTCAGCATAGTAGTAAAGGACTGAGTTGGATTTAGGTAAGAATTATCCAGTACAGAAGATGAGATCTTGAAATTTCTTTTTTTCCTCTGCCCCTATCAGAAGTTGGAGGTTCCTATGGTTATATAGGTAATGCAACCTCCTGTGGGGGTCCATTGATCTGTAAACACAAACAGATTAAAATGAGATGTTGAAGTGATAGACTCCTCCGGCTGCCTCCTGTACTCTACTTTTCTCATAAAAGTAGCTGTCCATTTGGCAGAAATGGCTGAAGTGCACAAGTAACTGCTGATGAGGAGACAAATGTCATTGGCACAGCAGGCAGTCAAAAAGTTTCCATATCCTGAACATTCTAAGCTGTAGATGATTACAACTGGGGAACTGCTTCAAGAACAATTTGGTCATCCTTGTTCCTGGCAGTCATCGGTTTAAAGACTACGTGACTATAAAAGACCAATAAGGAGGGCTTCTGCTATCTCACTTCAACTCACCACCAGTCAGTAATTAACAGTAAACTCATGGTTTGGTCAGTACATTTCCGAGAAATCTGAGAGTTCACTTTTGTGTATGCACCTTAATTTGGACAATGCAAGAGTGACCTGAATCTGGGAGCAGAGGATTCCTATGTTTATTATTTATGTTTCCACATGCCAATATTGAAAAAAAAAAAATAGTAGCATATACAGGAAAACATGTAAATATGTGAAAACATTATCTGATAAATGTAAGCAGCAAATAAATATGGTATGTATGGACTTGCTGAGATGCTCTTTTGAGTTCCAAGTTGAAGCAGAACAAGTAAGTTCCTTCCTCTCAGTGCTCAGTGTGCAATTTGTTTCGCTTTTTGAGATGTTGGACGGTTGGGTTTTGTTGACAACTTCTTTGGTCTTAGAAGGATATTTTGATAATTTCAAGGAATAAAAACAAATGTGTCAAAGCTTCATTTTGAAATAAAGTAGTCTGTATTTAAGTAATGCAAAAGATAGGTATGAAGAAGTTTAAATGGGGTAGATGATGCTTCAGAGTGGTAAAGGGCAAAGCTATCAAGTATATGAATTTCAGAAGAGCCTTAATCTATTAGGGATGTTCACATGCTGAGAGAATAAGCATTTCAGAAAATGATGGAGTTGCTACTGTTTATTTAATTCTAAAAGCCACCACAAATGGTTCCATCCAGACTACTGATTGGTGTACCTGAATATGAAGAGTTGGAAAAATGCAGTCCAGTCTGTCTACTGAGATGAAACCTTACATTTTTGACAGTGTTATACCTAATCACTTTTCTGTAAAGTAGTCTTGGTTTGTGTGACAGGGCATTCTTCATCTTATCCCATGAAGCTTTGCCACTGTACAGACAGTAGCCAAGTATTCACTTTGTCAGAGAAGGATACTACAACTGAGGGCTTCCTGGGTGCTCAGATTACACAGAGACCCAAGTTTCTTCTCTCTGCTCCCAGGAAGTATTGTGAATTTTACATGAAATTGCTGCTTGATACACCAATAGAAGTGGAAAAAGCGATGTCTCTTTACTTGCTCCTAAGTTAACTATTGGTCTTTCTATGCTTCAGTTTTTGATGTCTGTTTTGAGTTCAGAGCTTCTTGACTGTGTTTGAGGCATTAAGTGTACTTTTGAGTAGGACGATTTCTTTGGAGGACTCTGAAGTCTGTTGAGCTAAGGGAAGAACTGAGATCCTTTATTGCCTGGGCAACCACTAGGTGTCTGTGTGAAGAGTCAATCCGCTTTTACAACCTATTTTTAATTGAAAAGTATGAACTCTGCTTATTTTTTTTGGACAGACAGAAATGTAACATGAGTTGAGACTTCTGGATATGCTATAAATCAAACTGCATTCCTGGATGAGCAGGATTTAAGGCGTACTGGTCTTGTCATTTGCCTGCAGCTAGTTCTGAATGGCTGTCTCCTGAGTATGTTGCTATCATATGCTTGTGTGGTGTGCTGGCTGCTTTAGATTGCATCAGAATTTAGATTGCATCAGAAGCACCGAGTTACCCTGTGTGCTAAATGAAGAGCCTGACATTCCACTCCCTTTTTGAATTTTCCCATATGAACTGAGTGACTGAAAGATACGTGTTATACTGCCTAGCACTGAAGTATCTAAATCTCTTACTGGATCTCATCCAATTTAGCTACAATGCAAAGTTAATTATGAAGAACAACTGATACTTTTAACACACATTTTAAAAAAAGAAGGTCTTAATATTCAATATTTAGCAAGAGACTCGTTATGTATAAGATTCCTGAAGGATTACACTGCAGGAGAAGCAAGAGAAGCCATTAAACTGTCAAAATGTTCATATCATGAAATATCACTAAGCAAAAATATAAAAGCAAAAAAACTCAAAGCAGAATCAACAAAGTGCAACTGTTACTGGCATTCTTCCTGGGATAGTTTTTTCTTGCCTTCCTCATAAAAGCAACAAGTAGCTTACCAGATTCACTGGTACACTCTGAGAAATCTTTATGGTAAGCATTTGAATCTCAAGAGCATACATGTGAATCCTCTTCCTGTTCACATTCATGCTGTATGAATTTCTGTCTAGGGATCTGTTTTCTCTTTCCTTGCAGGTCATATTTTCCTTCCTACCACAAGAAAAGGGATGTAAAAATCAGAATATTGGCAATTTATGTACCATCGTAGATGTTTTCACAAAAGGAATTGGATAGTTTTGCAGTTGTGATACCCCTAGTGGAAATAATTATCTCCAGTTTAAACACTGTAAATCACAGATAAAAGAAGTGCATGTTAAAGCAGACTTGCCTGTCTAACAGCAGGTCTGCTTTCTCTCAGGAGTCAGTACTGCTTTCTTCCGTAGATCCTGTATTACTTCTTCTCCAGCTTCCCTCCTGCTGAAATAACTGTGGTGCTAATAACAATATGTGAGAAATGACTAGATGTGCTAGTTTTTTTTAGATAATTATACCAGTTTTTCCAGTTTTCCAACATTTTTTCACTTATTAACTCATCAGTGCCAGAAATTGGACTTTTCCAGTACATAAATCCTAATTAACAAGCCAAAGGGTTGAACACTCCATTTTACTCCTGATGTGCCATTTCCCCTCCATTCTTGCTTAATTGGCATTTTGAAAAGCAAACCCATGCCTTTCAAGAGTAAAAAAAGAAATACAGATGTATTTTGGGAAATAGGTGGAAAATTGGTAAAGGGAGGAAAAAAGTAAAGAAGATGTAGTTGGGCTCTGGACCTTCTGGTCATTCTGAGGTTGCAGGGCATGGAGGTGTGCAGAGTGGCTGAGATGAGTGACTGAACTCCATACATGGGCACAGGGGGAGTTTATTAAATGATGCTGATCCTGTGGAGCATCTTTTAATTCCACTAAGGCAGCTAAGGCTGCATGTGGTACACTACTGATATGCATTGATCTTATGGGTTTCCATGCAGCCTAAATTTCTACTTACCAAATCCAGAAACAGAAAGGAGATGGAGAAAGATGTAGATGAGGTGGAGGCTTTTTAAGACTGAGGTTATCATTAGATTCGCTGTTTAAGGACTCAGTCAGCCTTGGTATGTTCTTAGGTATACCCTGAGCCTGTGGGAGAGGCTGGTGAAAGGTGGAGTGTCTAAGCAAGAGTCAGTGTCAAAATGGTATGTTATCCTGTTACTACTTTCCTTCACTGGTCCTGTATTACTTCTTTCCCAGCTTTCCTCCTGCTCTGAGTCCCAGGAAGAATGGAGAATCTCATCTGAGAGGCGTGAGAGTGTGAGTGGGTTAACTGTGAAAGAGGAAGGGAATTGGCCAAAAAGATGTTTCTCTGGATAGATAGGATTATAGAGAACTGAAGAGATTTGTGAGATTTTGAGATTCTCTGTAGCAACAGATGGAAGATAATCAATTTACAAATTATGCATAAAAGGCTGTTGATTTCTGTTGGGATTGGTTATGTAGAGGTTTGGGTCAAAAGAAGTCCATCAAAAAATGACAAAGTTGGGAGGTAGGGTCTTGTCACATTGTATTGGATAGTTTGCAAACTGGGAGTGAAAAGGGAAGAGTGTAGGTAGGAGATGATGCCCTTTTTCGGCTTTTACCTGTGTGCTGTAGAGAACAGAAGCAAGGGAAACAGTCATGATACATGCAGCCTTATAACTTATTGTAAGTGCCAGCTGGTAAGAAGGGAAATTAATAGTAAGACTTTATGTCAGCTAGGAAGGGGTAACTCAGTTCTTATCTTGCTCCCATCTCCATAAAGGCCTGTCCAAAACAAATCTTTTGAGGTTAAGAAAAGGATGATTAATTCTTTTTTTATTTTTTGTGCTAATGCATTAATTGGTTCCAGGCAGACTGGGAACAGCAGAGCCAAGATATTGCAAGGAAGGCTGCAGTCCAGGTAATTTGAGGTCTGTCAGGAGGCTGAAAAACACCAGGAAGTTCATAAACCCTGGAGTCTTTTATTATCTGAAAAGTTTTGTAGGTCCAGAAAGTCTGAACAATGCCATGTTTTGGGGTGCTTAAAGAGAAAGAAGGAAGAGAAATGTCATAATACTTTGGAGTTATTCCAGGAGTGCTGTGCTGCCTTAAGGGGAACCTCAGGAATTTATCTCCTGACCCTGGGTACCATATTTCTGGCTCCTATGATTGCCTTCCAAGCTACTAAAGATCAGTCCTTAGCAACTGAATGTTAGGATTCCTTGTCCCAAACCTCATGCTTAACCTCTTCTTATGACACCGCTGGGTGCTAGCATTCTTGACTGTTAGCATGTGGGTGGCCCTCTTCATTAGCCCCATCTTGAGCCTGTTGTCTCTGTACTACCCTTTTGGGTTGTGACTGGTTCAAAATCTGTCATTGCAGGATTCGTGCTTACCAGGTGCTCTCCCCTTGGAATGGTCTGATTTGATGTGTTCTCCCAGTACTCATACTGGGAGAAAAAGAGCATAATCTTAAGGGGTGCATCGCTAAATCCTGCCCTACCAGTCAGCAACAGCAGAGTATCACCAAACCACAAGAGCTTTTATATGAGGCTTTTATTTAAAGGAAGTAAAAAACACTGGCTTTAGTCATATTAATTTCTCCTTTTTATTGGCTTTTAGGGAAAGAGCAACAGCTCAGTGACATGTGTTTGTAACAAATACAGGTTATGAAATAAGTGTCTTTCATTATTTGTTCATTTTGCAATGAAAAGCTCTCCAAATCTGCCTCCTAAATGGTTTAACTCAACATTAGAATTGATGCTGCCAAATACCGACTGATTCAATAGACGACGAGTTTCACATTCCTCTTTTACATGGGGAATGTGATATAGAACAATGACCTCAATTTTCTACTGTGTCCTTAGATTCACCTCTTTTTTGGCTGTCTCTTTTTCTCTTTCAGTATCTTATAGTTTTTGGAGTCGTGTGGGTCTTTTAAGGGCGCTACTATTTAATAATTAGACAGCATACTTCTTGTGGGTCTTTTGGTGACACCTTTTACAAGTAACGAGTGTTTAATAGAATGTAATTGGAAGCTCTGATCCTTACACCTTGACCTCTCTAGACCTTGTACACAACTAAGTGACCAGACAGACCTTAACACTCATTAGGAGTTATCTGGACCCCACTTTACAAAGCTATGTGAGGAAACTGTTTAGATTTAGCCTCATGCCACCTGCTTTGTAATCTGTTGCTGTGCCCTCCGTTGATCCCGCTGTCCTTATAGTAACTGGAAAGCTACCAATGATTTCATTTTAAAGCAAATATGCTAATTCAGGAAGTATAGAATGGAAAGCTGGTCACTATATTTGTCAGCATGAGACTTTCAAAATCCTGTAATTAGGAAAGATTACTTCAGTGCCATGGAGAAATGGTCATATCATTACAAAATGGAAGAAAAATATCTAAAGAAAATTATTGAAATCAGCTAAAATTTGTTTTGATACAGTATGTTCAGATGAGGTCATGCTCTGAGACTTCTTTTCTTTTTTAAATAAATTTGTCCTGTTCTTACCTCTAAAAGTCTCATATATCTTTAAAGTCAATTATTACTTTTTATTATTGGCTTAAAAAAATGTATGTTTCTATATGCATTTCTGAAAAAGGTCCTGTTGGCATGCCATTAATAAACACAAGGAACAGATTTCTTTGTTCTTCACTCATTTTTTAATAAATATGTGAAAATACTGTTAAATATCCTTTACCTAGTCCACAGATGTATTCCCACTGTTTCATACTTTCTCCCACTTTATTTTCATCCTAATGAGTTGGACTAGATTTTGTCTGATTTTTAACTCAAACTACAGAATCCATTACAATCCCATGCCTATTTTTTCTTTCTTTCTTTCTTTTTTTTTTTTTAAGATAAATGCAGCAAATCATGTAAAAAAGGAAAGGAAAAATAAAATTCTTAAGATTTTTTTGATAATTTTGCAGTGGCTTAGGAAAATGATCCAAATATTTGTTCATGATCCTTTCTGGAAGCTGTTACATGGCACCAAATGTATCCATATATAGAAGACAGATTTTATTTAAGAAATTGTTTGAATGATCTTGTTAATGCTTATACATTTCAGTTATTTGTCCTTTGATGAGTAGTCTGTTTTGAGATCTTCACTGCAAATAGAGGAAATGAAGTGCTGATGTCGTAAGGAATAATTTAGTATGTCTGGATAGTTCTAAAAGAAAACATCTGGATCAATTTGTTTACAAGGTCCCTGTAGATAAAAAGCACTATCTCTCCAAGGAATCAGCTTATGTCCTTTCTGAAGAATAATTAAAAAAAGGAAAGTGGACTGTCATCATACACAGAAAGCTCCTGGGACGTTGTTTATGAAGGAATCCAAAGAAGGTTTGAAATCCTGTTTCATGGGAGATCAACTAGTTGCTGAAAATGTGGTGTGGTTTTATGATTGTCATTTAGCCTGGCCCGCCCTGTTTATCTGCTTTCCCCACAACCCCCAACTTAAAAAATAATAGATTTGAGAAGCTGAGGTGAAGCATCATAAAGTAGACTTGCAAGAGCTGTATGTGGAATGGAGATTAAACTTTTGGGATACTGTGATCCATATTTCATGTGGACATGTGAAATTGTCTTCTGGGAAGACAGTTCTGAAGCATTTTTTAATGTAATGTTCGGAAGTTTCAGCTCTTGTTTTTTTTTTTTTTTGATGCAAGGTGTCAATAACTTACAGAATGACATTTGTAGGTTGAAAAGAGAAAAATAAAGAGCTAATATACTCAGGTATTGCAGTCTGAAAGATTGTGCAACTTCATTTGCTGATACTGTACCTGCTCTTGAAAAATATTTTGTGTTCTTCCTTTAAGAACTCTAACTACAGCCATTAACATAATCATAGTGTTTCAAGTTGCAAAGCAATCAAGCAATCAGGTTGCTATGACTTCATCACTAGGTAAAATTACAATGGTAATACAATTTAGAATGTTAGTATATTCTCCTGATGGGACTGCAAGTGTTCTCTGAGAGTAAACGGGTCTTTTAAAGTCTTTTGAAGTTACTACAAGCTATAGTTTAGCTGTGTTAGCAAAGGAGTGTTATAGCCATATTTACTGAGGCTTGTGCCTGAATGTTCATAGAATCATAGAATCATTTGAGTTGGAAAGCACCTAGTCCAACTCCCTGCAATGAACAGGGACACCTATAGCTCCATCAGGTGCTCAGAGCCCCATCCAGCCTGATCTTGAATGTCTCCAGGGATGGGGCATCTACCACTTCTCTTGGCAACCTGTGCCAGTGCCTCACCCCCGTATAGTAAAAAACTTCTTCCTTATATCCAGACTAAATCTCCCCTCTTTTAGTTTGAAACCATTTTCCCTTGTGCTGTCACAACAGATTCCACTAAAGAGTCTGTCCCATCCTTTTTATAATCCCACTCTAGATGCTGAAAGGCTGCTGTCAGATCTCCCCAAAGCCTTGTCTTCTCCAGGCTGAACATCCCCACCTTTCTCAGCCTATCCTCATTTTCAAGAGCTGCTTCATGCACTTCCTTAATTTATAGTGTTGATTTTTATACCATGTTTTCTGCAATTACAGGTTTTTCTCTTGAAAAGTAAAGCTGAAATTTGACAGACGAATAATTTTCAGATGGATATTTTCCTTTCAGAAGACACGTTTTACAGACCTTGTATATGGCCTTCATTTTTTTTCTGTTTCATTTACATTTTATATATCCTTTTAATTACAAAACTGATGAAAAATGCTGGCATTGAATTTTAATTTTGTGGCTATCAATTTGATATGCCCAGATATCTCTCTCACTTTCTTGTCAGAAATATAGGGTGTTAGTTTTCTACAGCTATTCCCTTTGAACTCCAAGGGGAATATCTCAGTATTTCATTTTTCTTACACCGTTGAGGGAAGTGAAACCTCCATCTCTCCTGTGGGACACTATCCTCAGAGTTTCAAGTGCCTTAAACAACCATGTAGAAGTCAAATGACTTTGGGACAGAACATGGGTCTAATTTCATTCTAAGTTTGGTCATGAATCTGAAGGCTGTGGTTCAGACAAACCTCAGATCCATTTAAAATCAGTTGCAACTCAGCATCAGCATCCACAAAGCCTAGCTGAATCGTATTGTTGTTGACAGTATACTGAGCTTATAAAGAATCTGGGCTTACCGTAGACGACTGGGATCATTATATAAATCAAAAGAAGATGAAAGTTGAACCCACATCTTTCAGCTTGAATACTAAAAATCTGCCAAGAGGACTAAAAGATACCTCCTGTAAGGGTGATGAGTTGCAATTTCTTTTTGAATTCTCTTGTTTTACATAGTAAAGAAAAGGAGAGAATGACCTGATTAAATCATATGAGTATGGACTTTTTCTTCTGCTATCAGGAAGATTTATTTAAAGTTAGCATGAAATCTTAATATTTTACTTAATTTTATGATGAATACACCAGTCCTGTGAAGTTATATTGGTTATCTCCATCCTGGAATTCTGAAATGAGGAAAGAGAGTATTTTCTTTCCCAAGAAAATACACCTAAGTCCTTAGACTTGCCTGGATTGTATTTTAGGGTTTGTTTTGTTTTGGTTTGTTTTTTTTTTTCTAGATCGTAGAATCTTTATTTAATGCTGCATTCTTTTGCAGAGAAAGTTTTCGTTCAGTTACTAAGTAATCTCCCAGTAGTGTGGAGAACATTGCAAAGATGTGCAATTTTGCACATTGTTTTTGCTTCTTGGTGTATACAAGTGAGGAGTGTGCATAACCCTTGGTTAATGATGTGTATTTATTTATTTTTTAATAATAATTCTGCAATAGATCTTATTATCTGCAACAGTAGAGTGTTGGAAGTCCCCACACATATTTCATTATTAAGTGGCTTAGTCACACAACACAGTGTTTTAGGTTTACTTTACAGATGTGTTTTCTTTTGTAGTTCATATAAAAACAGAAAAGCAACCTAATTCTTTATTTTGTGGATTAGTGGAATCATCTCATGGTCTTCTGGTAATTGCTGGAGAAATTAATGGAGTTTTTGGAAAGGATTCTATGATAAGTAAGAATTTAGAGTGAGATCCAAAAAAGCACTTAGATGCCTAAAGAAAAACTTAGACACCTAATTCCAAGGGAGTGTGTAGACACAGGCACTGCACTGATGGGACTGCTTAGGTTGTTGAGAACCCAGTATTCTATTAATGCATGTGGTCAGCGGCTCTGTTGTCTTTCTGGAGCTGAACACTGAACTGTTGTTTCTAATATAATGTGGTAGACAAATATTAATTATCTGTTCTACTGCCTGCTCACCTTTTTGGAGTTTAAATCTAGTTTCTACTTACTGTGTGTGTCAACTATGTGCTGATAATACAGAATTCACAAAATACAATATTTATTGTCATTCAAAAAGGAGGTCCACTTCTTCTGTGCTCTAAATTCAACTACTTGAGCTGATCCATTCTTGGTTTAAGAAGTCTACCTGCTACAAAGCAAGCTTGTCAGATAATTTCAGATGAGACAGTAAACTAATGTAAGAGAATTGTCAACTTCATTTATGATTGATTGGTGATATGTGCTGCATCTCTGTAGCAACAACAGCTACCACATTTTCTATCCATATTGAAGATGAATAATTTAGCCAATTAAAAGCAGTTGTAAGAGATTATTCAGCATCTGCCTTTCACAGAGTTTGTCTTGTTCCTTCTGATTATATTCAGGTATTTTTATTGAAAATGGTTGAATTACTCTTCTTTAATTCTAACTTAAATAAGATCAGCCTGGAACTGGTCTGTCTCAACAGAGGATCCCACCAGATTTGCTGATTTTGAAATTGTCAGAAAATTTACAAATCCATCACCTCTTCAATTTCCATTTTCAGTTATTCTGGTTTAACTACCCAAATTTATTTATTCTGGTTTTAGAATCTCCAAGTCTCTACAAAAAAGTTTTTTCTTTTTTTTTTTCGGTCAGTTTTTTTATTTTTTATTTTATCTTGTAGACGTAGGATGATCTTAAAAAAAAAAAGACACAGTGAAACTATCCTCTTCAGTCACATCTTTAGGTCTTTAAAAATAGAATTATGGGACAATTGTTGTGTCCAGATTCTTGTATGTGTTACATTTTCATCTGCTTTCAAAAGAGAGGGATTCAGTTCTACCTGTAGTGCTTGGAATGCATAATTTTGCAGGGACAGTTCAAGTAGTTCTGTGGCTGCCATGAGACTTAAACTAATTTTTAGAACTAGAACTTTACAAATGTGTCTCATATGACAAAGTGCCTGCTGAATCTGCTCTTCAGTATTATAGGCAATCTCAGGTTATTATATTTTCACTGCTGCGAATGCTGGTATTTTATAGAATTTGAGCCTATTTTCAGTGGTTTAGGGGAGATGCTGGCACAAGTAAGTCTGGGAAATAAATCCTTCATGAAAATATCTGCTTTGGTGCCTGCCTTTCTCTCACAGACATACTTGCAGAAAAGTGGACAGACACCACAAAAATTAAAAGGTAGAATGTTGGGGTTACAACCCAATATGCAATTTTTTACATATTTGAGAAATATTTTTTTTTCAAGTCTTATTTATGCAATCCATGAATTTACTGATGTTTGAATAGTACAAACACAACATAGGCAGTCATGAAGAAGGCAAGATGGCAAAGAGAGGGCACCGATATTGCAAAGATTTAATGAGTGGTAATAGAAAGGTAACAGCAGTGTACGCATTCAATAAAATAATGGAACCATTCTTCAACATGCTACAAGTGTAGAATATTATCAGACATACCTCTGCTGCTCCTAGTTGTAGTGTCCATCAGATCTAAAAGTGGCTGTAACAGCAAATATTACTGCAGCCCCTGAAAGCGTCCACTGTAGCCCAGCTGCATCCTTGATAACCAGATTGGTTAAGACAACTGTGTATAGCCATAAAAAAAGGAGAAAAGCAAAGAAATGTGTTATGGCTCATCCCTTGGCTCAGAGGACAGACTGTGGAAGAGAATGTCCAGAATTCTTCTATTCTTTACACTCTGTACTAGTGGTTGCTTGAAAGAAAAGGTTGCAATACAGTTTAAATTTATATATTATTCAGTCATGCAGAACAGATTTCCATTGATGAATCATAGAATCATAGAATCACCAAGGTTGGAAAAGACCTCCAGGATCATCCAGTCCACCCACCCACTTACCACCAGTATTTCCCACTAAACCGTGTCCCTCAGTACAGCATCTAAATGTTTCTTGAACACCTCCAGGGACTGTGACTCCACAGGCTCTCTGGGCAGCCCAAACCAGTGCCTGACCACTCTTTCAGTGACTAACTTCTCTGTATAGACAAGCCTGTGTCCTTTTCAGGACCTGTGATTTTCTTTTTCTAGTTTGCCTTTGTCGACTTAGTTACAAGTAGCTGAACAGTCTCCTCTCACCCCCATCCAGTGCAGTTGGAAATTGTCACTTTAGAAGGCAATCTCTGTTTTTAATACAGATTATATAGTGCCCAAGGTTTTGATTAAATTACATTGAATGTTAAGTTGACTGGCAATAGAAGTTAGTGGCAGCAGATCATGAACAGTCAGATAGCAACCGTATGGCATTTACATGTGTATATACTGGTCCTGCACTGGCATGGAAATTGGTTTGACCTATGTGACCTATGTTAGCTGGGGAAAATCTGTACTGAAGCCAATTGTCACACTTTCCGGATGCCAAAGGCGTCTGCTGTAATTCTATAAGGTCATTTTGTAATACAGACTTCCACATGGTTTGAAGCACAAAATGAGAATGTATATTGCTCAGTTAAAGTATCTAGCTTGGTCTTCATTCTGGTGGCTTCACTGCATTCCCTCCAAAAGATTCTGAACATAGAATACTTCAGCCAAATTTTGCAATATCTTTAATTGAGCAAAGTATTCAGAGAGTAATATCTTTTGCTGTCTTCTATTCTTGCCACTGAATGTGAAGGGCAGTGATAGACAGAACTCTTCCTTTACGTCTTTTCAACACAGGGAATGTTGCAAATCTCTTACTGGGTGGCTGCATTTTCATTAATTTCCTTCCCAAATATCTGAAGCATGTATTTTTTCATGGGACTGAGATGAGAGATCCTCTATACGCAAGGAAAGCTTTAAGAATTGGCTCATTGATCTTATTATGGAACTCTATTTCAAAAAGCACTTGAGGACAGCAACACATACTCGTATATTTCTTCCACCTGCCCATATCGTCTTTGATAAATACCTAAATCTGTCACACTCAGTTAGTTGTACTCCAGTCCTTGTGATCAGCAAATCATGGATGACTTTTACCAACCCTGAAGGTAGAGACTGGGTTTTTTAGCTCATGTAATGCTCTTCTAAGAAGATATACAAAGAGATAAAAACATTCATTAAACATCTGAATTAATCACTGTTAATAGTTCAGAAGGGAACTGAGACTAAACGAAGCTAAAACTTTTCATAACAAAAATTTTATAAGTAAAAATAAGCAGAGAAAGCATTAAGAAGATGCTTCTTACAAGCCATTGTTTTGTGAAGACAATTCCTAGAATTTTCAGTGAGACTAAAGTCTGGTTAACAATTATTTTGGGGATGTTTAAATTTCCCCTACTCCTACTTCATTCAATATATATATTTTTTTCTTTTGGCAACTTAAGCAGCAAGGTGACTATATTTTGGACTCATTTTAATAATTGATATAATATCTTATTACATGACTCTATCTTGTTACTCACCACCAAGAATTTCAAAGCATATTGCATTTATAGCAATTGCTTTGCATCTTACTGACAAATATCAATTTCTGAGGAAACTGCAGTAGCATATAGTGTTGAGTTTTAGGGGTTTGTTCTGAGGCCCAAGGAGAGTTTCTCATTAAGTTAAGGAGTCAGATCTTTTGTTAGAGAACTTCTTATGCAACTGAATTGAGCATGAACTTAAGCATAAAGGTGAGATGGGATTTCATATCCAGCCTCTTTCTGTCAAATGCTGTGTAGAACCTCATCTATACTGTGTCTTTTGAACCGTGGATGAAGTTAACTATACTTGTAATACAGAAGCTGGAAAGCATCAGGTGCTGTGCCTTTATTCATGTAAGTTCTCTTTAGTACTCAAACTCTTTCTGTACTTTGGCTAAAGGTTTAGGCTTTAAAACGTGAATGAGTTTTTATGCGTGTACAGCACATCAAAGTGACAAGGAGTTAGGGTGACTTTTAGCATTCAGGTATGACATCATATGTCAACACAGCACTGTACTAGGCTCATGAGTCCTCCTGAATGGTTTAGATCTTATATCAGCTGTTATGTGTATAACCTTTGCACAGTAGTTCAAGTGCGGATATGATATTATATGCCCACTTTCCTCTATGGCAACATATGCAAACAGTGGGGTTAACTGCTTCCTGCTGTTAGAACTTAGATCTAGGAGGATTTAACAACTGGAGGCAATTTTCATAGCTAACATTTTAGCAATGAGTAAAATCTTATCTTGCTATCCTATCCTTCAGTTTCTACAAGAATTCTGTCATTGATGGACTGCCATTTCACACTGTTATCCATGTTGGTGTTTTAGTTTATATTCTTGTCTCAGAAATCTTGAAAACATTGGACTCTGTGGTGTAACAATTTACAGAAAACTTGTATTCCTCTGTGCGGTGTACGGGAAGACTAAACTAGAATAGGCTTACTGTGGTAGAAAAGAAAGCTCTATTACTTCTTGCAAACCATTGAATTCTGTGAATGGGAGGGCTGTGAATTCCCAGGAAGCAATTTGTTTGTATTCAGAAAAAGTACACATGCTAAGCATAGTGTCTGGTTCAATTTGTATTGATTATGTAACAGCAGGTTGTACCATCTGTTCAGCAGTGGTATATGATTCTGCTTTCTTCTATCACATCTTTCTCTTGCTGATCTTATGCTTGAGTTTCAGTTTAGATTTTCAGTACTGGGTGTTGCAAAAGAAAAATGTGCCACAATCTTCTCTTGATCTTGCTTATATTTTCCTTAAGTGACTTCTTTCAACGTGATGGGTGGACAGCAGCCTTTTTAACAGATGTTTCTCACCGGGTATTGCATAATTATTTTTGAAGAGGCTTCTAACAGCAGATGTTTCCACGTCTTTGTTCTTTCCCCTCTTGACACTTCAACACAAACAGCAGATTCCACTGCTGCTGTCCTTCAGATCTAGTGAAAAAAATACCATAGCAGTGATGTTGTTTTTTTTTCAGCTCATTTGGCAATAGTAAATATGTACTGGCATGATTCTCCTCTCTTTCCCCCTTGTCATTAGCCATGCTTGCACATAGTATCTCATGCTTTCTCTTTTGGAAGCACTGTCTTTTTCTACAACCTTTGTATAGTTGTATAGTTTCTTCCAAAAATTTGTCGCACTGAGAGCAAGCGTGAATCTTTGACTTCCTGCCATTTCAGTATGTAGTTTTTGATATTATTCCAAAATTGACAACTGTGCCCTGTGACACCTCCACCACTGTGAAGAAAGACTCTTTGGTATTACTTTGGATACTTTTGGGTGAAATAGTTCCATTTTCTTTTTCTCTCTCGCAAATAGAGATACAACAAACAACTGGTCTTCCCTACTGTTCACAGAAATAGCTCTGATTTCTTGCAAACCGTTTTGTAAGGGGACTTCCTAATTTGAGTACTTGTTCCTCAAAGACCAAGGGAATGCAACTAAGAATGAAATAAAGGGCAGGCCCAGACAAGTTTCATCCAGCTATAATTTATCATTACAAAAGATGAATTTCAGCTGTTAGCCTAAAATGATGATAAATGCCTGGATGAAGAAAATAAAAACTTTCTAGTAAATCTACTCCATGTCTTACTTTAAGCCTCATGGATTTTACTTCCTGTATGTAAAAACATAATCTAATGGTATAGCACTTCAGACACATGACAAGTTTCATCCTTTCTGATTCTGGGTTATTTACTAATTGGTTTGGGTCTAGTGACAAAGGTTTTACTTTTATGGATCCTGAGGGAAAGAAAAGCATTTTTGAAAGACATAGAATATTTTAAATTTCACAAGCTTTACCTGGAAAACAGAATCACAGAATGGTTAAAGTTAAAAAGGACCAGTGGAGGTCTTGTACATCACAGTACAGACTCCTGCTCAAAGGAAACAATTAGAGTTGTGTCCAGTAGGGTTTTGAGTATCTCCAAACGTAGAGACTGCTAAGCTTCCCTAGACAACCTTTTCCAGTGTTTAACCACTATCACCTTAAGAAGGTTTGTTCTTATATTTATTTTTTATTTATTTGTTTATTTGTTTATGAGAACATTATGGAAGACAGTTTTAAAAGCTCTTCTAAAGTCAAGATGAATTACATCCAATCACAGAATTACAGTGTGGTTAAGGTTAAAAAAGGGATCTTTGGAGTTCATTTGGCCCAGTATCCCTGGTCAAACAGGGCCACCTAGCACAGGTTTCTATTGAATATTTCACTGGAGGGAGACTCCACAAACTCTCCGGACAACTTTTTATATTGCTCAGTCACCTGTGCAGCAAAGAAGTGTTTTCTCATGCTCAGGAGTTTCTCATGTTTCAGACTGTGTTCATTGCTTCTTGTCTTGTCCCTGAGTGCCATTGAAAAGAGCCTGGAAGGTGCTATTCTCCAAATTCTTTTCTCTGCCCTTCTTGAAGATGTTGCATTTGCTTTCTCCTTCTCAGGGACCAAATCTGACTGCTATAACCTTTAAAAGATAATTTAGAGTAGTCTCACAGTGTTACTGGCCAGCTGTCATGGACGCATCCTATTTAGCTTTGTGTACTTGTGGGTATCCAGTTAGTTTAAATGTTCCCTAACCTGATTCTCTTCTATTAAGGAAAGTCTTCCCTGCTCCAGACTTCTCCACTGGTGCTTCGGGCTCCTGAAGGCAAATAACATTCCTAGTAAGGACTGAGATGAAGAAGTCACTTAGGATGTTAGCCTCTTCTGTTTACTTTGTCACTAGATCCCATGCTCCATTCAGCAGCTGCTTCACATTTTCCCATGTCTTTCTTTTTCTGCTAATGTACTTGCAGAACTCATTCTTTTTGTACTTGATATCCCTTGTCAGATTCAGCTGCAGGTGAAATTTGGCTTTCCTAAACTCTTCTCAGACTGTGCTTGTATTCTTCCTGGGTGCTTCCATCCTTGCTTCTGGCTCTTGCATATTTGAGTTTTGTCAGGAGCACCTTGATCCATTCAGGACTCCTGCCAGCTTTCCTTAAGTTCCTGCACATAGGGATGGACTGTATGTAAACACAGAGAAGGTGATATTTGAAAATTATCTTCTTTTTGTAGGGCTATATCCCCTGGGATTCTTCCAAGTAGACTCCTGAATTGGCCAAAGTCTTCTCTTTTTGAAGTCTAGCGTTACAATCCTACTTTTTGCCTTGTTTTCTCTTCTCAGAATCCTGAACTCCACTATCTCATACTTAGTGAAATCAAGGCTTTCCCCATTTTTTCATGTCCAGTTCTTCCTTGTTTGCAAATGTGAGGTCTAGGCAAATGCCTACTTCCTGCTGGCTCCTTGATCACTTCTCATTTCTATCCATAGATATTGTATTCCTGATGATGAGTAAGGCCAAATCATTTGAGAAAGGCCTCATCTACTTCCATATCAGATGATCAATACAGTTACTGACATTGCCTCGGTGATTGATCCTGCTATATTATCTATTCACTGGTAGCTAAATCATTTCCAGTTGTTCCTAAGTTACAAAAGCATCTTTGAAGGGAGACAGTAGAAACTTGATTCTTTGATAAATATAAAAATATACTGAAAAAAAACTATAAGATGTGCCACAAGAAGGAAGCATGTATTGGAAAGGAAAGGAATTTGGTGGTACTTTTTTTTTCTATCCACTTTCTTTTTGTCCTGTTACAGCAACAGTGTTCATCATCATTACTGCTTCTGTTTATTGCTCTAGAAACCAGTGTGACAACTTGAGAGGACTTTGCTACTACAAATAATCTCTAAAACTTCTTTTTTTCTTCTTCCTTCCTGTGTTCTGTCTTGGTGATTATCTTGGTGTTTTAATTTTCTGGCAAGCTTAGCCGTTATTTTTCCCCCAGTGAAAAATGAATTTCCATTTGACTTTTCATGTTGTTTTCCTTTTCCCTGAACAATTTCTCCTATATCTGATTCTTTTTCCTTCAACAATAATCACAAAAAGTTGGACATGACAGAAACATGTAACAGATGAAGATAATGTTCATTTCAAGTTTTTGTGTTCTTCAGGTGTCTGTTGAATTATCTAGTCATCTGTATACTTCTTAAGACATCTTATTTTATCTCATCTTCCTGATCTGTTTGAGGCTTGAAGTTTTTTTTTTAAAGCACTGCTAGGCATAACTGTGTCAAAGAAACCAACCAACCAATCAAAAAAAAAAAAAAAAAAAAGTGTTTAGTTCAGCATGTAAAGATATAAATGCACTCTTGCAAAGGGAGCCCAATGGTCAGTCTCGCTTAACCATGGGAAACCTTCTTGCAGATTGTAACTAGTGAAAGGAGAAACATTGCTAATTTTAGTATATTTGTTAGTTATATGAAATAGTCTTACCATAATCTCAACCTCCAAAAAATACAGAAAAAGAGAAGAGAAAAAGTAGAAAATAAAGTGTCAGTGGCTGCTGTACTGTAGTATTTCTTTCTTTTCCAAAGTGTAATCCAACTTTTCCTTGAATTAATGTACGCAAGTCACTTTAACTGCTGGCTGCAAAACTTTTGGCAGTTTGTTTGATATTCCAACCAATCTCTGTGTAAAGAACTGTCTGAATTGTTTATAGGCTTGTCCTTCTGCCCAGAGTTTAGTCCACAATCTCTTATTTTGAACACAATTGCACTTAGAGAGATGTTTGGGCCTTGCACTGGAAGACTGTGGTTAGGGAAGATTCACAGAATTTAGAATCATTAGACATGTTTTTATCAACAGTTAAAAACGAGTAAAGCAAAGAGGTAATTCCTCATAAATATTTCCGTTCAGTATTCTTACTATGCAGTATGATCGTAATTTATATTTTCACAACAAAATCTATTTTTGTTTCTTAAAATTCTTGGAAATGTAAAGCCACTAAGAAATAAAAAGTGACCTGGCAAATTATTCTCTTCATGTTGAATATAGGATAAAGAAGGAACAAGAGTACAAGATGAAGATTAGGAAGACTATTTCTGCTGTTCCTTTTTCAAATTTAGATGTATGGGTTGTGTTAACAAGGTAGGTAGGAGTTTTTTTGACACAGTTGCACAGTTATGGAATTTAGTATTAATCTGGTGTCAAATCTCTATAAAAGTATCTAAAGAACATTTTCATGTCTTCAAGAATGTACATAGGTGAACCTGGCCTTTGCATTATCTTATCTTCATGCTGAAGGGCAGACTGTTTGGAAAGGGATGATGTGAACTCATCCTTTTTGAGTCATCAGAGAATTGAAATGGCACATTTATTTCTTTCAGACCTATAACCAACACCTGTGTGAAGAGATCAAGGATCCTGATTTGTTTCTAGGTAAGACACATTATTGTCAAAACCAACCAAAGCGTACCTCCAGTAATGTAAAAGAGAGGAAGAAGTTTTATTGAAGTAGTAATTAACATTGCAAAGTAAAACACTGTAAGAACACTTATTAAGGTACAAATTTTACCTGCTTGGTATTTATTTCAGACTGTCTAGTATGTTTAGATATGTTTAAAAGGCAGATAGTCCCAGAATAATCAGTAATTGGGAACTCACTGAAGATAGATAGGGAAAGGGAAAAAGATAGTGCTTACTATTAGAA
This sequence comes from Gallus gallus, assembly GCF_016699485.2. Lineage (NCBI taxonomy): Eukaryota > Metazoa > Chordata > Aves > Galliformes > Phasianidae > Gallus > Gallus gallus. The sequence continues at coordinate 48,658,741 of NC_052536.1, read as the reverse complement.
ATGAGGAAAAAGAGCAGTTAGAAAGAAGAGACTGATTAAGTTAAATACAACCGCACACATACCACAGTCTCATTTTGAACACATAGAAGATGAAGAGTTGTATAACACCCAACATATAAATAACCATCAGAATAAATTGTGTCAGTTGTCAGGTTGTGTCAAGCTGAACTACAGCAGAATTTACAAAAGAATTAGCAAGTCTATCTCAATTTTATTAAAACTTTATATATACATGTATATATATATTTATAATTCCACGTTCCAACAGGAAATTGAGGCAAATATTCTTGATAGATCTATAACAGAGTGGATGCAAAAGGAGTTCACTAAAGGTATCTAAAGAACTACTTTTTAGTAGTTGATGTATTGAATAAGCATCTATTGAACCTTCAGTGTTCAGTATTTTTAGTAGTGTCCTTGATAGTGATATAGTACAGGCTTATGAAATTTCAGTTGACGCTAACTCTACATACACTGAAAGAAATTAATTGAATTCAGAAATTATATTTACACATAAAATTCAAGGCTTTTTGATAAAGAAATGGAAGTTGTGGCATTTAGACAGAATAATCAACTGTGAAGATGCAGGATGGAAAACCCAACACTGCAAAAAAAGTACTAAGGTTCAGTGAATCTCAAGATTAGTGTTAGTCAATGAGGTGATTTAAAAGGAGAGATTTGGGTATGTTGGAGCTGGTTAGTCTAAAGACAAGAGGACAACTTAGGAGAATAAATAATAGTACAAGCTGTTGCAAGAAAGGTTCTGATTAGAAGTAAGGGAAACAGTTCTAATAGCAACAGGGGAAGGGGGGGTGGGGCTGGGGGGGGGTGAAGTGCTGGAAGATATTGCCTAACAATAGCTTGGAGCATCCATCAACAGATTAGACAAACATCTGCTAGGAATGACATGCTTATAACTGAGCCTGCCATGGTGTGGGAGGAGTGGAAATGGGTAACCTCTGGAATGATTCTGTGTTTCCGTTTATGATATTTTTCCTGCAGAACTCATTAAAAACAAGAATTGCAAGAAAAGCACTAGTGATTCCTGCCTCCTGCACACAATTTTACTGCAGTGCCTGTCTACCTCTACATGAGGTAGGAACAGCTTGGCAGTTTTTGATTTTATTTAGCAGGAAGGTTTTTTACTTCATTTGCTCTATTATTATTCGCATAGTGCAGAGAAGCTTCGGCCCAAGTCCATCATCAGGTAGCATGGTTTAATAGGTAGGTCACTGGGTACAGTCAGGCAACTGAAGTGTTTCTTGTTTTACCACACTGATTATTTTTGTAACCCATCTTAAATCCCTTTGGCTCTGTTTGGATTCTTTCCTGTGTTTTGTTCATGATATCTATTTGCCCTGTATGATTCAAGGTCCTGCTTCATGTGAGCTCTGGGAAGGAGGGATTACTACAGTCTGGGTGTTGTGGCACTTGGGGTTGTGGAGCTTGAACTTAACTGAGTCTTCAGTGTGTTACTGTAACACATGTAGCAAGCCACAGTAACAGACACTGAAGACCCAAGTCTTTTTGTTGCCTCCAGTGGAAGTTGTTGTATAAGGATCTGAGTGAAAAAAAAAAAAAAGATCTTAAAAGGATTTTCTTGGTTAGTATTCTCTTCAGTTATCTTTGCATCCTTGTACCATCAGATTCTGCCATTCTTATTTGCATGTTCAAGCTGTCATCTTACTCTGATTTGACATATCCCTGCTGTAGCATTTTGATACATGGAATGCATGAAATACACCTTTTATATGAGCATGAATTCCAATCTTCCTCAGACATCTGTGGTCAAAATCTGATATTTTCTGTCTAGTCATAGAGTTCAGAGGTCATGCTTATAACTTATCTAATAAAGTACAGTAGAGAATTGGCTGGTATAGGAAGTATATAGAGAACGGAACATTTTTAAAATTATATGTAGTTCATACACAACTATTGGGCTTGGAACAGAAATCATAACATGTCACATGTGAGAAATATTTATTTAGTTTTACTGTCATTTTATATCAGTATTTCTTTAAGTTTTACATAATATATCTTTTTTTTTCAGTGGGGAAAAAGTCAGACTCTAGCAAATGGTGAGACAGCTTAAAAATAATTGTAACTAGGAACTGGGCCATGATTAAAATTGTTCAGCTGTTTGTTTTATTGTTTGTTCCCAAAACCTTAAATGCACTCTATGAGAACAATAACAACAGTTAGCATGTAACTCCGTATGGGCCAATTCTTGCAGTCCTCACTCAGTCCTTTCTTACTCCAGAAAAGCTCCTTTTTAGAGTGCTTTGCAAAGAGTCAGGGTTGGAACTGTGTGTTCTAATTGTTTTGTAATATTAACATGGTAACTACCATGGAATAAGAAGAAAAAAGCAGAAAGAGAGAGAAATAGCTTGAAGTCTGCCTGTCTACTAGCATGTTTGTATTCAGAAAGAGTTTAGAAGAATGTAGACTGTGATGTCTCCTTTGACAATGTCTGTATCTCAACTTCACAGTGAGGATGATAATGATAGAAACTAGAAAAAAAAACAAAATGTAAAGATGATGGCTATTTGCTACAGTAAGCTATAAACTCATAAACAAGTTCATAAGTAAGAAATCATATTTACTCTGGATGACCTTAGCTGGTACACAGAATCATAGAATTGCTCAGGTTGGAAAAGACCTGCAGGGTCATTAAGTCCAACCTCAAACTAACTATACTACCCTAACTCTAACAAACCGTGTCACTGAGCATGGCATCCAGATGGTCTTTAAACACATTCAGGGATGGTGACTCAACCACCTCCCTGGGAGCCTATTCCAGTGTTTAAGAACCCTTTCTGTAAAGAAGTTTTTCCTGATAATACAACCTAAATCTCCCCTGGTGCAACTTGAAGCTATGTCACTTGTCATCAGTGAGAGGAGACCAAACATGGAAAATGTTAATTTTTTGAGGTGTTAATTTGCTGACCTTCTTGGTAGTATGGATCTCCAGATTGGTTTGATCTCCTTGGAAATACAAGTGCTTGGCACTTCTATTATTAAGAATGGACTTTCTTTGTATACATTTTCCTAAATGTTCATCTGTGTTTCCACTTCCAGGACAAGCTTCTAAGAATGGTGGTGAAACATAACAAATTGTAACCTTTTGTGACTGATTTCAGAGGTAATGAGCTACATTTGGTGTGGGATTTTCAAAACTCTATAGCTTATATACAGCTGCTAGAAGATGAGGTATTACATAAACTTGTGAAATCTACTCCCAGAGAGTTTATTTACAGTTAGCTACAGTGCATATTGATAGTGCATATTCACAATACCTTTTAACTATAAAACCTCTTAATATTTTGATTTCACTGAATTTTAGTTGGATTATCAAGTGTGCATGGAAGACTTAATTTAGGAAAGTCTACTGTAAGCATAATTTGAACCTTTTCTCTTGGGAGAATTATTGAAACCTCATGTTTTAGGATGAGTAAGGATCTGTTGATACATTAGGAACCTCATTTAAAGCCCATTCATGTCAATAGAAAATCTTCCTTTGCCTCACTGGGATGTGGACCAAGGACCATGCAAGAGTAACTGAACTAAGGATTCTGCTGACTGTAACATATAGTATATGCAGTACAGATCATAAAAAATAAAAACATTTGCTAAGAATTATTTTTGCTTTACTGATGTTTTAAGCAGTAACTTGATGTAGTATAGTGAAAAGGATATCAAATATTCTAGGTTTGAGTCATTAGAACCAGATGGTCCGTTAAAGGCTTTTGTCTAAACTAGAATTAGGAAAGTTTGTAAACTCTGGATAGTCTGAAAATATGCTCAAACTTGATATATCAGATGATATGCCCAGTTTTATAATGTGGAATTCTTTGGCTGTTTTCCTGACATCCTAGTAAGGTGTTATACAATTTAGGCAATTACAATAAAATTTTGGATGCTGCTGTCATTACTGTTCTGATTTGGAACTGGAAAAACAACAAAATTGCCCTAATTCAGTGAAGTGGAGAATATCACAGGGAAGAATTAATGAGGAAAATAATTTTTATTACTTAATATTGATTTATTGTATTTACGTCATGGGTCATATTTGTTTGTGTGGAAAAGGTCAGAAAACAACAACAAGAAAACCTGAATCCTTATGATCTTTATCCTGGAAAAATGATAAATATTTTCTCCTCAAAATACTAACAGTATTTGTAGTGGAATGACGGTATCTGACAGTGACCAGTCAGAACTGCAGAATACAATACTGAAATAGTATTGATCATCACAGAATGATACAGCAACTTAGCTGTTAAAATTAAATGTGTCACTACAGTCCTGTGGCAGTCCTTCTGCATCCTGGAAGGTATACTGCCTGTAGACACCTACTACTTTCCCTATTTACTTGTGTAGTCTGAAGTGTGGAGGGAGGAGGCAGTATCTATGATGGTAGGAATTCACACAAATTGTTGAGGAGATATAGAGGCAACCTGAAGTTTATTTCGCATTACTAATATAGGTTGTGTGAAGGACAACTGTCCACACAGAAGTCATATATATTTAAGATCAGAGATAACGTTTATTTTCTTCTTTCCTGACTTGTATAAATGCCAACAGAATCTGGTAATCTGAAATTGAATTAGAGTGTGTCAGGAGTCTTTGGGTGCTAATCTGAATGGTTTTGATGACATTTTTGTACAATATCTTGGGCATTAGGGGTGGGTTTTGTAAACTTTTTTTTCTCTGTGATTCCTACTAGTCCCTCTCAGGTGGGAACTTCTTCCTCTGGTGTATTAGTGGTTTCATTGTCCCCAAGTAAGCTGTCTGCATACAGCAAGCAGGCAAGCAGGATCAGATTTTCTCTGCAGGTACTTGTTGATTTCAATACAGAAACATGAACTTGCAAGTATACATCAAGCAGATTTCAGAGTGGCTCCTCACTGAATATGGGCTGGAATGAAATGGAAAGTCCCTTCAGAAAGTTAAACTACATTTTAAAGAAACCAACATTTAAAAACATAGTAATAAGTGAGCTACAGAAGGCAGCACAAGTGCTCAATTCAGCAGCATTGTGCCTCTGAAGAAGCCAAGGTTCAGTTATAAATTGTATATGCCACTTTTTAAAAATTTTTTTTTCCTGTCGAGATGCATAACCAAACACCTGGTAGATTTGCTAGACTGATTTTCTTTGAGTAGATGTATATATAGGTACATGTGCAAACACTTCTTATCATGCTAATTGTCTGCTAATGATTGTGAATTTGTATCAGTGATTTGCACAACTAAGTCAGGTGGGCACATATAGCCCTGCAAATATTGACAAGATAATATGTCCTTTCGTCTCCTGCAGTTTCACAGGAAGATGATGGATTAGGATTTTTTTGCTTTTAATGTTTCTTGGTTCAGGACCTTCCTTTGAACATTAAAGTCTAGTGAAACATGCTCCACAGACTTTGTCCATAACAACTGGCAATTTTCCTATGTTAAGGAGTTGAAGTGAAAACTTTTATTATGTCCACCTGCTCAACTAGGTTCTTCCAAGTTTAAAGATAAAATAAAAAATGAAATGATTGGTGTAAAGTCATGACATCCACAGTTTTCTGTGTAAAATCAGGTATTTCTTTTGTTTTGCTTTACTAAGTATTTATTAATTTGTCTGGGAGATACTTACATCTTAATGAGGCTTTTGAAAAACTTACCCTGTGTTTAAAGTTTCTAAGAGAATTTGAAGCAAGACAAACAATGTGGTTTTGGGTTTTGTTGTTAACATTTCTCAACTCTGTTCATGTAATAAAAAACAACATTTTCATTTGTATAATTTGGCCTTAGGGCACAGGAAGAGGTGTGGAATGAACAGTGGAGAATGCACTGGAAGTGTAGTGGAGCTTTGGATCAGAGAGACTGTCACAGAAGCTTGTGAATTTGGAGAAAGCCATGTGTCCATATGAAAAAAAAAAGTGAAAAGTATCTTGATTTGGATGGTTATAAGGCATTTTCTTAAACTGTGAGCAACAGTCTTCTCTCTACAACTCCATGAGGAGGGGAAGTGAAGGGAAGTGCTGGTTCTTCTCACTGGTAGCCAGTGACAGGACATGTGAGAACAGCACAAGGTTGCACAGTGGAGGTTTGAACTGGATAATAAGAAAAATCTCTTTAATATGACAGTGGTCAGAAGCTATCACAGGCTTCCTAGGGATGTTGATGCCTCATGCCTGTCGGTGTCCAAGAGAAATTTGAACTATTTTCGCCTGTCCTCTCCTCTCCGAAAATACCAACTCTTTGCAGCTCATATTACTATAAAAAAGAGATCTCAGAAAAAATAATTCAGTTTGGAACTGGCTATCAGTATTAATTTATATTAACACATACTTGAGTATTGCCCCACTAACTGAATGAAGTATACAGAGAAGTCATTGCAGAAAAACAATTAAAATATTTTTCTTTAGAGCTAATTTGTTGCTTTGCATTTTGCTCCAAGTACTTGGTGCCATTGATGCCAGAAGTAGGGATTTAGTTGTGATCCTGAGAACTTTAGAACCGAAAGATGAGTGCATTTTATTTGAAAATTAAAACCCAGCTTGTCCACACTAGCCCAGAACTGGCTGGATAATTTGGTGCAGAAATTCATTCTCTACTGGGCGACAAGGTGACAGCATCCTGTCATGTTCAGTAAGAGAATACTCTGAGTGCTAACTCAGGCATTGACCCTCTGCCTTGGAAGAAAAGCACAAAGAGGAGTTTTCATGGTAGGGCACTGGGAAGCTCAGTTCACATATTCAAGCCATAACTTCTAAGGGCAGAAGGGACCACAGTGAGTGCTGTCTGTCCCTGGCATAGCACAGAATTTTGAAGAATCATTACTGCTCCCCACATCTGTTATGTGATTCTGTAATAGCTCCTACTCAAATGCATATCCACAGACAGGATGGTTTTAACATGCATCGACAGCCAGCCAGACAGATGTTTTGAGGCACATAATATAATTATTGATATGAAAATCAAAACAAGGTATCTTATAAAAGCAGCCACTGTCAGATCGTTATGGATTAGATCATCAGTCTTGTTGCTTTAACAAACCCTGTATTCATTATCGTAGCTCAGGGCACTTTTTTCTTTGCCAGAATTGGCTATCCTCTTAATGAATATTACAAATCATAACCCAAATTATATGCCTTAAACTGTCTTCATTTTTTATTTGCAATGCTGTTCAGGGGCTTGATTTGTGTTACTGCAAAGCATCCCACTGATGGAGGAAAGGGAGACTGACATGCAATGAATGGGCTGCAGAATTCTGTGTGGACAAGCAGTAACTCAACCCTCTCATAGAGTCATCTCCATCTTGTGCTTGGACTTCACTGTGGACTCTGTCTCCTGTGAGCTCCCTCACAGAGAGTATAGTGCAGACTTTGACTGTGTTTTGATGAAGACTCAAAGTTTTATACCAAACAGATTTGACTGACTGCTAATGCTGTATCTCAGCTCTATTAAGCGTCAAAAATAGAAAGCTTGGGGGAAAGAAGTGAAAACATATTGAAATTTTTCTCCTGAGTGGTTTAGAAATTGGACTTTTTTTTTCTTTCTTTTCCCATTTCACCTCCAGATAATCATAGAATCATATAATGGTTTAGGTTGGAGGGGACATTTAAGATCTTCTAGTTACAACCCTCCTGCTATAGGCAGGGACACCTCCCTCTAGACCAGGTTGCATGAAGTCCCATCCAGCCTGGCTTTGAATGTTTCCGGGGAGGGGTCATCCACAGCCTCACTGAACAACCTGTTCCAGTGTCTTATCACCCTCACAGAAAAAAGTTTCTTCCTAATATCTAGTCTAAATCTACCCTCTTCCAGTTTAAAACCACTTCCCCATAATCCTGTCACTACCTGCCCTTATAAGACAGTCCCTCCCCAGCTTTCCTGTAGGCCCCTTTCAGGTACTGGAAAGCCACTATAAGGTCTCCTTGGAGCCTTCTCTTCTCCAGGCTGAAGAGCCACATCTCTCTCAGCTTCTCCACATAGTAATAGACATAAAAGACATAGTAATGTCTTTTCTCTTTTGAAAGACTGTGTATTAACTTTGGGTTAAAAACATTAGAAGAAAAAGAAAAATCAGAATAAAACCATTAAAAAAATCTGTTAAAAGATACTGAGAAAGAATGTTTCACTTTTTTCAATTGAAGAAATTTTCATTTTTCAATTGAAGTATATATATATCTTCTGCGTATTTGACCATAATTTAATATTAGTTGTCAACAGTTTCAATAAAAAAAAAGTTCCAGTGGAATTATTTTGATAGGGAACTTTTAAAGAACAATCTAATTAGACTAGAGTACAATTTTCAGTGCAGTAACATGCTGTAAACATGTAAGTACAGTGGCAGATGGGAGTAGTATATGGACACCTGTTAACATCTGTTTTCTGTGTATCATCTACTGTCCAAGCAAGACAAGCTAATTGTCATATTGACCTTAAACTAAATTCACTCATGAAATAAGATAAGAACTATGAGTCACAGTAATTGCTTGTAGCAAGCAAAGGACCAAGAACTCTTGGAGTTGTTCACCCTCAGGGCATGTTTTATAGTCCAGCTTCCTTAAACAGATATCTAGAGGAAGTTGGGAACTGTTAGCCTCTATGAAGTGGGGGAGATGTTGTGCAATGGGATACTCTTGCTGGCTGGTTCTTAAATGCGGGTGGGGTTTCTTGGTTTTTTTTTTTTTTTTTTTAATTGTTATGGATTGTTTGATGGGGAATTGTTTTTCCATTAGAAAAAGCAAAACAACTGCTTTCAGTGTAAAACGACCTTTTAGATTATGTGCGTGAACCACAAACAGAAAGAACATAATTAAATGCTCCATGGGCAAGCAGAGTGAGCTTGACTCACTGCTGTGTTACTCCAGTTCTGCACCAGATGAGTTCAACTGAAGAAAGATGGAGCTTTACCACCCATACTATCTGAAGGGAAGAGGTCTCATAATGCCCTTTTGCAGAATCCCTCCAGTTAGATCAGGAGATTCTGGTATCTTAATAAGCACTTCTGATTCACTATGGGGAGAGAACTCCTGTCCATGGGAATCCTTTTTAATGGCTATAGTGGCTGAATGTTATGAAGAATCAAGACTGCACAGAAAAGCTTGTCCCAGAGTACTGAGATGGAGGATGCATATGACGTGATATGTGTACCACATATATTACATGATGTATCCTGATGTGACTTAACATGTTTCAGGAATAATGTTCTGAAAATTAGACTAACCAAAAAGATCTGTGGAAGTTGCATTTCCTAGTTAGCAATGACCTTCATAATATCAGGGGGGCTTCAGCACTTTGTTTTACAGAAAATACTTGCATTTAAGTCAGTTCTAGGAAGTAGGCCTTCTAATGGGTAGTGGCTGACATAACACATATGTGACACTTATCCTTGTTAGGATGTTTTGAGGCTTTCCTTTGAGTAGCTCTCTACCACAGAAATAAATCATCTCCTCATGGAGAGCAGATGAACAACAACGTATGAAAAGAGGATTTATGGCTGTGGCAGCTTTTCTAAACGTCTTAGGTGTCCTGGACTATAGTTCTATAGTGCCTCCTAGAGGCACAGACTATAGGTACGAGGGCAGGAAGCTGAAGTATAGCTGATAGGTTGAGGCAATGCCAATTGCATGTTTACTTGTGTGTTGGCTGAATTCCTCTGCAGCTGTTGTGACTTGTGAGTGTTTGATTAATTTAATGCAATGGAAATGCTCAGTACTTGGCATATGAACCAATGTAGACTCTCTGTTAATAGGAGATAGTGATTTCTGGCTTGTCTTCTCCCAGTGTGGATGATACATTAATAGCCATGCCTTCACGGTGAAACAGGAATACTTGCTTTCTAGGAGATGGTGAATCCAGGTGAGAATTATGCAATTCCATGAAGGCAAATCAGAGAGGAGAGTACTGATTGTCAGACTTGGCTGCATTGTAAACACTTTAATCTTCAGTAAAGATAATGGCTTGCAAAACCCTAATTGTTGGCTGACTCCAGTAGACCATATTCCTGAAAGTAAAACAGATTACACACAGACCACATAATCCATGGCTATCCTTGCAATCTAGGGATAGGTGGTTGTTCCAAACTTTTTCACCTCTGTTGACACTGAGTTGACTTCCAGTTGGCTAGAGGGTAGAATAGAAAAGAATGCTAGATATGGATTTAATGTAGGATAGAAAAGGATGAGTTTGGACACTTATGCTGTCACTTGTTTTGGCACTTGGCATCCAGAGGGTATATTTCTGGATCCTGCAACCTACTATCTGTGATTTTCTGCATTCAAATTGGCTAAGAATGATAGTGTATGACCTGTTATAGCCTCATGAAGTGCTCTGCACTACTAATGTAGACCATTAAGCATTCCTGAGGTGGCGTTAAATCATGTCAGTGTGCTGCAAGGTTTTCAAACACTTTCTGAGAATTACCTTTTTCTGGATTAGAAATGCTTTCCTTTGGACACGCCTCTTCTGCTTGCAGCTTCTTCCTTTATTGCTTCCCATCTGTGGTCCTGTTGTCCATTTGCAGTCACATTGTTTCACTCTCCCTGTTCAGTGGTAGGTAGGACTACCAAAGAAGAAAATATTTCATGTGTCTCCCATCAGTCTTTACTGTCACATGTTTATTCTTTCTGAACAGACAGTAGTCATTTTGGATAATTCTACAACTCCTTTGGCCTTCTTCTGAGTTCATCATGCTATTTTGTCCATGCTACTTTTGGCTTCTTGTTCCAGCTGATGACTCCAGTTTCTGTGGCAGCTCCCAGCTCTTATCCTGTCATTAATTAGGGTCCTTGTATTAGGAGAAGGTGTTGTTTTCTTGTCTGTGAAAAAATCCAGAAAAAACATCTGGATCTTTATCTGACAACAATCAGAAGGAGAAATGGAAAGCAGAAAAAAAGTCAGTGTAATTGGATGGCTGAATGTGTAACGGGAATTCTGCCAGTACAAGACCATCAGAACCTGATTGATTATGGATGGTTTTTGTATTGAAAGTGTATTGAAAGTTTTTTTCTTTTTTTGCCTTGTCATCACTTCTCAATATTTGAAGTGAGAAGTGCAGTTTAACAATACAAGCCAGTAGTAAATGGTCTTGAGGTGTTAGAGCTTGGATAGTATAGGATTCTTTTTTCTTTTTCTTTTTTTTTTTTTTTTGAATAAGCAACAACAGCAACAAAACACATTTTATAGATTTATAGAGATTTGACCAGGAGTAGAAGGAGACAGGCTATTTAGAAAAAAGTACAGGAGCTCATACACACATTTTTTTGTGCCAAGATAGTTCCTGATGGCAAAGTTCTGAACCTGATGGATATTTTGTGAATGCATGGGCCTCCTTATTCTCAGCAAAGTCATCAGTTATCATTGAACCTGAAAGCATGACTAGACTGACCTTTGCATTGGCACCAAAGCAAATGAAGAAAGACACCAAAAACATTTCTGTTGATTGCAGCTGGTCAACATCCACTTCTTTACAGGGATTTGTGCAGGCAGACAGTGCTGTCTAGAAGATGGGAAACAAAGTTATGAACAAGATGGTGTGTGGCAAAAATGCAAATTTTATTTTATATTTGTGAGCAAAACCCAAGCAATATTGAGTATCTGTAGTGCATAAAAGCATTTTGTTTGTGAAACCAGATGGGTTTATAGCAGAAACAATTCTACCTCAGAGGATATTGAAAATGTGATCGGGCTGGGTACAGCAAAATCCCAAGCACATCTAAGTTTTGGGGTAACCTCAGGATTCCCTTGGAGTAACTTACTGCTCAATTTCATGTCAGGAAAAAAACAACAAACAACTAAACAATAAAATGAACTTTGCGGGTTTACATACAGTATCAAGCCTCATATTCCATCACTGTCCTGGTTTCAGCTTGGATAGAGTTAATTCTCTGGTATGGTGCTGTGTTTTGGATTTAGGATAAAAATAATGTTGATAACTTGCCAATGTTTAGCTGAACAGTACTTTCACCCAGCCAAGGACATTTGAGCTTCTCACACTGCCCTGCCAGTGAAGAGGCTGGGGGTGGGGTGAACAAGGAGCTGAGGGGGGGCAGAACCAGCTAACCAAACTGGCCAAAGGAGTATTCCATGTCATATGGCATCATGCTGAATTGGCTAGATTAGGGTGGGGTACTGCTCAGGGACTGGCTTGGCATCAGTCAGCAGGTGGTGAGCAATTGCATTATGCCTCATAAGTTTTGTATATTCTTTTATGATGATGATGATGACTATTATTGTTTTACCTTCCTTTTCTGTTCTATTAAACTGTCTTTATCTCTACCCATGAATGAGTTTTACCTTTTTCTGATTGTTTTCCCTATCCCTGTGGGGGAAAGTGAGTGAGTGGCTGTATGGTGCTGAGCTGCCTGCCAGATTAAACCACAACTACCACCGAGGCTGTTGGCATTTTAAAAAAGCTTTAGAGCTAGGAAGGAATAAAAGAGTCTCAAATAAGATACTGCACACTTAATTTATTTATGATTGCTGCCATGCACCTTCCTAAAGAATAATGGGACCTATTCATTTGTCTGTGTGACTAAGTGATAAAGTGTGTCTGTGATCTGCTGGTACAGACTTGTGCTTGTTACAGCTGGCCAAGAATAGAGGTTTTTTCTGTGTTAAACAAGATCATTGGTATCCAGGAAGATTTCACTGGAAGTTTTTCAGCACTGCAGGGATGGAGAGGTCCCTTGGAAGCTCTTCCTGCTGCTATGTAAGGGAAGCTGCAGAAAGATCTTTGCCATGTCCTTTTGTAACTCCCATAATCTGTAAACTTGTGTGGTCAAAGTATAGCTAACATGCTAGAGAGGGCTTGTGATCTTGTGACTGGACTAGTTGCAGTTTCACAGAAGAAAACTAGCTTTATCTCCCTAATCCTTTTGCTGGCAGGCAGGACTTGAAAAATGAAGTTGAGACACTGTACCTATTTATTGCTTAATTTTTTTCCCATAAATTCTAACCTTGTGGTTAAAAAACCCCCAAACATTCAGTAATTCTCAGATGTAAACAAGGAGAAAAATAATACTCCAGAAAGCAAGAGCTTGTAAGTATCCAAACCCTAAATATGTTAACACAGCTGTATATCATGTGACCCATCTCAGTTCTGACACAAAAATATGTAAAATGTTTGAAAATGTCCATAGTATTGTGATTTTTTTATGATCTCCAAGTGGAACAAGAATAATACAACGGTTAAAAATCCAAATGGAATGAATGAACAGTTGTGCTGAAATTACATAAACTACCCTTTTTCTTTGGTAATATTTAAAAACTTCTACTAAAGCCCTGCCATCATAATTCTGTGCAAGGTAGAGGCCCTGAACAAGAAGCATTATATCTTGGTATAGTAAATAACCTGATTACTCTTGCTTATAACTCTGATATCTTGTCTGTCTTTACCTGGTATATTCTGAGCGTAGTTCAGTGAGTGAATCTGTGAATCTGGTCAACGGCTGAAGTCTTGTATTGGCAGGTGTAAGCTCTGGCCCTGGCTGTAGCTGATTACCTGCACTAGGCAAAGCAGAGGTGAGAGTACCAGTTGCACTCAAACAATTTAGGAATCCAAATTCATCCTCAAGAAGCTGATCAGTAAATCTTGAATGCATAAAGTGAAGAGAAAGGTTCACTGAAATTCACAAAAATATGACAGAAGAAGAAAAGTGATTAAAAACATATAAGTGGAATTTATTCAGTCGTAAATGTTATCTGTGTGCCAGGTCTTCTTTCAAAGCTATAGGATTTTTTTTTTCCCACATAGTTATTGTTTAGTAATAAATCTGAAAAGCTTCTACAAATATCTACTTGGCTCAAAGCAATAGATGTTATGAAGGCTTCAACTATAATGACAAGTGCAGGATGTTGTCAGTTGATCTTGGACAAAAAAGAAATTGAAGTGTCTTCAGTAACACTTTAAATACAATTTTAATTCTAAGCAATTTGAAAATTAGTGTAGTTGCACTTCGTAATTTCAAGAAAAAATAATACCATTTTCACCTTTTCTTTTTCTTTTCTTCATTTTTTTCTTTCTCATCTCCACTACTTGCTCTCTAGGTTAATTTTATATATTTTTTTAATCTTAAAATGCATTTAGAAATATATCTACACTGATTAAATTAGGATGTATATATTTGGGGCAGGGACTGCCTTGAGTCATCCAGTTGCTCAGCACATGTGAGTGACTGATATTACCTGACAGTGTAACAAAGTACTTCTATGTCACATTAGAAATCATTACTTCTGATAAGTAGATTTACAATATGTTTTCCTACTGCTCTTACTGTCATTATGGCACCTCTGTAGATGTACGATACTTGCAAAATGAAAGGGCCTTTCCTTCACAAACCTTTATGAATTCAGACACTTGAAACTATATTTCGGCTAGTCCTGCAGCAACTTTATGCATCTAAGTGGCAGTGTGCAGAAAAAGGCATGCAATGTGGAAGTGAAGGGGAATGGCCTGAAGGCTGCTGTGAGATTTTCTCCAGGACTCTTCTGTTAGTCAGACAGGTGGTCTCCACAGCAGAGGTCCACTGAAGCTTCACACATAGAATCTTTTTTAAGAGTGCATACTGCTGTGAGTATATTTGTGATAGTATCTAATAACTTGCATCTAGATGTTAGGTATTGCTGTTTGAAGAAGTTTTCTGTTGCAAAGAAGTACATCATGTACTGACTAGGACAGTGAGAGAAAAATATGCAAAAAAATGTCAAAATATGTCAAAAAAAAAAAAGTCATTTCTGGCATTAAGCAAATTATTTGGCACAATTCAATCCTTATTACCAGAAAATTTCATCTAAGAGTGCTGCTGGTGATAGGAAGGAGGCAAAACTCAGCAGGGTGTGTTACTCTTCTACCTCCTCTCTTGATGATTAAGTTGTTAATTTGCAGTGGTGGAGACTAAGGTTTAATTATGTCCTCTACTCCAAAGATCTAGATCCTGCTATCCTGTCTCTCAGAACAGTCCATGAGCAATTAGTGGCATGAAGACTACCACAATGTGCTCTCAGTTGTTCCTCTTCACAATTTTTCACTTCCAAGGAACAGTTTCATACCTTCTCTGCTATGTGACTTTACCAGGCTTTAAAGATGTTCTTAGGCTTGATGGTGGCCCCTTAAGCACTTAAACATGCAAAGTGAATCAGTTTGAGCTCCTCAAAACCCCCCAGTACCTAGACACTTAAGCAAAGTTGGGTCAGAGTTCAAGCTAGTGCTCTGTCTGATGAGGATAGGAGTCTGAATGTGGATCCCTAATTCCTTAGGTGAATGTCCTAGCAATTATTCTTCAGATCACTACAAAATGGAACAGGTCAAATAAGCCACATCATGCAAAGTATGTCAGAAATAGTTGAAAGTCACTGAGAATACAGTGAGAATGATTCTCTTATCTTGTGTTAATGGTAGTCACTTGGGAAGGTGGAGCAAACCCTATTACATTTTACATGGCATGGAATAAACTTTCTCAGTAAAACATAGGAACAAATTGTATATTATGTCAAGAACAATCCTTTTGCAACCGTTATTTACAAGTTCCCCTGAATTTTCTTACCTTTTTTGTTTGAATTTGCCAAATGTTTACGTTTTCCAAAAATGTTTCCTCTTGAGACACATGGAACATTTCACATTGAAGGAAATATAGTGGTCTGGGTGGAGATGGTATTGATTGTCATGTGGAAACTTGGAAAAATTGTGAATTTGGTTCAGTTTGAACCAACATTCTTTTTCAAACGTTTGGCTTGGCCAAACTGAAAAACTAGTTATCTTCACAGATCTAAACCCTCCTTTGCAGTTGGACCCTGATTTTACAAAGAAAATCATAGTATAGTCGCTGGAGCTGTTCATCTATGGCACAGTGGCATGAAATGGAAGCCCCACTAGAATGTAGTGGTGTCTGAAGATTTTAGAAATGCTGGAGTTCTGAAGAGGGATTAAATGATGGCATTCACAGTATGCGTACTACTGGTCTTTACAAAGGCACTACTGTTTTCATGGATTCCCTGTCAGTTACTTGCCAAAAAGATACCTCTGATGCACGTCTTTATGGGAAATATGAAAAAGAGGAGAGTTCTTGACTTGTTTGCATTGTTAGCTTGGAACGGATACATTCCTTTCTCTAACTTTTTTCATTTCATGATGTAATGAGAACATTTTAAACCAGGACAAACAAACAGCAAGTGCCAAGCTTTTTCCTAAAAGCTCCTTATGATCAAACATACCCATCCATGCTTTTGAATACCTCATAATTAAACATGCCTAAATGGAGACTTAATTTGAACATGTAAATTAATCACATGTTATAACAATTGAAATTCATAACCGAACATCCATTAGCAGACAACGCTGTTCCTCATTCTTTTGTCTGCATGTTTATAGTAATCATGCAATAGGATTTATGGTGCATATCACCCTTTGAAAATTAATTCTGAATCAACATAGGAGATGTGTTCCCATTTCTATTGTATAGCTTTGCTCTAAAAATGCAAATAATTGCAAATTAAGCCCCAGATGTCTAAAGAGCAGCAGGAGTAACCATTTATTTGATGTATGATGCACAACATGTCATTTCTGTGTCACTCCTCAATGGGTTAAATGAGTTTCATCGTTTGGATGTTTTAGGAAAATAATAAACAATGTAGCTCATTCAAAAAACAGCTGCGTTTTTTTTTTTCTTTTCTTTAAAAACAAAAACAAAAAAAGAAGAAGACAAAGTTATTTAAAATTTGTTTTCAGTTGCCTGCTAAGAAAATAAGTTTACATAAAAGAAACCTCATTTCCTTATGAAAAATTGTGAATTTACCTTCTGAAGCAATTTAGTAAAAGCCAAAATTTTTCTGTGCATTTAGCAACTACTGAATTGCTGTGGTGGGCTATATTAAGTATAGATGGATGAGAATTAGGTCAGTGGAGAAAACACAAGCTGCACCCTTCAGAGCTAAACCTGCACACACATTACCTTAAAGATGCTTACATAATGAATGTCTGTGTTTGCTTGTGTATTTCAGTGTATGTTTATGACAGACCATGAAGCTATCCCCAACAGGCATTTGAGAAAGACAAATCCCCAGCATATTTGCATGTCCATTAAACAACAATAGCACTTCTATCAATAAGAAATGAATTTATTTGCTTGACTCCCTTGGGCTCAGATTTCACTGTAGGGCCCAGTCTTCAAGTGGAGTTTGGTCAGTATAGGCTCTTCATTAACTTTACTAGGTGTTAGATCAGGCCTTGATATTCTTCTCCATCCGCTAGTGTTTACTCAGGTGACAACACTGCATTTAGTTTTCTCGCCTATGCAGCAGGAGTTCTTTGCAACTGAAACCCTGTGCTGCCCTTATGGTTTAAACTCAGCTTTGTGCTCAATGTCCTGCTTCCTAATGTGCTACACAGCTGTCCTGTGCTCTTGGCTTCATGCCATCTTCATGTTACTCCTCCCAGTAGGTCAACCGTTTTCACTCTGCTGTTCTGTTAATGCCTTTTATAGAACCACCTTTTTATAGTGCTACTTGCAGGAAATGCTTTTCCTGCAATGTGTCTGGATCATTTACAGCCTAAAATGTTACCATATGCAGCTTAAGCCTAAAGGACCTTATCTTGCCCTAGTCTGTATAGTAGCATCATACAGTCAGACAACACATTGACTTGCGAGGAATTTTTTTTTTTTTTTAAAGAAAGGGCTCTCATCCTCTTCTACTTAAATACCTAAATCTGATGAGAAACACTTGGAACACATACATGAGAACTTGGACTGTTCAGTTATTAACCTGGAGCCTAGATAATGAGGGAGAGCTATACTGGGACAGAGTACTAAGTGTGAAGACAGGAAAGTGTAAAAATGCAGCAAAATGGCTTTGTGATAATTAGTGGAAAGGAGGTCACAGCCTGTCTTTCTGTCCAACACAAGCCTCTTATTTATTATTGTGGCATGACAGCATATGGCTCTGAGTTTTTAGTGGACTACTACCATTTCTCAGTTGTTTTTGCTTTCTCTTTTCTCACAGTAAGATGTGACTTAAATTCCTAAACTCAAAACCCCCAAAAATTCAACCCACAAGCCCCAGTGGTATTTGAAGTTTATGTATTCTTTAACCAAAGGCCTTTGCATAACCAGATACTGGTACATTCTTTAGTGAAATTCTTGAAGCTTTGGGCTTAACCACTGCTTCTTTCAGTGAGGTGCTTGAAAACACGTCAACTATGTAGCTGTACTGGAGGGCTGTGTGGATGAGGTATGTCCTTTTTCTCAAATTGACTAATGTCAAGGTCCAGACTGAGGCAGGTTCTTGGCTCCAGCTTGAACAGTCCCATGGTGATGTCAGAATTTTGGTGTTTATATTTAAACATTTTTTGTTATTATCATTATTACAGAGAAAAGCTGCAGATTTGGCATGCATTAATCTCTTATAGAGGTATCTGCTGGAGTAAGCAGAGAACTTCGTGAATTTGTATAAGTTATTAATTCTGAAGTCTTTACGTAGCCTGCAGCAGTGGACTTGGGTGTAGACAGGAGAAATTCACCAAACTGGGCAAAGAGACTTGGTTTCTGAAAGAACAGAAAGAAACAATACAGCAACATCTTTGCTGGAAGGAGAGATCTAATAGTGCTTAAATAGACTTGAGAGAGACAGAAACTCACAAAGGGCTTACAAGGCTGGAATTAAACAAAACTAAGTGGGATTCAAAAATGTACTTAGAACAAAAAAAAAAAAAATCCTGAAAAGGAAAAGACAGTCTCCCTTTCCATGCAAAATCAAAAAGGAACACTATTAAAATGTTCTTAAAGTATTCAGTTTCTTTTAACAACACTTAGGATACACTGGGCAGTCCAACATGATCCTGTGTGTATTGGCAAAGCATAGTAGCCTTTTGGATACAAAAACTTCATCTAAGTGTGTTTCAGATCCATGTGTGATAAACTTCATTTGTTAAATATGGGAGGTTTATCTACTCTTTAAAACACCAGTTGTGTTTCACTTAGTGAACCAAAATAATATAATGGCATTAGGCTTCTTGGCTCTTAGCTGACTTCTCCATTTTTCTCTAAAGTGTGGTGTTAATGAGTAATTTCAGTGTAAGGACCCTTTTGCTGAAATATTTTTCAAAAACTCTGATTGCTTTTCTTCTAAATTCTCTGTGTAATCTTCATTGCCTTTCAGTTTACTGTGGGAGACTGGTTGAGAGCACCTTGAAATAAAATCCAAGGCTGTGCCTTTTTTCCTCTATATTTTCGATAGGATTCTTGTTCAGATATCATGAGTGGGAACATGATCAAGAAGCATAGAGCCAGAGTCTAGAGCAAGTTAATCTGACAGTGCTGTTCTGGGCACTGGTTTCCTTCGTGGCCTTAGGCAGAACACGTGACCTTTCCACCTCAGTGTTCTTTTCATTAATATAGGGTGATGAAAATAATTTAATTCCTATCATCTGACACAACATATTTGCTACAGACAGAGGAAATGGTATGGAAATAGCCTTTCTGAGGATTGTTGAAAATCAGAGCATATCCATCACATATCATTGAATTATTTCAATTTTATTTATTTATCTATTTTTAATGAAGGAACTCAGTTCTTAATTGAAAAGGCCGAAACATTTAAAGGTTGAATTTGTCGTTTGGAGAGTATTCTGAATTTCAAGAAAACTACCCCCCCACTGTTTCATTATGAGAAATATTCTAAAGGCTTTCCAAAAGTTTTGTCTTTATGCAGAACCACAGTCTGTTTATTTCTTCATGCCAAAGATGAGGTTTGGCAGAGGATTTATCCCATACCCTTGCCAACAGCTCTCCTAAGAGCACACTCAGTTAGTTTATATTACTACTTTTGAAAAAGGAAACATTAAAGAAACTGTATTTTTAATACAGTATAAAGGTCCTCTGAAGGCTGAAAATGCCTCCCTCTGGCCCCACCTCCCTGCAAAGGGCTAGGGGAAGTGAGGGAAAAAGGAGTCCTACAGTCAAAAGAACTGCCTCTGTGTGAGGCCTGAGAGCTAGGACAGCTTCGCGCTAACCCTCATTTTCCTGCAGGCTCTGGTTTTCAAAAATTCTTTCTAAGTCTAGTTGCTCAAGTTGAGACAACCGTGTCTTCATTTTCAGCAAGTCTGGCACTCTCAACACCTGCTGATTATACTGTGACTGTTTAAGGGAAGGATTTAGAATGCCTCCTGCCAGTCTCTCATCCTACTGCAAGTGCACTTGGTAGATAGAGAGGGGAGGACCCAGTGCCTTGATCTGTCCATCTGTCAACTCTTTGACCTTCTGAACACAACTGCATCCCGTCTGCAGCATCTCTGAATGGTCGTGAAGTCTGTAGTTGTTATGTCCACCTTCCATTTTCTTGCTCTTAAAGTAGTGTAAGCTCTAGCTGGTGTCTGGAACACTGGCCCTATCTCACATACACTGAGTGACATGACAGCTACATTGGCTAACTTTTGACTTAATATGACATTGTTCTTCCTGCATACTGGGGATAGTGAGACTTGAAGCATCTTCCTAAATATTCAGTGGAAATAACTGCTGTTGACTACACTGTTTCATTTCAGCACAGAGGGTCTTTTTAACACTTCTAAATCTTCAATTCTGAGATAATATATAGTCAAAACATAGAAGGCCACGGAAATGCCTGATTCTGTAGCTATGTTATGCACAGTGAGAGAGCATTTCAGGTGATTGTAAAAAGACTTGTGTATTGTAAATGTGGGGAAAAAATGTATATACACATCCATCCATCTGAACTCAGATGGTATTTTTAGAAACCAAATATAAATGTCATAGCCCTCTTCCAGCTGAATATTTATCTTCTCCAGAAGTTATCATGTAAGTCCATTTGTTATCTTTAGTCATGGGTCAATTGTGCATGTGCTAGGGCTGGTCAGCTATCAAAGAGAAAGCTAAAGCATGGAAAGTGCTAATTTTCATCTGAGTTCCCAAAACTAAAATGGTAGCATTTGATTTTCAAAATTTTCTTTTCTTTTCTTTATTAAACTGCCACATCCAGAATTTCCTGTTCAACCACAATACTTTTTCCTCCTAGGGGCCAAATCAAAGAATTTCTTTTAGGTAGCTAAAATGTTACCAAAATGTTAGGGATCTTCATGCAAAATCTGCAGAATCTGGTACGTGCTAATATGTTGTAATAAGATTTGAGTAACCAGTGTTGCATTGTTAAGATCCTTCTTTTCTTCTGTAAGTGTATCTGTCTTAGAGATCTGTCAGAGTTGCACCAGTGTGGGCCAAGCTACATGGTTGGGGACCTTAAGGCTCTGCAGAGAGAGTTATCATTTGAGATTCAAAGCATTTCTATGATGATATGAAAATAAAACTATGCTACAAGTTCTTCAAGTATTCCACAAGGGAGTTTTTTTATAATCTGCAATTATTTTTCATACTGGTAGAATAAACATGGAAAGCTTCAGTATGTAGATCCTCCTGTAACTGGTCACTACTTTGCACTGATACTCACATGGCAATCCTTGAAGAACTTGATCCCTTTTTATGCTGTAAATAGATATTTTGTTTAGTTAACCTACTGAAAGATCTGAAAGGGAATCAATATGTTCTGTAAACTCAAGAGAAGGGATTGTTTGAATTTCTCGCTTCCTTCACATTACAGAGCAAAAGTTTCAATCTGTCACATCTGCATCAAGCCCAAATCCTTTTAAGTTTCATTGAAGTGTTACCTGCAAATGTAAACTTGTAAGCACAATCTCTTTTCCACTCTTTATTTGGAAAACTGTGATTCCCTGAGCTTGGAATGAATAAAGTCCCATTTTGAATAAGGTCTCATTTCCTATGATATTGGGCTGTCTACTTTTCTAACAAGGCTCAAGCTCCAATTGGAGCTTTTCCAATGGCTAGGAAATTTCTAACTGTTCAGTACTGTGGATTCCCTGAAAGCCTAGTAGCATATGTTTACACTGAAGCCTTTCCTTATTAGAAGCAGTATTAAGGTCATTCTATATATCAATACAACTATTTTCCTGCCTCCTGCTAGTAATATAATTATGTTTGAGGTGTCTGCTTTTATCAGATATGGTTGAAATTTGTGATTGTGTCAAAAGTTATTGAAGAGGTAGTAGGCATATGATGAGTCATGCAGACAAAACTCAACTGTAAGATTTGTTTCCCTGGGATATCTGGCACCTGTATTGCCAGAGATATCTGAACGTCTGTGGATTTTCATTGTCCTATTTCTACTGTTTCTTAGAGAAGGAGAGATAGGAGAGTTTCATTGGATGTAAAACAGCATTCCCATAGGATATCGGTTATGACCAATGGAATAAATTTCATGCTGATGTTCTGCCCATTTCTGGGATTGTTTTTCATCGTGGTGGTCCTTGAAAAATATATTTATACATACAACTGTCCTGCTGGACTGGAAATAAGAGTAAATTGTTTCATTTTTGTCATGTTTCCAAGGTCCTTTGTCATGTCAACGGCCAATAGGCAGGATACAAGTGAGATATCAAGGCTCTTTTTACCTTCATTTCTGTGTCTGTTTGCTGTATTTAAAGATGCTCCTTGATTTTATTACAATAATACTTTTCATTTATAAATTTGGACCTCCTCTGATGTGAGCCCCAAGCATTTCCATTTCTAAGTGCAAAAAAGTTAATCCCTGTGTAATTAAAAGTGGTGCCAGTTTCTAACCACACTGCCTTACCTACCCTAGTCCTTTGGAAATGTTTTACGTGCAACAACTTTATATACTAAACAAGTTTGTTTAATAAAAATGTTGTTACGATAACTATAAACAACATATTTTTGACATGACTAATGTTTTCATGAAGTTGCTTTCATTTTCACAGGTCACTGCTTCCTTTTCCAGCCTCACAAACAGTTTTCTCAATCATCTGGGTGCCTCAGTGCTTGGATCTGTGTCCTATGATTTGATCTTCTTTTCAGAGTGTTCTCTCATTTGTCTCTGTCCATGTGTTGTTTTTCTGACACTTCTTTTTTTCTAGTGGCACTTTATAACAAATTTTCTCTATGATGAACTGTTAAAAGAAGTGAGATATCCAGAAAAAAAGTGGAAAAAAAAAAAAAAAAAGAAGCAACTGACCAATAATCTGCATAGAAAGTAAGTATTCTTATGTAATATGTGTGTACGTGTTGCCATCTTATAAAATTACATTAATGTTTTTCTGTACAACATAGGGCACATTTTGTAAATGAGCTTAAACAGTATCAAATTGTAATTATTCATGAATAGTCTCTCTTTTATTGTTAATTATATGCATCATGCTAAGCGAGTCTGATATACTGATTATGAGAATTAAGTTCATCTGAGGTAACAGAGTTTATTCCTTTCTCAGCCATCCAGCCTGGATCTCAGCTGCAAAGTAAGTACCTCTACCACATCTTGTTACCAAAATAGCAACCTTCTTAATCCTTTGCTGTGAAGAACAAAGGTTCTATTCAGTCTTTGGAGCAGAAATAGGATCTTATTAATGCACTGGCAACTAAAGTGTTGTTATTTTTGCTAGAAAAGGGCGAAACAGGAATTTGCTGATATGTGTTAGATTAAGGGCTGTTATTATTTTGAGATTATTTGGATTGTTGGTTGGGTCTTTCCACTGGAGTTGAAAATCTACAAAATACCTTTTGATTTAGCATTCTGGGTGAGTTCGGGGGCTGCTTCTTCAGCTCCAGTTTTTTTTGTACCTGTTCTGAAATAACTAAGGGTGTCAATTAAATGGTGTATTGCTTACTGTGTGTGTGGTAGAATTAGGAGGAAAGTTCTGTTGCTCTTGCCAGGAGTACTGGTCTTCCTGGGCCCCATCCACTCATCAGCTAGTAGATCAGAGTTTACGCACAAGGCAACAGTGAAGTGCCTGTTGTTCAGCCTTTGAGGATCAGAGGAAATCTGCGCATTAGCTGAGTGCGTTTGTTTGAAGAATTTACAACTTATGTATGAATTTCCATTTTGAAGTATTAGATGTCTGATGGTGTTTTATGGATTCTCTTCTTTCCTTTGAAAGATTTGCAATCGTGTAGTGTTGGGCTGCAATGGACTACGGAATTTGGGATCCCTCTGGAGTAGGCTCTCTATGCCTCTGGCAGCTCTTCAGGATGAAGGGATAAAGGTGAAATTAGGATTGCAGAGAAGAGCCAGAGGAATTCCTCTTGGTGAATTAAATGTTATTGAGCTTGAGGACCTGAAAGACGGTGAGGGAAGGATCTGGGTGAGCTCCCACGTTGGTATGAATGATTGGCATAGAAGGTATTGCTTAAGGCAAGAATAAATGCAGTGTAACAGATCCATTGAGACCAGCAAACTGATTCTGGGAATGACTGGTGCTTGATAATTTTTAGTGATAGGCAAATGCCACACTCCCATATACGTGTGGTCTATTGTGCAATTCTGTGTGGGTGTGGATCTTTGCAGGTTATTGGCCTATGCTCTTTGGCACAAAATGTGTTTGCATAAGTCTTAGCATGTAGAACTTTGGGTGTTTATCTCCATGTGTATGTGAAAGATTCAAGGTTAAACAGGGAAGAACTGTCCCAGAAGCTGAGGTCAGCAGAAGTTTTCTGGCTAACTGTTCCCAGGCCTGAATACTAGACCAGTAAGGTGGCAGTGTTAGTGAAGCTTGGTTTGCTGCTTCTTTTCCTTATGGTTAGGATAAATTTTATGTTTGGCCTCCAGGAGATTGGATAAAGATATGTGTTGGAGTTAGGCCGAGACTTGTGGCTTGACTGTGTGGACTTTTATTTCTAAGATGGATTACATTTCTAGACTTTGTTTAAGGCAATTCTGTGTTGTATTAATTGCTATTTTATCCTGAGTTGTGTTCACAAGGTCCCAGAGAGTCTGCCGAATTGGATGGGCTGATGCAGGCTCTATCTAAAGTAAACTGGAAATTGAAAAATCAAATTTAGGTGACTTAGTGTGCAAAGTTATGCAAAAGTGGGAATGCATGTGGAAGCTGCAGTCATGATGGAAGGTTCAAAATAATATGTTTCCAGGTTGGTGTTGCCTGAAGTGTTTGTAAGTCTAGAGAAATTATCTCTATGATTTTAAAATATGGATACTAGAAAAACAGCAGATACTAATGTGAATACTAAGAAATATGGATGAATGTATTACTGGAAAACCAATGGTAGCTTTCTAAGCTTCTTTGTTAAATGAATGGCCTGCTAGGATACAAAAAGATGAATGATAACTTCAATGAAGTTATATTGTGACAGAGGGAACTTTTTTTCCATGATTTGTGTGGAGGAAAAAATAGAAGATAATAGAAAACTTGTTTGAAAGGGTGGGGGAAGCTCTTGTTTTGTATGAATTTTCTATCTTACAGTTAACTCCTAGTGCAAGCTGAGATCCAAAGCACTATAGATTTTCAAGTTGGTAGTTTCCACTTAATATAATATATTAAAGTAGCTAGCCACTGGATAGAGATGGCAGACAAACTTCCTACTAGGTGTTTTGCTATAATATTTAGGGGTGAGAAAGTAGATAAAGGTCTAGAAAAATAACAAGAGAAAAATAACAAGGTCTAGAAAAATAACAAGAAATAACAAGAGAAACTGCACAAGAAATAGAGGAAGTAGACAAGTTTCAGGAATAAAATTTTTTAATTCTCACTTGTTCTTTTTGCTCTAGAAAAATAGAGCAATATGGGCATTGTAGAAAATGTATCTATATCAAAGAATTTGGTATTTTCCTCTAGGACTGAGACAGCTGTAGGAAATACCATGCTTCAGCTGGCTGCCATGACTCTAACCAGAGGGCTTTCGGGCTGCAATACAGAATTTAAATCATCAGCTCAGGAGTATTTTGTGAGGTCCTGGTTTTCCTTGGGGATCTAGAGAAGCACTTGTTATCCTACAGAGTCTGGGAGGAGGTTAGGAAATATTAGCAAGAGGAGTTTTGTTTGGCACATGTTGCTTTCATTTTTCATGTGGAGGCAAATCCTGAAGGAACTAATGTCTCTGAGCAGAAGGACACTTGGCCTTCTAAGTGGAACAGGACTTGGGATGAAGCTGGAGAAGTGTCAGTGAGGAAGAGCTTTGGTACACAAAGTAAGGAGTGATCATATCAAGAAAGCAAAGCAGGCTACTATACTCTTACTTGCTCCAAAAAAGTACCGAGCAAGGCTAGCCTTTTAGTGGACTGTGAGAATATTACACAAGATTCATCCCTGGTTTGTACTCCTAGCTGTACTTGAGTCACTGAAGATATGTCTACTCAGGGTTTGGCAGGCAGATATGAACTCACTCTGTGCGTGCTCCAAGCTGGCTGGTTGAAATCTGGCTCTGAATGTGAAGCTGTGCAGCCATGATTAGCATGTGAACTAACAAGTCCTGCTGGGAAGCAGGATATGTTAGCTTGGGATCAGTGCTAAAGGGTTGCAGTTACATGACTTTAAGATTAGAGGTAACTTCTATCTGGGCATCTTGTAGCACGAGCAGAGGGAATTGGCATCTGCTTGCAAGCTGCCATGGAAGTGTACCCTGAACATGTTAGGCTGGTTAGCTAAACATGCGGATCCAGAAAAACAGCGCCTGAAACACTGCCTATTCTATTTAAGAAAGCCCTTCAGTAAGAGCCCAGTGCCAAACTCCAGCTTTAACAGTGTGTTTTTAGATGCTTTCTGTCAAGTCTGAGGCGTGTTATATGGTAATATTAGAGGGAAAGACTAAAAGCTGTGTTTGAATGGAAACTGAGATGGCCACTGGGAAGGACTGTGCAGCCATAACAGATGAGCACCTTGAAGAAATATTTGTCTGAATTACTTGCTCCTCCCTTTGTGGACCATTACACAAACCATTTGCTCCCTTGCTTACAATGAATGTAAAGTGCTAATGGCAGCTTATTTATCCGGCATCTTAGACTCCTAGGTCACCTAGGTACTTTTGAAGATCTGTCTCTATCAAATTACTTTCTATAATTCATTTTTCATGTATCTTATTTTCAGGAAAAAAAAAAAAGAAAATGGTGCCCATTTAAACAATTATTTTGTCCTTAGCTGCAGGAGTCCATTAACTGTTATGCTCTTGAAGCAAATTAAACCAGTGCACTCTGTATGATATAAAACTATTCTTAACTATGGCAGTGGATCACTACAGTCATTACATTAATACCAACTATTATCATCCAGGATGCTCATCTGGTTTTACTGAGTTTTGTTAACGAAATGGAAATGTATGATTAAAGTCATCCTGTCTGTCCCTCTAAAGTTGTGCCTGTGAATGAGTCACTGTTTCACAAATGGGTGTTGCCAGACGCTGATATTGAATGTGGCTCCAGCACTCAGAGTTCTGGGTCCAAAGATGCATTCTTGGTGTCTAGATTGGAACACTGAAATTCCCATTGAAATCTGTGGGAATTCTGCATGGCCAAAGCCCAGCTACCTCTATGGCTGACTGTGGAAGATCAGAGAGTGATGTAGCTCTGTGCAGTAGGCATTAATAGCTTGAGGGCTCAATATGAATTTCATGCATCTCTTCACTTCACAGAATCACTGAATTGTAGGGTTTGGAAGGGACCTCTGGAGATCATGGAGTCCAACTCTCATGCTAAAAAACAGGTTCCCTACAGTAGGTTGCACAGTAAAGTGCTTAGTTGCTTGAAACCCAGGAAGGAATTGAGGATACCGCATTCCACTTAAACTAAGTTTGTTTGAGGTCAGTTTTGTGCCCTCTGCTGTCTCTGGACATGATGCCTTCTGCTCCACCAGTGAAATTGCAGCTGAGGTCTCCATGCTCACTGGACACATGAAGTAGCTGTGCATGGCGCGCCCCAGCATGTCAGTCAGCTTGCCTGCCCTGCCTGCTGCAGTGGCCCTGGATAGCTGCACAAAGGGTGGAATTTGCTTCATTCTTTTGGCAGTTATACAGCTGCTTGCATGCCTCTAAGTAAATAGCTCCCAAAGATCTTTGGGTGGAGCTGCCCTCAGAAATCTGTGTGTTATGGGCAAGGTTGACCCAATAGTTAACTTGTTTCACATATGAGATGGAGAATTTCACATCTGGATTCAAGCTCTTTATGGCTACTGTCCCCTCATCTGTGCCATGGGCTGTTCCCTAGTCATAGCTCTGTACTTTTCCAGGCTTTGTTTTTCATGTAGTCCCCTCAGGGGCATTCGTAAAAGTAGGAGGGCCAGACTAGTATTTGTAATAAAGAGAAGTATCGTCACTGACGTCAATGCAGCTCTGTTACTTCACATTTGCAGGGGATCAGGCCTGTCTACCAGTGGGACAGTCTGCTGGGATGGAGGGGAGGTAGGCAGAGAAATGACTGTGTTTAGCATTTTGCAAACTGACAGACAGTAGTCAGACATGTTATAAAACACACTGTTGGAGAGACAGTTCTTTGTGGAGACTTGAGTCTCGATTTACTCCTGGTCATTGTCCTGATATGCCATAGCTTTGAGACAAATCTTAAAAAGCTTAATATATGTACTTCTGTCAAAATAATTAGCTGAGACCCCTTCTGTTTGGACATAGGATACCACTTGGGGCATAGCTATTTTTGTGCAGTTGGGTAAGCCAGCAGTGGAGAATCCAAGGCTGATTGCTCTGTGATACCAGATGTACGACAACATGTAAATTTGAAGGAGCATGACCTCACCCAGCTAGTTAAAGCTTCCAGATTCTTTACTCACCTTAAGGTATTTTAAAAATTTTTGAAAAGTTTGAGTTTAAAACTGACTTGAAAGAAAAAGCGATTGAAAGCTCTGAGTAAGGAGAGAGGAGAGCCATGTCTTTCTCATATGCAAAGGCAAGTAGAGGAGGGAGAAAAAGAGACTTGGAAATAATAACACACCCATTCTGAGATCCACTAGAGCTGCTCTCAGAACTCTGCCTGTCTAGTGCATTTCTTCTCCTGTTCCCATTTGAACTGTTTCTCTAGAAATCGGCAATTGGAAACACATATGAAGTAATTCTCTTTGCCAGGTAAATGGGAACAATAGTGGAGTGGGAAAGAATGAATCACTGCCATTAACAAGAAAACTAGGATTGCTCTCATCATCAACACAATGCAGTGTCTATTCTCAAATGTCAGGGCTAATAACTCACCATTTACAAATTAGATTTAACCCCCTCCCACACAAACCCACATCGTCCTTACTAGCCTTCAAGCTTAGGTCATAGCTGCCTTTCTCAGAAGGCCACCAATAAAACCTTCAAAATATATCTTCTCCAGACAGTCTGACTGCTTTCAAGATCGAATACTCCTTCTCCTTCTCCTCTGGATATTGTTTTAGTTACAGCTACGTCACTGAAAAATGTGGAAATGTCTTTGAAAGCCCTAATTATCCTTAATGTAACAGAATCATTATTGTCAACAGATGAAGTGAATAATACAAGTAAGAAAGATTCCAAAGTTTTGGTTACCTTAATAAATTCCTAAACATGAAGGAACTCATAGATCTTTATCCAGTGCAACCAGAAATTATTAATGCAGGTGGGAGTATCAAAAGCTTGAGTGTTTCCGCTGGAACCTTACAACATCTTCTGAGATGATGTTTTTCATCCTATGTTCTGATGGATTGTAACTGTAGCTGCCCAGAAAAGATGTAACAAGGATGCCAGCTTCCTAGATAACCATCACGTAGGTGTAGAACCTGCGATGCTGTTAATTTCAGATGCTCATCGGGATATTAATAGCCTCCTTACTTTGAAAGTAATGGGCTTGTTTGAATTCCTGAAATACAGGAAACATTTAGGACATGTTTTTTCAGCCAGGATGTTTTTTATAGTGGAGCTGAGACAGGTAACTGGAAAAAGGACACCAACACAGATTTGGGGCTGATTAGTAAAGTCTGCTGAACAGATTCTGCTTTGCCCAGTCCAGCACAGTCATTTTCTCTTTCCTTTCAGACTGAAAATTCTTGAAAGTGGGGTGCATGTAGTTCTTAACACAGCTGCTTGCTGGGGGTGTGTGCTCCATGTGGGGGATCTATCAGCAGCCTGGCTACCTCTGTGTGATCTTGGGTAAGGCCTGGATAAAAATCAAAGGCCAGATTGTTCTGTTTTACCAAATGTGTTGCCTAAGGCCTGCTAATTAATAGAATGTCTAGGAATGTCATACATCTACTGAAAAAAAAAACATCACTTGAAAATTGCTATTGTTATAATTGAATGTTGTCATTTTCACATAATGACTGATATCTCAGGCTACCGGCCTCTTTGAAAGAGCAAACTGGAACATGGGAAAACTGGCCACTCGTAGGGAAACACTGTCTGGTTTTAAGTTATTTTTTAACGTAGGTCTCAC
This sequence comes from Gallus gallus, assembly GCF_016699485.2. Classification (NCBI taxonomy): domain Eukaryota; kingdom Metazoa; phylum Chordata; class Aves; order Galliformes; family Phasianidae; genus Gallus; species Gallus gallus. The sequence continues at coordinate 48,628,531 of NC_052536.1, read as the reverse complement.
AGAGCCATAAATGCTCCCACATGTTGACTGGGGGGCCTTATCCTGAAATCCAAAAGAGCATTTCATTCTTTTGAGTTATTCCATCATCAGTTAGTGCCTAAGGCCTACTGTAAACAGGGGTTGCAGAATTGGCCTGATTTTGACCTAGCAATGGAGCGTAACTCTGTGAACATTTGCTGGAGATACGGCACTTAGTAACATGGTCAGACCAGCTGAAACTCAGAGGTTGTGCTTGGCGGTAGGCATGCAGGATTGTCTACCAGTAAATGTTTGCAGAATTGGGCAGTAGGTGGTCCTACTTTATTTGCTGTTCTAACAGAAGTCTGGTACTTGTTATTGAGTGACTTTGTTCCTCTGGGAAAGGTGGGTGTAACTTGTCAGGACATGAAGGATAACTAACCTCAGACATTTGGGAAGTTGTGTGTGTGTGTATGTGTGTGTGTGTTTTGATGCATATGATTTTGTTATGTAAAACAGTGAGGCTCACCCCCCTTCTCCGCCTGATCGTGCCCTCTTGTGGGTTTCTGTGCCTTTCTTTTGAGGGAGAGGGGTAGCTCATATGATGAGGTGAGAAAGAAGATGAATGGAAATAGAAACTAGGAGGAATCGGATCTTCAGCTGAGTAGCTATAAGGGCTTCTAGCATTTGAATATATTTTATGGTATGTAATTGGGACCATAGAGGAAAAATGCATATTATTTAAAAGCTAGATCTTGATTTTTACAGAATAGTTCCCCAGGATTTAATTCTGCATAATAAGAGGCATTTTATATTATATCCCACTGTAAGAATTTCTCAAATACATCCCCAGCCCTCATAAGAAGCTAAAATCCTTCTTTTCCTTCTGAATGTATCTCATGGTTTGGCAGCTGCCTTTCCTGTGTTTTGTTTCTGTCAGTGAATTACAGACATGTTTTGGGCTAAAGCTATTATTTTGAAGGTTTCTTATATTGAAAACTCCCTCAGTTGGATCCTTTGGTGCTAGATTTTCTGGGAACCCAACATAGATGATGGCATTTTGGAGGTGAAAGGAAGCAATGGGGAATGAGAGGGATTATCTTTTCATCTCTCAAACACAGCTGTAGTATCTCTGCAACATTGTGCATTAAGTACAGTATGCTGGTCTTGGCTTTCATGAGAGTTCTGAAAGAATTTTTTGCGCTACACAGTCTGATTGACAAAGAGGTTTTCTGTCCTCACATGACCTTCTTTTAATTTAAAAAAAATTCAATAAAAGTTCAGCCACACAGCAAGGGATGAATTTAAAGGCTGCACACCATGTGACAGTGGTAGAACTTTCATAATAGCCATCATATTTGTTGGTTTAAAAATCAACTTCATTGTCATAGTTAATAGTTTGCAGCTGCTGCAGAACACAGGCAAATTGCTATGTATGTGTCAGTTTTAAATGCAAGTAAGATCCACTGACTAGGGCAACTTGGTTAGTTTTTCCTATCTATTGGTAGTATTGCTGATCATCATCTCTACGTGATGAGAGGAATTCATTGCCACATTTCAACACTGCTGAGCTGAGTATGTGATCTTGCAAGTAAAATAAACTTGTTTTCAATGGCGTGCCAAAGTATACTCCATGAAATCCCATTTAAAAGGCTTCCACGGTTGTGTGTAAGTAGGTGAAGTCCCTCTGCAAATCTGTGGGATATCATCAGCATTGATTTAATCAGTAAGGTAAACTACATGAAAGATATTAAAGAATTTATCACCTAATGAGTTACACAGAACCTGTGCTGGAGAAGATTATTAGCTAAATTCTATACCAACATACAGCTTGTGATGAGTATTTGTAATTTGTACCAGGTTTACATCAGATGCAAGAGGTAGGTAACTGGAACAAACTCTATCCATTGTGCTTATGAAGATGGTTAAGGTCAGAAGGGCCCAGTGGGCCAAGTGTAGCAGCAGGCTAGGGGCAAACAGGAGAATATGTGAAGCGCCCTCCTGAACTAGGGGGCATTCAGAATCTCCCTAAGGTATTGTAAATGATGAAAACTAAAGGGAATTATGTCTAAAGTGGTGTGTTGTGCCTTTAGGTTGAGCAAATATAGTGTTACTTAGATTTAGGATACTCTATTTGCTTTTTTTTTTCCTCCTTAATGTATCTGCTGTTAGAGCAGAACAGAGCTTAAACTGTGGGCCTAAACTGTAACTGAAATGTGTGGTACATCCATTTTGAGCTATTTCAGAAAGATTGTGGTTATTAAAAGCAGAGGATCCCTTGGTATTGTACGTACCTGTATTTGTGTAAAAAATCCAGGGTGTTCAACAAGTGCAGGTCAGGAAGTCCAGGATTCTGTATTCTCATGGCTGAAGTTCAGTTTTTCCTTCCAGCAGGCATATAGTAGAGGAGCAAGAACGTTAACTGACTGAGTATAGAAGACAGTGATTATAATCCTGAAGTCAGAGAATCTGAATCCAAAGGAAGAGAGGAATTCCCCAGGGAAGGGTCAGTACGCACAGAGTCTTGCTCTGGATTACTGGTCGCTGCTACTTCACTTGGGTGAGTTTTTTGATGTGTTCCCTGGGACAGAATTTGACCCTCAGGTCTCATTTACAATTCAGAGTACTTCAGTTTGGCATTTCTGTGAACACTGTATAATTACAATAATTTCAATTCTTGTTATCCTTTCAAGCTTGGTTAATTCATCATTGTGTTCGTTTGCTTTATTCACATAGGGACCATGAGTACACTGAAGTCTAAAGTGAACACATGAGATCTCTAGTTAATTTGTGCTTTCTTTCTCCCCAAGCTTTCTGTCTTTCCTGCTTTGTGGAGTTTGTTTTGTTTTTTGAAATGAATGGAAGTGTATACCAGAAGATGAAAGGAACCTTCAAAACACCCTGTTCAGTTTTGTAGAGGGCTCTGGGAGAGTGGCTCCATGGAGTCTGGAAAAGCTTAAAGTATAGGTATCTCCCTCCATTCCTTAATTGTATTCCTCATCTTGATGGAGTTTGCTAATCCTGAGGAGGGATATCTGGACTAAGCCCAGGTAATTTAGGATCTGGTTCACGATTGGATCAAATATCTTTTCCTCAGCAAGAGAGAGGAAAGGGAGATATACTCCTGTTAAAAAAAGGTGGGACAAATGTCTGGATGATAACAGTTGTAAATGTGTTGGAACTGCTCCTTTTGTAGTAGAGCTGTCTGTATTTTCTTGCCTCCTGGAACAGAGAATCTTACAGGGTTTTGACCAATGATTATTTATCTCTGACATCCCTGACTGTTTCCTGAAGATTGCTGACAACCAGCTGTCTTGTTTTCTCATATTGGATATCACTGTCTTCTGAAGGAGTTTTCACTACTGGAGCCTACAAGAGCAGTAGTACTATGTGATTAGAGTCAAAGGGTGAAATTTTTCTAACTATATGTAAATGCATGTGAAATGTAGAAGTCTGTAGTTAGGTAGTCACTGAGAATCCTTCTATGATCTGTGGATACACAATCAATGTAGTCAGTGGACTACAGGTACCATCTCTACTTCTCCTGAAGCAGATGACTAAAATGTCAGATGGACTCTGTCCTTAACAGTGCCCATATCTCTTCATTGGCTGGATAGGAGACTGAGGTGAGATGGTAGCCCTGTCTTTTTCTTTCTCACAGTGATGGGTAGGCTTACAGCAGTGCCCTTCAGTATTTCATTGTCCTCCTCAGGTTACCTTTCTTCTCCCACCTAGTTGCTGACAGGGCTTTTCAGGGCCAACTTGAATTATAACTGTTTAATACAAATTTTTATTTTATTCATTGTTGCTTTGCCTGGGAAAACACTGGTTGAAAGGCTGAGAGATCTGGGATTGTTCAGCCTGGAGAAGAGAAGGCTCCGAGGTGATGAGATAGCGGCCTTTTGGTATCTCAAAGAGAGCTACAAGAAAGAAGGGGACAGACTCTTTAGTAGGGTCTGTAGTGACAGGACAAGGAGAAATGGCTTCAAGCTTCAAGAGGGTAGATTTAGGCTGAATATAAAGAAAAAGTCTTTTACAGAGTGAGTGATGAGGCACTGGAATGATTTTCCCAGAGATGCAGAGGCCTTGTCCCTGGAGACACTCAAGCTCAGGCTGGACTAGGCTCTGAGCAACCTGACTGAGGTGGATGTCCGGGTTCATTGCAGGGAATCTGCACTAGATGACCTTTGAAGGTCCCTTACAACTCTAAAGATTCTATGATTTTAGGATTCTATGATAATCGATGAATGTTTTCTGACTCCAGGAATATATCAGAGTGTTTCCAACAGCAAAGGTCTCCTGGAATTGTTGAAAGACTGGAACAGTGGTGCTTCTTGCAATTTCTTAAGGCACTTTTTCTTCCTATCTGATTTCCAAAAATGGGTTGACTTTCATATTGTCCTGCTGCTATGGTATTTTTGACATTGGCTGGAAATAAGAAAGTTTGAGTTAGAAAGGTGTCATCGAAACAATGACTAGATATACTTGGATGAAATGCTTATTCTTTGGCTTGTTGCTACTGAGAGCTGCTAATTATCATGCAATTATGACCAGACTTAAATTTTCACCGTCTGAAGCTGCCTCTAGGGATTAACATCTGACTGACAACAAAAGGTGGAAAAATGTTGATGAGTTCAAAAAAGGCCAAGAGATATGTAAATAGTTCTTCAAGGATCCTTTTCTGCCTTGGACTTCAAGGCCAAAAGACTATCACTGCTTCCTTAAAAGGCACTCTTGGCTCCAATGGTCTGACATGTCTTTTCTCCCCTTGTTTCTCAAATAATCAAATCATAAAAGTAGTTTGGTAAATATAGAAAATATGTTTTGCGTGTGTAACTCCTGTGATCTTTGGGTGCTTCAGGAGTCAAAACTCCACATGGATTTGCCACAGCTGAAGGCTGTGTGACTCAGAAAACCTTTGCACACAAATTAGAAGGCAGCCAGTGCATAACAATGTGGTTATAATGCATTAACTAAGAAGGAAACATGTAGATCAGTCTATGCTGTGTCAGGAAACAATTTGTCTGTGGAAATGGCATGGCACAGTGTTAGGGAAGACATTGCTGCAAGCAATGTTCAGTAGGCTGGTGCTCAAGAAGGTCCTACAGGGGCACTGTCAGTGAATCAGTAGATCTGATTTATCACTGCATTATATTAATTCTACTCCATTCAAGTAAGTGAATTTGTCCTAGGGTAAAACTGGAGAAAAACAGTGCCTCATCCCTCTTGCTTTCTGCATGTATTGCTTCCAGAGAGCCACACTGATACTTTCATTTCTGTCTTCTTCAGAAGCCTGCTGTGACAAAGAGAGATTTGGAAGCCTCCTAGGGTTGCTTGTAGGGAATGGGGTATAATCTGGGTACTAATAGAAGCTTCTGAACCTCAGGTTTGCCAGCTCATCCTTAAAAATAATTTCTGAAGAAGTTATGTGGATCTGACAGTGTGGTTCTTGGGAAACAAGGCACTTGGAAAATAGAATTTACTGTTGCAATGGAATACCAGAGGCTGTCACAGCACTGAACTGAGAATAAACAGAGAAGAAAGCCTGCATGAGAATGCATGAAAGTGGCTATAAACGAGGGAGTGAGTAAACTCTTGTCTCAAAACAAAGAGTTTGGCATTTGCCTATAACAACATGCAGGTGCTTTGCCAGCATGAAGAATAGGATGGAGAACTGAAAATCTACATCTCCATGTTCGTCTTTCAGCAGGCTTCCAAGCATACTCATTTTCATTCAAAATCACTACCAAGCTGTTTATGATAGATCTGTGCCAACTGCACTGTTTTATGTAGCCATCTAAGCCAAATCGTTGTGACCTGATATGACTCTTTTTTTTTTAAAAGGGTGCGCCTTCAGAATTCTCATTTTCTTCAGTTCAAAGTGAAACACTGGGAAAAGTATTGGAATGAATCTGAAAACAGTACAGCATTCTCATGTGGAGGCGAAAGTACCATTCAGACAGACACTAGAAGAAAATCTGTCTTGAGTCTGTTTTTCAAAACGAGACTGAAATATTCACTGGAAAAATACCAGGGATCTTCGACTTAAGTGAGCTGATTCACATGTTCTGATTTTGCCTATACTTATGGTCTTGGGAATTGGGAATTTTCAATACCCATGGTCTTGAAAAAATAGGTTCTAACGGGTCTGTTCCTGAAATTTGAATTCACTTACAATTGTCTCTGTGTACTTTTATTTAAAAGGGTATGTAATGTCTGTTTTTTTCCTCTATGTTCATTTTTCTCCATCTGTCTCCTTTTTCTTCACATTTCTCTGAATATGAATCTTATAGCTCCATGTGAGTGTAAAACCTATCAGCACTATGTAGAACAATTAAGTAGAAAATGTTCTTTTTTTCTCTCTCTCTCTCTCTTTTTTTTTTTTTTTCTTCATCAAATGTACTTCAGGTACATTCTGATTTCTTTAAATACTACTGAGCAGATCAACATAAAATCTTTATAAAGTTCTTTGAATTGAGGCCAAATGCTTTCAGGTTAATAGATTCCTTTGATCAGTGTAAGATGTTTTGATAGTTGAAATATTGTTGCTGTCTTCCCTTCAGCACCTCTGCCTGGTTTTAGCTTCATCTGTGATTGAGCTGAACATTTAAGCATTGTTTGAACCTGTAATCAGCAGTTTGTTGTGTTTGCAATGCCACTTACCAGTGGTGCTGTGTTAACTTTTTTCTCCAAAGATTCGCACTACAGCAGATACTAATAAAAATGACATTTTTTTCCTATGTAATTGTGGGAAGTATATATCTATTTATTTATTTATTTTAGTGTAGTAGTTGATGAGAGACTTCCTTTTTATGAAATTAGATTCAATTGCATAATTGACGAAATAAGTAGGAGGAGATTACCCAAAATAACCTTTTAGCTTGAATTTCTGTTTGAATGGGAAAAGATTTTTTTGAATGTACTTGTTCCAGATAGTATCTACATTTCTTAGAAACTCACAGGGTTTTTGTGGGAAACCCCCAAAATATTTTTTGTGTGGCTTTGGCCTAAAATATTTGATTTTTTTCTTACCAAATTTCAAAAAGCTTAATAGTAGGCTTTTTTGAAGGAAAGGTGATACTTTCCATAAAGAAAAATCCTCATTTTCTTGTTTTCACATTTCTGGCAAACAAAAATTAAAATGAACCTGGATGTGCAACTGTTATATTAGGAAGTTTGAAGGTAAAAGTAAGACTTACAGTATTTAAGATTTTGCCTACTGCAGGACCAGTCTGAGCCAATATATTACGCTGAAATTTTCTTTTAAATACAGGTATATATTACTGCTTCTGCCACTGCAGAAAATAATCTGAATTGTTGCCAACAGAGTCAGCTATGCTTTAGATACTGTTTCCCACAGCATTCTCATAGGGAAACTGCATTCTTGTTGCTTGGATGGATGCACTGTTTGCTGGAGAAAATAACAGGCTGGATGGTTGGGTCCAATGGCTTGTGGACGGAATTAAATTCAATATGCAGCCAATCACAAGCGGTGTTCTACAGGGCACACTAACAGAGACAGTTTTGCTTAATCAATGATCTTGATAAGGAGAATGAATGTATCCTTGATAAATTTGCAGATGACACCAAATTCGGCAGGAGCGTTGATCTGCTTGAGGGATTCTGCAGAGGGATTTCATTAGTCTAGACTGATGAATTGCATCCCATTATATGACATTCAACAAGGCTAACTATCAGGTACTATACCGGTGTCATAAAAACCCATGTAGCAATACAGGCTCGAGGAACACTGGCTGAAAAGTTGCCTCAAGTACTGTGTTCAGATTTGGGCCCCTCACTACAAGAAAGATTGTGAGTTGCTGGCACGTGTTTGGAGAACAACAAAGCTGGTGAAGAGACTAGGAAACACAGCTTACGAGGAGCAGCTGAGGAAATGGGGGGTGGTTAGTCCTGGAGAAAAGGAGACTGAGGAGAGGCCTCATTTCTCTCTTCAACTATCTGAATGGAGGTAGTAGTGAGGAGAGTGTCAGTCTCTTTCCTGTGTGGGACACGCAGAAACAGCCTAAGGTTGTGCCAGAGGAGGTTTAGATTGGATATTGGGAAAAATTTATTCGTGGAAAGGCTGGTTGGGCATTGGAACAGGCTGCCTGGGGAAGTAGAGGATTTGCCAACCCTGGAGATATTTAGGAGACATGTGAATGTAGTGCTCTGGGAGATGGTTTAGCGGTGGACTTGGAAGCGCTAGGTGATGGTTGGACTTCATGATCTTAAGGATCTTTTCCAATCTAAATCTATAATTCTTATGATTGCCTGTTTCTATGGTCACTTTTGATTCCTTAAGTGTTCATGTAGGTGTGAGATATATTAGATGTTGAAAATTTGATGGCTTTAGTAGAAAAAAAGGAATGCTATTGAAGATATGAGAGTATGGCAAGAACAGGCAACAAAGACTACCTAACTTATTTGAAATATGAATTTGTATTGTTTTAAAATTGCAGTGCAATGGTGTTACGTACATCAAATTATACATTCTTCTTCCACAGTGAATAACATATGTTTTGTTTTCTGTTTGAAAACGTGATTTGAACTAACACTACTGGATAGTCAACTTTTTGGTGTGTTTTAGATGGTTACCTTAAATGACACCTTTGATCCTGAATCTTTTGGGTGAATGAAAGAGGCTGTGAAGTTGAGGGTATGAATGTGCAAATTACTGCCTTCTAATGTCCTCAAGCTGCCTGGGCTTATTTTTGCTAGTCTGTATCACACTTCCTGGAAAAGGCAGTGCTCCTGCTCAGTCTCTTTTGTCTCCTCTCTGTTCTTGTCTAAGTATGTTGGGGATACTTGTACAGAGCCTGAGACTGATTTTCAGAAGGCTGGAGTACAGTGTTGCTGCTATTCTGCCTACTCCTTATTTCAAGGAAAGGATTTGAATCCCCTAATTTCACTAAATCAGTTTTGGAGCCTTCATCTGTGATTGAAATGAAGATCAAGGCTTAAATGTAGGGATTAGATAGTTAAACTGTGGGTTTAGAAAATATCCATTTTTGCCATCAGATAATTTTGTGATATTTCTGTAAAGAAGACTCTTCAACAAAAACTGGAAGGAATTATACAGTGAGGAATTCCAGCAGTGAGAATTTGAGATGTTTGAGAAATCAGGAGCAAACTGAAATTGAGGTCTTAGAAATGGTGGTATTTTTTTTTCTGATGCCAAAAAGCAAGCCAAGTTATTTTGTCCTGAATAATCTGTAGATTTAATCTCTCCTGAAGTGCCCAAGGGATTCTCTGACAGAGTTTTGGAATCTCTGGTTCCACTTGGTGCTGTTTTACAGCTTCATAACAAAATTCTGAAGCTGAATTCTGCAATGGATAAAGAGGAGTTCAGTATATTTTTGATCTCTTTTAATAAGTAGAAACCTTAACTGTTCTGTAAACAGAAACTCAGCCTAGTGTGACTATACTTAAAAAAAAATAATAATTATTGGATTGTGGAACTAGTGTATCTTGTGCCTTCTTCATTTATTAAAATATAAGGCCTTAATTTTAGAGCTAAGAATAAGAAAGATGACAAAGAATAAGACTGAACTAGAAACTCTGCAGCATGTTCCTAACTTCAGTGAAAATATTTATGATTGACTCGTTTTGATGAAAGCGTTTACAACAAGAGATCTAGAATTCAATAAGTAAACGTATTTAAACTTACGGAGGCAATGATTAGCTGAGGAATACTTGAGAATAGTATTTTAAGCTGTATGACTATTTTTGACATTTACCATGAAAATATATACTACTGTATAATTCCTTCCCCTTTCTCATAGTCTGAGAAATGTTGGAGCCAGAAGCAGCTTATTCTCTAACTTCCCATTGGAGACTGAGAATACCATGTCTTTCTTCAAAATCCATCCATTCTCCAGTGCATCTGCCAGTAAGGGATTTTGGCCTCTTTCCTTCTGGGGGCAGACATCATTCAGTTAAGGAAAAATTAGGGAGGTGGCACAGAACTGCCTTAGCTCAGCAACAGTGATCCTACAAAGCTTAGTCTTGAGGATCTTGCTGTGCTGTATTGATGTCAGCATCTTTATTTGAACATTTCCTTTACAGAGACTTTGGCTTGGTTAGAAATATTACTGACTATTTAATCTTTGCACTTCACTTTTCCAGCAGTGGGAAAGGCTTATGAGCGTATATATGGAGGGAAGGTAATTTGGGGCTTCTGAAGTTTCTGAGGCATTTAAGTTAATGAATTTCTCTGAACAAATGTAGGGAAAAAGTATGTGTAGCAAGGTTATGCCTTTTTACTTGAACAGATGATAGAACTGGATTGAAACAGAAGCTCTCATGTTGATGAAAGCTTGTAATATTTTTCCAAATTTTATGTCAGTTGCTCTAGTTTCTGTGGCAAAGTAAATTCACTATTTTTTTTAAATATTAATGACTCCTTAAGTTTAAAAAGTATGTTCATTCCAGACAGATTGTAACATAATCTGACTATCTCTATCGAATGGAAGTTGCCATATGAGGCTATGCTGAGGGATAGGCTGTTCTGAAATCTGATATTGTGTTTCCCTTTATGTATCTAACATAAAAAGTCCTTGAAATAAACAGCAAGAATTCTGGTATTGTAGTATTTACTAGCAATATATATATAACTACATGTGCATGCTGGTAGGAATGAAACACGTGAAAGGTGTGATATGTTTTAGATATTGTTGTTTTGGAAAGTATCAGAAATCATGTGCCTGAATCTCCCACTGCCATGTTCTATCACAGAAAGCCTGTTTTACTGAAGTGTTAAGCACAGTGCTATTCAGGAAATGGTTTCTTTGGATTCTGTTTTCTCTGTTTTTAATAAATCTTGGTTTTGGCTAGCACTGCTCTTGTCTAGGTAATTTTACAAAAATGCCAGTAGAATGTTGAGAAGCTCATCTGCTTTATGAAGAAGACCTTAAAAGTTTCCAGAACTTTAAGGTTCCCTGTAGTGCCAGTCATTCGACAGTGAAGAGATTATTGTTATGTTTTAATAAATTCTGCCTGCTATAGGTCTACAGTGAATAAATAATAATAATAATAAAAGGCACAACCCAAAACTAAGGAGAGGATGAAAATTGGTATTGATGAGTGTCAGTGTAATATAAAATAAGATGAAAAATGTCTAATTTCTACTTCACTGAGCACCAGTAGATTCTTGCACCGCATGAGGTATGCCATCCCTTAGCCATCAAGTCAGATGGATCATCAGTCACAAAAGGACCTCTGCAATTTGCCAGTATTTCCCTGCATTGGGGAATTTCTCAGAGGATTTGTTACATCAAGACCCTGGCTGCCTGGAGCTGCCAGAGAACCTTGAAAGGGCAGCTCTTCATATGCAGTAAGCTGGCTGGCCTGTGAAAAATGATGGATTCCTGTGCTGCAAGAGGCATTTCAGATGCTGTGATACTTGGGTGCCATTGTGCTTAGAAATGTTTTTATAGGTTTTACCTGGAAACCTGGATTTGCCAATTACTGTAACAAATAAGGTCTTTCAGCAGTTGTTCTAAGCATTTTCTTGACAGTAGCTAAGAAAAAAAAGAAAACACAACTAATGGCTTCAGAAGAATATAAGTTTTCTTACTCCTTCTGTTATATGAAATCAGTATGCCTTATTTCTGTGTGTTAAAAAAAGCCCCGAGTAAACACAGCTGTTGAATATTTTGAAGGAAAAAGCAGAAGTCGTCTTACTGTGATCTACAGCTTTAATATTTAAGCCTCATTACATAGTTGATAAGCATTTAGCACTAATTCAGGATTCCTGGTGTGCTTGAAGACAAAGTTTACTGTATGGCAGTAACTGTTCTGGTGGCTACTTCTAGCCTTTTTGACACATTTACAGGTGGTAGAATGCACAGCATAGTTTGTTGTATATTTCAGTAATAAAACAACATCAAATTAATTGCTTGATTAAAAGTTTCATTCCTGTGTGATGTGATCCTGGTAGGATCAGATAGGTTTCAGGTAAGATTCTAAGGTGAGGCATAGGTTTGTAGGATTTTTAGGCAGCCTGATAATCTCTTGCACCATGATATGTGACATGTGAGGTAGAATATATCCTTGAAGGAAGAAAATACAGATATTGGTAAGGAGAAGGTCAGAATGCAGTGTCAGTTCTTTTCTTGTTAATGTATGGAATTTTAGCATGAATTTAAATGAATAAACAAGACTTTATTTGTACTTTCTAGACAGTTCCAGGATTTCTTATTTCCAGTTAAAAATTTGCTATTAGGCCCGAATAAGTAATTTTTCACTTTACTTGCTGGACTAACAATTTAAAACTATATTTCAAGTTAAATCAAAGTGGTTTATCTTACTGTAATGAAAAACCAAGTGTAATGAAAATAAAATACTATTTCTTCTTAGGCATTTTATGCATCAAAATACTTAATTTCATACAATTCTTTAAATCTTCTCTTTCATATTGTGTTGTTAAATGTAGATACATTTTAAAAGAATATCATTCTTTTTCTAGGGGAAAAGAGTTGGAAAAAATATTCAAATACATTTAAACTTTTTCAAGTCTCTCACATTCTTCTCTGCCATCATTCTAGTCCTGTGCTCCAGAAAAAGGATGGAATTTTCTCTTAGAGTCAATTTGCAGCTAATTCCTCTAATGGTGCTTATCATTTCCTTATGACTGTTTAGCATGGTGTGATATGTTTAGCAAAGTTTCCAGATAAATGTGATGTATGCATTTTTTTGCACCTGAAAAATTAATATAGATAAATACACGTGAAGACCTTTCCTTACTTATCTGTGATTAGTACAGGCCTCTGAACAGACTGGTTTTAATTGAAAATCTTTAGTTACCATACAGTAAACAAGACTTTAGACTTGGTTTTAAAGAAGAGAAGAATCAGACCAACTCTGGCATTACCTTTTCTTCTGTCTCCTCTACACTCCAGATTTCCATTTACATTAAAACTATATAATCAGAGAAATCAGAGATTAATTTAGATTGGAAAAGATCCTTAAGATCATGAAGTTCAGTCATCACCTAGCACTTCCAAGTCCACCACTAAACCATCTCCCAGAGCAATACATCCATATTTCTCCTAAATATCTCCAGGGTTGGCAAATCCTCCACTTCCCCAGGCAGCTTGGTCCAACTCCCAACCAGCCTTTCCATGAATAAATTCTTCCCAATATCCAATCTAAACCTCTTCAAGCCTAAACCTGATCTTCAAGCAGATCAGTATTCCTGCCCAACTTGGTGTTATCTGCAAACTTACTGCATGAAGTGCTTGAGAGGCTTTGAGAAGGCAGGAGAAGAGGAATTTGAAGCATATATTTGGTAAGAGTGCCTGGCTGAAGACAGAGGTTTTGGAATGGTTTTTTGTTGTTGCTGTTGTTGTTGTTGTTATGGACAGCTGAATCAGAGATTTAGTTTGAATGGGCTCAGGTTCATACACTTGTGTAGCCTGAACTGCAGAGCCCATTTCAACGGGTGTGAATTTCAGTGCAAATGAAACACAGCTGCTGAGATAACACTTCAAGAGTTAATGGTAATATATATATGTGTATATATTTCTATTTATTTTATTATTCATTATTGTTATTATTAATAATTACTTTTATATAATATTATTACTATTATTTATATATATATATTGGTTGTGAAGGTCTTTTTTCAAATTGAAAGTGTGAAGTCTTCTCAGGTTCAGGAAGGTTGTGATACAAACCTTTTCCTACTGTTCTGGCTTTGGTTGATTTTAAATTCCTCCTTGCTTCTTTAGTATGTCTTGTGTAAACTTAAGATGCTGGGAACAGCTGGTCACAAGGGATTTCCAATTGTTTAGGTGGATATTTTCATGAGAACTCCCTCTTGTCTTGACTTGAATCCTGATTCCTAATCCAAACTCACTGTGTACAGATGCTGAAAGGCTTTTCTCTTGCCACCTTCCTGCAGCTAGGACAAGTTCAATTCTACTAACCTTTCCAATGTCATACCAAAATATGTCTCTCTTCAAACTCTTCCTTGATACATTCCACAGTGAGGCTGGTCTGTTGTCAGACTTTATTTGTTGAGTACTCATGATGAGGCTAAAGCAGTTGCTCCTTCTATTTTTGGGTATGGTAGAAAGATAATTATTGTTACATATTTGTAATGCAAACCAAAATATAACTCCTTATGCTATAGTACCAGCAATTTTCTGAGTGCTGCCTTGTTTATGGATGAGTATTGGAACTGTAACTATAATCTGGTCTGGCATCCAGAAAGTCTGTGACTTATGGAGTGACACACACACAGGCTTGTTTTGATTTCAGCATTCCTCATTTGACAAGTGTTTACCTAGACAGTGTGTAGTCAAAATGCACATTGCCATTTTCTGCAACCCCAAGTATTTGATGTGTCAGAATTCCTGTGAAAACAGATAAACAAAATCTGAAATTTCCAGATGGACGGCTGTACTGCAAGCAATCTACCCATGATTTCAGCTTAAAAATGCTTTTAATCACTTGTTAGCATACAAGCACATCACTCAAAATATTAGCACTTGAATCACAGCAGACTTTCTATAATTGTGAAAGCAAACTCATTATCTAGTCAGATAGGTTAGGTACTTTGATTTTGGTAGGTATGATTTTATACAGTCCTCCATACTGTCTTAGGTGTCAGAGGAAAAAAGTAGAAAATGTTTCCTGAGAAATCCAATACAGGCAGATAGACCTAAAATACCATGTCCCTGCTGGTATGACGTATTAACCTTGAACAAGATGGACAGAAAGGCTGTTAAGTCCATTTTTTTTGTGGCTTGTTTTCTGAACATATATATTGAGGAGCAGCCTCAATGCCCAAAGCCTGATTTTTTCAGGGAAAGTTATACATGCCCTCTAAATGCCCTATCTGCACTCCACCAAAAAACTTTGTCCACACATAGAGTTATATAGAGCATTAGACTTGTGTTTGAGACAGAGAAGAAAGAAGCACGTTTTGTAGTTTTCTATTGCTTCTTAAACACAACGTTAACTGTACATATGAAATAAAACACTTGTTTATTCCTGTTTTCTAAATGGGACCCTTTTGTTTTACTGTATGTTCACGTTTAAAACTGAGGATGGGAGGAGGAAAGATGGATTGGAAAAAATGTAATTTGCATTTTGAAAAACCAGTTCTATTCAATCATACCTGGTGCTACATAGATTTGATTCATATTTTTCTCATGTTTTCTACAGTGTAGATGTTGTAAATCTTACTAGAGTGCACTCCCCCAGTCTGATTTATTAAACAGTGTCTTACACTGATATCAGTAAAGTAAATCAGTAAAGCTTTACACAGACTATATCAAACTAAACATTGAGTAAATGCTAAATTTTGCTTTAATTGCTCTGTGTTTTTGCTACCCGTTGATGAAAATCTGCATCTCAGATGTGCTTAATGATTATGGATGAACACTGAAAAGGGATTTGCAGGATCATTGTCTTCAATCTTCCACACTGAGAATGAAGGGCACAGCCCAATCTCTAAATTCATAATCCTTTATCATTAGCCAATTATCTTTTGCTTCTCTGTTCCTTCTTTCAGTAGGTGGTTCCAAAACTTTACTCAACTGATTGTAAGGAAATTTGTTCTTTTTTCTTCCCTAAATTAATTCCCAGCATGGTCCTTTCAGTTCTTCCCTTGAGATAACATAATTCATAGAGAACAACAAGATTTTGTTTTTGCTTTAAGTCTTGCCTCTCCTCCCAAAGCAGGCTCTGAGTTTCCCGGAAGAGTAACTAGTTCTTTATACGTGTTCTGTTCTGAGTTCATCTTTGCACACAGCTTCAGAGAGAGTGCTGTCTGCAGTTTACTGTTACCTTGCATAATTATTTTAATATGTCCCTATTTCTACTGGAAAAATTTTGCTTTTGCTATGGGTTAGTATCGCATTACATTTTATCATCATACTGGTGACTCATCGTAATCTTGTGATTAAGTTCTATGTCCAGGTCTTTTGCTTGTTCTGTCATTTCCAGCTGACTAGAACTTTTTTTTAAATAATGGGACTTATTAGTCACAGTGTACTTGGTGAACAAAAATGTTGACTATTGCTTTCAGGAATAAATGGGCCCTAACATATTTTGTAGCATGTTTTTCCAGTCCTTGTCTGGGAAATTAATATGTCTATATAATGATATACTTTCTGATAGCTATTTTCTTTCCAACAAAATGTTAATGAGGACTTCATTCAGGCTCAGATTTGATCCATGTAAGACACTAGCAAACTTCTGACCCTAAATCAGTTTACAACACTTCAAATTAATTTTGACCTTCAAATCTTTAGTTGTATCATGTTATTGCAAATTTTTACTTGCAGAAATGGCTACTTGATACTGTGGCAGTAGCCTTAATTTCATTTCTAGCTGTTAGAATAGTATTTCAACATCTAAATTCCAATCGCGGCCAATAGTCCTCTATGTGTTATTATTTCACTATTACCTAATTTCATGTCCCAGTCTATTAGTTCTCTTTCCTCTGGTGTGTAACTTGACAATATTCATTACTTTCCAAACAGCTAAATTGCCTTTCTTTTAGCTTACCCAAATTGACTAGATAGTGTATAATCTTTTCAGTAACTCACCTGTCTCCAGATTACTCCACTATGCTTATACACTTATCTTTGCTACTTCTTCTCTTCTTAAAAATATTATTTTTAAATGGGCCCTTGTTTAAACTGCTTATCTTTTTCCTGTTTTATAAAATCAGGTTTATAGAGTTGGGCATGACACTTTTCTAAATTTCTTCCTTGGGTCTATTAGTTTAAAACTCTTCTGAATGCCAGTTTGAATCTAACGAATTGGCCTTCAGTATAGGTCATATTAAGTGTCCATCATCTCTAAATGCTTCCTTGTGTTTTACTTTTATTATAGTATTTTCTTGAGTGTATTTATCAGATCTGAATCATAACAACGTTTATTTGTAAAAATACTACCATTTACCATTATGTATATATATATGTGTGTGTGTGTGTGTATAGAACTAAACAGCTGATTTGTTCCAATTCAAGAAACTGTGTATGTACAGAGTATGTACAAGAGTATGTACAGAGTTAAGAATATTGATTTGGAAGCAGAGTAATTCAATGCAAATCTCATGTAAGCCACAGAGCCATTTTGGCTTCCACTTCTCAGAAATATGTGTGTGGATGTAAAGTTTATGTTGACAAATCTTCTAATTCCCATCACCTCCTTCCAGAGAAATATCCCTAAGGAAATGCTTTCATGGAAACATACACGCTTCAGCTGTCAGTCCTCCAGGATAGGCCATTTTTGGTTCATGTAAGGTCAAACATACACCTATTATATTTCTGATTTCTTCAGAAACCTCTGCTAATTCCAGCTGGTTGTTCTACTGCTTATTCTGAACAGAGCTAGGTAATTCTTCTCATTGGAGTAGATGTCAGTGAACACCATGTCTGCATTCAGTTATGTCTACATTCTGACTTATTTAACAACATTCCATTTCAGTTCAGGGGTTATGGAAGGTACAGATTCTTTGTCAAAGGAGGAGCTGACCTGAAATAAAAGATTAAAGTTACATTTAGTTTCATCTTATAAGTCCAGAGGAATCTTCAGATACTTCTATTGTCCCAGCTATCTGGAGTATTTGGATGTCAGCCCTACAAATAAGTTGCTGCAAGAAGAGTTGCTGGCTTCACCAGATATTGCTTCTCAGCCAATGTCAGCACTGCATCCTGTAGCTCATCAATTCTTAGGGGAATTCTGCTGAAGAAGATCTCAAATTTCACAATCACTTTTGTCCCTTTCTTTAATGATCGGTTTGTTCACACAAAAACTTACACAACCATATGCAAGCACAACTAATACCGTTTTACACAGAGATTAGATTATTTTTATGTTCAAAGTTCCATTGCAAATCTGAGCTGAAAACTGTTATTATTAATGACATTTACTCAGATTTTCATTTCTTGTATTTCTTGTTTCAAACTTTGGATTTCCAGAACACTGGAGAACGTGAAATTCCTCTTGTACTTCTCTGTGAAAGATAAAACAAAACAAAAGAGTGGAGACTGGGCATTTTCCACTGTTTTTGTAATTTTTTTTCTTCCCATCCACTTGCCCTTGGATGTTTATGTGTGGCATTTTGGCAAGTACAGGTGTGTGATTCATGCTTTCTTTTATCTGTTTGGGAAGAGTATCTGCCTTTGACGAATTTGGTCTTACATATTCATGGGCATCTTTGACAATACTACATATTTTTTGTTATTGTTCCAAAAGCCCACTTAGTTGATGAAAATGACTTTGTTGAGATGGCATTGGCCAAAAGAACTCCTGCAGTTTCAATTGGCAGGGTTATTTTCCAGTTCCTTCTCTAGATTATTGGAACGTTTAGCTAAAATTATACAACTTCCTTGTTTCATCCAGAAGATGGGAACATTTTGTGGAGACAACAAAGTCTGTCTTCTTTACATATTGTTTATTTTATATTTGAGGAGTTCTTGAGGCAGGATGTCTTACATCACTTCGTGTTTTTAAAAAGAAAGCTATCATTTTTTAACTGAATATTATTAAGTGTGAACATACAAATACTTCAATCCAAAGGTCTTTATACATATTTTCCAATAGCTTGCTTTACCACATCTTTTGTTCAGAATCTGCAAATGTCGGACACTTTAATTACACATAATGTGGTGTAATGAAAAGCTTGTTGGTCATCACCACAAGTCAGTGAAAGAAAAGAACTCAAAAACTTTGAGGATAGCTTTTGTATTTTACACTTGTGTGTTTTTCTGTTCATATCTCAATATGTATTAATTATAAATGTTAAATATTAAATGTTCTTCCCCTCTTACCTCCTCTTATGTGTTTCCTTGGTGCATTGCCTGGTATACCTTGGGAGCTTGAAAACAAATAGGTGGAAGGGATGAGAGATGAACAGTAAAAAAACATGTCCCGTGTTCTGTGAAAAGTGGAGGCTGTCCCCTTTCTGATACATTCTTTTCATTTTTCATTTTTAATCTGTTTTCACAATCATTTTTCTTTTAAGGTGATTATCTAACTACCTGCAGAATAATAAACAAACTGCAGTTCTTAGATATAAGAAGATTATTTTGCATAAAATGAGGTGATTGTGATAGTTAGCTAAATTCTGTGATTAAAGACTACTCATTCACTTTCATAAAATTAATGCAACGTCAGACAGCTACATTACTGAGAGTAGTTTACTTTTAAAGTCAAAATGGTCCATATTTCTTTCTCTCCTAGTTTTTAATAATTTCTGGGATTTCTAAAGAACCTATGAGATTTGGCAATAATTTCCCTTTAAAGGGTGTAAGAATTTACCTCTAGTTTCTTTCAAAAATACAAGCTGTTATCTGCAAACTATCGTCTGAAGCTTGTAATGTTGTATCAGTCTTTTTAAGTCCAGAAAACCACCAGAGGACTATATTCCCAGCCACTACTAACAATTTTTAGTTATTTTACTGAGTATTTAAATTACTTTTGTTAGGAATGAGAGCTCACTGATACTTGGCCATTCACTCTAGGAATTCAAGAGGGAGAACTCATTTCTGACTGGACTACTTTATTAAACTAATAAGCACTGCACTGATAATCTGATTTGACTCTTTAGAAGAATATCTTTAAAGAGATTTCATTGATATTTGCTTTTTCAGGCCTAAAGAATTAGGAAGAACAAAATGCATTGTGAGTAAATAGGAAATATATTGTCTTGTTATAAAATGGTTTCCATAATGGAAACCATTAGAGACATTCAGAAATATCAACACAGATTTAGTTAGGGAGACATGAAACCTTTCAGGAACCCTTTTTTAAGCCCCTCATGTCCTTTTCTTCTATGTGAAACTACTTTAACCAGGAAGTGGATGGCTTTATTGAAGAGACAAAGTAGAAAATGTTTCAAGAATATCCATTAAACGCCTTTGCAGATCAAACATGCCTAATAGAGTTTTAGGACTAATCCCTCAGGTGTATGCTTTAAGCTTTATAGGGGATATTTCTTGTAATAATAAGCCCTCAATTTAAAGAAACAAAACCATACAAAATAATACCTCGTATTAGATTTCTTACTCTAGATTTCATGGGCAACAGTTGTGAATTTAGCATCATCTTCTGTATGATATTACTGCGATCAAAGTAATTATTTTGATGAGTCAAGTCCTGCAAACGTTTCCTCACTGTGACTGTTACGAAATTCTAGATGTCTGCTGCCTCCTAGAATAAACATATGGTAAGAAAGCTGCTGGTGGAAATTTGATTTTATATTCAGTGTAACAGGGTAACAATGGTAACAGTTGCCACTGTTCAAAGGGAGACGACTGATTGAAAACAAAACCTTAACCTGGCAACCTGTCAGAGTGAGACAAGCAGTGATGCCAGTCAAAACAGCAAAGGCTGTACTGTTCCTCCTCCCTCAGTCTTTCTCTTACTATGAAAGGCTGTATTATGTTTACAGTGTTTATTTTATCTCTGAGCCTTTTGCTGATGCAGAGTTTCAGTGCTCGTTTTGTAGTCATTTCCCGCTCTTAGGTGAAATGCTTTCAGAAATTGTCAGTTTGTTTTGTCCGTTGCTGCTGTGCTTGTGTTGCACTTTGATGCCCTAAGTTTTACTGTCTGTTATGTACAGCTTCAACTTTAACAGGGACTGGAGAAGCTGTTCTGAGAAAGGAGTGGGATGCAGTTGCATCATGTTGGGAACAGGTTAAAGAGAGAGCTGTGGCAACTCAGCAGCTGGAGGACAAACTCTGGCAAAATCCCTGACATCTGGCAGCATCTGGTGATGCATCTGATACTCTTCCATCCCCTCTAATGTATTGGATCAAATGGAGACAGGGAGAGTTTTGTGTTGGCTAGGTTTTTGAGTAAGGTATTTAAAGTACAGAAGTTTGGCCTCATTGATTTGGTAATGCATCAGAAGGTAAACTACCACCTGCTACTCTGGGGCATCTCAGGTTTGAGACTGCAGATGCCCACTAATGTTTTCTGCAGTCTTAAGAGCAGAGTGAACACATGAAAATCAATCCTATCCATAGCTCTTCTGAGGGCGAGTCATCTCATGATCATATTACTTAGATTGGAATGGTAGACTGGATGATGCCTTCACTACTTTTGACCAGATCTGGGACTGCAGCAGTCATCTGCTGTCACCCAAAGAGCATCCTGCACTGCTGTCTACTTGTTAAAACACGCTTGAGCAGTGTGTTTTATGGCCCAGAGTGGGACATTAAAGAGAGGTGAGCATGGACTAGTTGTCAAGCAATCTCTCTTTTGTAAAAAAAAAAAAAAAACAACACCAAAAACTTTCCCCATTTATAAGAGCACTAAGAAAACTAACTAACCAAACACTTCCCAAATAACCTTCTCAAACTAGAAAGAAACACTGTCAAACTGTGTATAAATCCAAAGGTCTAACCTTCCCCCACCACGTCCCACTCATCTCGGTGAGTGACTTTGGCTGAGAATGAAGCAGAGAAACATTGACACTGCCTCTGTCAAAATATTATTCTGCCCCCATGGATGTAGAGAGTCTTTTGAAAATGTATTTCATTTTTTTATCTGCAAAACAAGAAAATTTCCTCACACGAAGAAACTTTAAAATCAGCTACTCAGAAAAACAGCTTATTTTAACCAGAGTATTTACACATCCAGATGGATCTGCTTGGCCAGAATACCAAGATGGAGGTAAATAGATATTTCTCCTTCAGCTGTGGGGTTACAGACTTAATATGCTATTTACCAGAGAATCAGCATCTCCCTCTTCCTATCCCCACTGCATTCAAGTTACTTCACTTTCAGCTGAAGAAGTTTTGCTTCATAGCAGTAATGATGTGGTTACATCCCCTACCATCCTTTTAGTGCACACCTTAAGCATGTTGTCTGACCTGCCTACCTCCCTGTACAAGCATTATTGTAACAGAAAGATCAGTAAAGAAGATTTTTCCTAAAAACTTATCCAAGTCTCCTGTCACACATGAAGATGATTACTTCTTGCCATCTCTGATGGAAACAGGATAAGTGATGACTTCAAAATTTGTACAGTAAACATTAGCTAATGTTTATCATCCTGTCTTCAATCTTCTGTTTTTCCTAATAGATAATATTTTATAAATTTCCTATTCTTTGTTCTCCACAGGACTATTTCCAGTTTACCACATCTTTCTTAAAACTGAGACAAAAATAGATGTAGCTAAAGCTTTACCAGTCATTAGGAGAGTGGAATAACTTCCTTCTGTGTTTTATGTAGAGCTTTCTTTTTAAAAAACACAGAATTATATTCTTCTGTTTTGAAACTTTTGTTGTGAGTTGACTCATAGTTGGTCTGGGATCCAACATACCCACTCCTTTTTTTTTCCCAGTCTTTCTCTCTTGATACTGTATATTTGTTTTTCTTCTAACATACAACTTTGCATTTTATGAAATTAAATCTCAATTAGTTTGTCATTTTCCCCTTCTTCCTCCTCCTCCCCCCCCCCCCCCCCCCGATTTATCTCCCTTAATTTGAATTTTCTCTTGCAAATTGCTGGTAGTCTACTCTACTTATGTCCTCTGCTCAGAGTTTAGGAGTGTTTCCTGTCCCCTAAGTTCTTAGTGTCTTTGACTTTGTTGAGACCTTCTTCATGCATATTATTCCAGTTTAGAAATGAGCCATTGGGAGTCACTATTTTCATAAAATTATTATGTACTGATCTTTTAACAATAATCTCCACTGGTTTCCCTAGTGAACAAATTGGTCTTGAGAGACTGTCAATAACTGTTGTTCTTCTTTCGCCAACTTTATCCTTGTTTATTATCTATTCTATTCTATTCTATTCTATTCTATTCTATTCTATTCTATTCTATTCTATTCTATTCTATTCTATTCTATTCTATTCTATTCTATTCTATTCTTCCCCTGCCCTCCCTTATACTTTAAAATAGGTATTTTAAAATAATTTTAAATTGTTCTTTTCATTTTACTCGTCTGGTTTCCAAGCATATTCAGCTTCCTGGGTCAAATTCTTCAGTTGGTAGTTAGTTAGTCCAGTTCTGCAATAATATGTTTTCTTATCTGGTGAATGAGCCATTTCAGGCTCCTGGTTGGTGTTTGTTCTATACTCACTGAAAAGTTGAAGGAACAGTTTGTACAAAATAAAGTCTGTTGCTTCTAATACTATATGCCTGTCTGTCACAGTATCTTGCCTGTGCTCAATCAATTAGGAGTATATAATTTTGGCTGGTTTACAGCATTTCTTTAGCTGCATTTCCTTCATCTGATATTTTTCACTGTTTGCTTTCTTCTCTTTCAAGCCTATCACTTAAACTACTTATTTTTTCAAATTATGACTGTAGAGTAAAAATTTTAACTTATATGTTTATCAGAATAGCCTCCAAGTTTATTTTTCTATTATAAACTGACTTGAAATACATCAGCATTTATTTATTTATTTATTCATTCATTTTCTATCTATTTATTTACTCAGTTAATCTAGTCATTGCAGATAAAATTGAGCTGATATTGTATCTCTTCCTTAGCAACAATAAACTTTCAGATTTTAGAAAACTACACAAAAAAAAAAAAAAAAAAGAAATGAATGATATAAAGTTGTGTTTAATACAGAGGAATCTATTACTAATTTCTGCCAGTCTCATTCTGGTTCAGTTTGAACCATCAGATGAACAGTTGTTGATTCCAGTACTGCCAGAATATTTTACAGTTTTGTATGTATGGATAGTAATTTTTGTGTGACTGTTGTAGAATTAAGTGTTCTTACATAGATGTTTGAATAACAGGACAGGGCTGCTAATCACAGAATCACAGAATTGTCGGAGTTGGAATGGACCTCAGGAGGACATTGAGTCCAATCCCCTGCTAAAACAGGTTTCCTACAATAGGTCACACAGGTAGCCATCCTGTCTTGAATATCTCCATAGAAGGAGGCATCCTGGCTTGTATAAGGAATGGTTTGGTGAGCAGGACTAGGGAAGTAATCCTGCTCCTGTACTTGGCACTGGTGATGCCTCACATCAAGTACTGTGTTCAGTTTTGGGCACCTCAGTACAGATGTTGAAGTGCTGGAGCAGGTTCAGAGAAGGGCAACAAGGCTTGTGAAGGGCTTGGAAAATATGCCCTACGAGGAGCAACTGAAGGAATTGGGGCTGTTTAGTCTGGGGAAAAGGAGGCTGAGAGGAGACCTTATTGCTCTCTTCCAATATCTGAAAGGTGCTTACAGCGAGAGTGGGGTTGGTCTCTTCTCAGTGGTGACAGGTGACAGGATGAGGGGCAACTTAAGTTGTGCCAGAGTAAGTTTAGATTGGATATGATATCAGGAAAAACTTCTTTACAGAAAAGGTTGTTAAGCACTGGAATAGGCTCCCTAGGATGGTGGTTGAATCGCCATCCCTGGATGTGTTTAAAAACCATTTGGATGTGGTGCTCAGGGACATGATTTAGCGGAGGGTTGTTAGAGTTAGGGTAGCTTGGTTAGGTTGTGGTTGGATTTGATGATCTTTAAGGTCTTTTCCAACCTGAGTGATTCTATGATTCCTCTCTGGGCAGCCTGTTCCAGTATTCCATCACTCTTACTGTAAATAATTTCTTCTGCTTGTTAGTATGAAACTTCCTGTGTTCAGGTTTTAGGCGATTACTCCTTGTCCCTATTGCTACACACAACAGAGGAAAGCCTGGATATAAACACAAGAGCCTAATATAAATTCAATCATGTACAAATACATTTTAATGAAGCTTTTCTGAGACACTGAAAAATATTTACACTCTTGTTGCATAAATAACTTATTGCAAACGTGCTTACACAATAGACAATGCTATTTTGGGGGTATTTTTGTTCTATATCATGTCTTCTTCTGATAAGAAGAGTTACTTAGAAGAACCTTTACATTGCAGTGAAGACAAAGTTGCTGACTAATATTTGATAAATAATTTGTTTCCATATTCATTATTTACTAAATAGGGTTGGTAGAAATTGCTGTTTTCCAGAAAAATAGTGTTAGATCTATTATAGGTAATTTGTGCTGATGAATCTAATTCAATAGATGTATTGAATGGTAAAAAGGAGTTGAAAAAGTTAATATTTCAAGATTCTTTTTGTTATAGTTTTTAATATAAATCAGTCTCAGGCTGCAATCGAAATGAGAGTCTTAAATTCTTGCAAAATCACAAATCAGTTTTCAAAAACGTTATGCCTGCAATATTTATACTCTGCAATAAATATCTCTTCCTTCAACAATTTATAGCCTTTTTTGTGTGTAACAGCCTATTATTTCTATAGTGTCATGTCATTTGTTTTTTAAGCTGCCTTAATTGTTCTTATCTTCAGATGTAGGGTTAGGTTATGTGGTTTCTTCAATCTGCATTAATTTTCTTTGAGATCTGACGTTATCCTGGTCTTCTCTATATTGAGGTCTTGTGTTTGACTAAGTGATTTTGATGGAACTGGAAGCTGAGATCAGATGAGGTTTCTTCTCAAGACATAATTCTTGAGAAGAACTGAGAAGAATTGTTTGTGTGGTATGTATTGGCAGAACAGAATGAATTTTGCAATGAATAATTTATTTGATAAATGTAGATTCCCTCTTCAGTATGTTATAAGAACAAAGCAGTCACTTTGAATTATTCATTATTCTGGCTTAACCAACTTTTATAATCAGAAAATTAGTCTAAATTTGATTGATGTTAATTTCCCTGGAAATACTGACTTGGTAAGATAAATTTGAGTGGTGATTTTTAACTTATTAGTAAATTTCTGGTACACAGTATGCACAGTTTCTGCTACTAAATTGGATAATCTTTTGAGCACCTGGTAGTGTAGTTCATCATACAATTTTAAAATATGCTTCCTATGAACATTTATATTTGGAATCTCAATTATGTGTATCTGTACCATATGATTGGCTGAATGTCCAGGGAAAGCACATGTAAACAATACCTGAGCATAGTCGAGGTGAATTTGTTTAAAAATATGTGTGAAGGGAAAGAGAATATCAAGTTTACATTTTTTTTTGGCTGAGTGAATAAATTGCCTGATTTATGGCTTAACCCTATTCCAATCAAATCTACTCACCTCAGTGGAGGAGGGCTGTGTACCAAGTGTGAGCTGGTTGGGCACGTGGAAAAGTCTGACAAAGCTTTCTGCTTTCTGACTAGATGCAATGCTGGCTGAACCTCTTGATGTTGGCTCTTGTCCCCAGTCCCGTTGTTTTGTGCTGCATTAGTGGAAAGTTAACTGTCTGAGAATTATTCCTGGTGAAGTATCCCTGAAGCAGGTCCATGCTTCTCCTTGCATGGTCTGT